>NC_081552.1:138326779-138657875 GCF_963082655.1 Stomoxys calcitrans | reverse complement strand
TGTTGTCTATTTCGGATTTGGTGTGATTAATCTCCCCAGCGACTTTTTCTAATTTAAATACTCGAGAGTTGACATCATTTAAATTGGTTCTTATTCCGACTGAAGCGCTCATCAAGCATATGTACCAATCTGAAGGGAGAATCCGATAAGCGGGGAGTTTTTGACAGGTTTCCAAATGATTAAAGCTTTCCCTATCACGTTTAGGTGATCTTGTGTCTTGTAGCACTACATCGCTATCAACCATGGTATTTGTCTGTGTAACATCGCAATCATTTACTTCGAACATCTTTGAAAAAAAATCGGTAACTATGTCAGGCAGTTTAGTGCTTCGAGTTCACAGGGTAATTACTTGATTGATGTTATCGAAGTTATAACAATTTGTAATGTATTAACAGTTAATATGCTCTCTTAGTTGACGCTTGTCATTGACTCCCACTGAAAATGTATTCTATTATTTTGTTTTGATTTGTAATTGTTGTAACTTTACTTGGTTTCTTTTATTTGACAATTTTCTGCACAAATTACTTGCAATTATTTACCGAACAAACGCTTGAACAGACTTTGTGTGAGTGTTTATAGACACACAGCCTTATTCACAAACATTTAAAAGAGCTCTATAACCGAAAATAGGATAAAATGTTGTTTTTTGTATTCACAAACACATAATAGCCTATTTTACCCTTAATAAACCAATTTTAAATTTGAAAAAGTTATTATTGGTTTTACCCTTGTTTAACACCATTTTAAAATGACATTTCTCAGTTGCACGAGCATAAACCACTTTAAATAAATGTGAAACGTTTGATTAAATTTGTGAATAGCGAAAAATCTTATAAAAATTGATGCACTTAATGTAATCGGTGAAATAAGTAAGTATAGAACAAATTAAAGCGCGTTAAGTTCGGCCGGGCCGAATCTTATAGACCTTCCACCATGGATTGCAATTGACAAGTTTTGTCAATGACACCTCAAATGCTGAGACCGATTTGTATATACGCTATGTAACGTTATTGACCATGTTACATGTTATCAAAAGATCATCTCTAGAGGCTCAAATAATCTAACCGGGAAAACGGTTTATGGAAGCTTTTTCGGAGGATGTACCGTACTTCCCATAGTAGTTAAAAGTCATAACAAAACACTATGGGAAAAATTCCAGCCAAATCGGATAATAAATGCGCCTTCTAAGGCCCAAAAAGGCAAACTAGGAGATTGTTTTATATGGCAGCTTACTTAAACTTATAAGAATATTTAGCAAAATTTTGAGCGGCTAGCGAAAGGAATGAAAATCCGTGTATTTTTATACCCACCACCATAGGATTCATTCATTTAGTCATTCCGTTTGCAACACATCGAAATATCCATTTCCGACCTTACAAAGTATATATATTCTTGATCGTCATAAAAATCTAAGACGATCTAGCCATGTCCGTCCGTCTGTCTGTTGAGAACACGATACAGTCTTTAAAAATTGAGATATTGAGCTGAAATTTTGCACAGACTCGTATTTCTTCTATACGCAGGTTAAGTTCTTGATTGGGCAAAATCTAACGATATTTGGATATAGCTGCCATATAGACCGATTTAGGGTCTTCAGGCCATAAAGACCGCAGTTTTTGTACGATGTCGATGAAATTTGAAGCAATGAGTTGTACTTAGAGCCACGACATCCAAAGTTCGGCACGGCCGAACTTAATGCGTTTTTACTTGTTTCTCATTCTTTTGAAATTTATAGGGAGATTGGAGCAGACTTTTAAAAGGAGACGTCCACGAGTTTACAAAGAAAGAGTTGATCCATTTTCTATTCCGGACCATCACTTTAAAGCCAAATATCGGTTTAAGAAATCAACGGCAAAAAAAATTATTGGTCTAATAAAAAATGATATTGAATTAAGCAAAAGAGGGCACGGGACTCCGGCCGAACTACAAGATATGGTTGCTTTGCGTTGTTGGGGTCGCAGAGAGGTTTATTTACTTGTTGTTAAATGATTAAATTTAATCCTTTTATTATTTAATCCTTTATAACCTTTTTAAATAAGTTTGATATTTTCTTTTTGTTTGAAACCCATGTTGTTGCTAATAAACAAACTTATTTCTCATCATTTTTTCAAAATTATTGCCTACACTGGGTTGAAGCAATTAAAATACATAAATCGGGTCGTGCTAGTGGAGGTTGCCTATTCGGTTACAAAAGAGAAATGAAAAAGAAATACAAGCTAAACTTTACCGAATGCAATAGCCATACAATGCTATCTGTGAATATTGACGGAAATTTATTCCAACTTATCCCGACCTATCTGAATAGTACGAGCTGGAAGAACGATGCAGATAAGTTTGTATCATTTTTGAGCAGTCTAAATCCAACCAGCTTCTGTATTATGGGAGATCTAAATGCAAGAATAGGTGAACAACAAGTCCTGGACGAAAATATAATCAGGGACCAACCTCATATAAATGTAATTAGGTGCTCTAAAGATAAGAATATAAATACACAAGGGAGACGGCTTTTGAATATGATTGAGGACATAGGTGGTATTGTGGTAAATGGAAGGACTTTAGGTGATTTGGATGGAAAACTTAGTTTCTTTGGTGTAATGGGAAGCTCATTGATAGATTACTGCATTTGCTCATCTGATTTGTTGCAATATATTGAGAATTTTGCAATACTTGCTAAGCCGTTTTCAGACCACATGCCCATCTGTC
This sequence comes from Stomoxys calcitrans, assembly GCF_963082655.1. Classification (NCBI taxonomy): domain Eukaryota; kingdom Metazoa; phylum Arthropoda; class Insecta; order Diptera; family Muscidae; genus Stomoxys; species Stomoxys calcitrans. The sequence continues at coordinate 138,655,172 of NC_081552.1, read as the reverse complement.
TCCAGCTTAAAATCCCAAAGCATTCTAGCAATGTGACTAAACAGAATGATACTAGAAGACTTTATTGGAGCGATAGAAATATGACTCAATACGGGTTAAATCTGGGTAACACCCCAGTGAATGGATACTACCGTGCAGATATGTCTGTGGACGACATGATCTGCGGTATAACGCAAAAGATTAGACAGGCACATGTCAAAAACACAAACAGGAAATTTTTTGAGCCTAAACAGCCGTGGTTTGATTGGACATGCTTCCGTTTGCGTTCAGTAATGCGCAGGAACCTTAAAGCGTTTAGGGCTCTCCATACTGATGTTAATAAGAAAAGATATTATTCATCGAGAACCAAGTTTCAAAGACTATGTAGTAGGAAGAAATTGGAATATTATAATGAGAACCTCAGAAGACTGGACAGAGTAACGAGTAGCAAGGATTGGTGGAACTTGTCGAATTCATTGAAGAATAGATCACAAAATTCAAAAGGAAATCTTAATGCTGATGATTACATGGTACATTTTAAGGCATTACTACTTAACCGAAAGGAATCCGAGAACATACACTGGTGTTTGCCTTATTACGTCGACCCATTCCTTGACTCTCCCTTTGAACTGTGTGAACTATTCTTTGTTATTAAAGGGCTTAGAAGAAATAAGTCTCCAGGGCTGGATGGAATCCCTTATGAGTTCTATAAATACGCTCCTCGCAATTTTCTAGAAGAAATATTGGCTGTCTTCAACACTATATTCCTTAATGAAAGGATTCCGTTATCTTTCAGAGAATCTACCTTGATACCGTTGTTTAAAAAAGGTGACGTTAACATTGCGGCTAATTATAGGGGACTTTCACTTCTAAACACTAACTGTAAGATCTTTAACTCTTTGCTTTTGAATCGGATATCTGCTTGGATAGAAAGAAATGACATTCTAAATGAGTTCCAGTCTGGGTTCAGAAAAGAGTACTCCACGCTTGACAATATATTCAATCTGGTCAACATTGTTAATTTGAATAATTTGAAGAACAAGGCTACCTACGCTTTCTTTGTAGATTTCTCATCTGCTTTCGATCTGATCCCCAGAAACAGCTTATTTTATAAATTGTCAAGCTATGGACTCTCTACGAAGATTGTGCGGATATTGCAACTATTGTATGAAAATACTACGAGTAAAATCTGGGACGGAAATGCATTCTCAGATTACTTTTCGGTGGAAACAGGAGTGAAGCAGGGTTGTACACTCAGCCCAGTACTGTTTTCTTTATATGTTAATGACTTACCCGATTCCTTACCAGGAGGTGTGAACGTAGCAGATACTAACATTAAAGTTCTTTTGTATGCAGACGACATTGTCATTCTGTCTGAAACTGCAGAAGGGTTACAAGATATGATTAACGTTCTTGAGGAGTATTGTTTGACATGGAGTCTGAAGGTAAACCTTGCCAAATCTAAGATACTTATTTTCCGGAAGGGCACAAGAGTCGCTAGAAACTTGAATTGGCGGTTTGGGAATCAGAATATCGAAATTGTGAATAGTTACACTTACCTTGGTGTCGAATTAAGTTACAACTTATCTTTTAGAAAACATCTTCAGAACAAGCTCACTGCGTCTAAAATGGCGATAAATTCTACTTGGTCAAGATATATTAATCACCCAAAAATATCGAAGGCTAATAAACTTAAAATTTTTGAATCGTGTTCAAAGTCTATAATGTGTTATGCCGCAGAAATTTGGGGATGTGTAAGATATGAGGACGTGGAGAAATTGTTTAGATTCTTTATTAAGAAAATGTTATATCTGCCTAACAATACGCCTAACTACATGTTATATCTGGAAACTGGATTCAATTCACTTTTCTGTTCTACATTGAAGACACATTTTTGCTACATTGACAGAGTACTCCAACTAGACTGTCGACGATTACCACGTATTCTTGCGCTGAAGATCATAGAACTGAATATGTCTTGGGCAGAAGAATGGTCCAATATATGCCAATCTCTGCAATTTTCTTTGCACTACAACGCGACACATTTACCCTCGTACTGGAAAGAAGTTATAGAACTACTTAAATCAAAGGAGAGATTAGATTTTGAGGTTAGGGCAAAAGGCTCACAGTTCCATGACCTTTACCCACAGCTTGAATACACCAGGATACCGGAACTCACTGCGAACTTATCTTCACGTGCTACAAGTATCATTGTAAAGGCTAGAGGCGGGTTACTTAATTTAAATGCTAGATCTTTCAGAGACAATACCGATGGCGTTTGCTCAATTTGTAACACAGACGAAACCGAGAACACCTTCCACTTTATCGGCTCGTGCCCAATATACACAAATCTCAGAATTATTTACTTTAATAAGCCCACACTTAATGTAAACGAAGTAATAAGCATATTGAATGGCACGAATTTTTTATCTCTATACAAATATTTAGAAAATTGTATTAGATATAGAAACTTTATACAAAATGAATTTAACTTTTAAAATAGCACTTTCTCTTTTTTATAGTCTCCAATATGTAAACAACTTTATATAACATAGATTAACATACTATAATCAGCCAACCTTTGGTAATATCAATGAATTATATGGCTAACAGCATTCTTGCTATGCCAGCTTTATAGATTTACAACAACACTGAATCTCAAACCTCTATCATTGTGTACTCAAAAATCTATTAATAAATAATAATAATCCTTTTATTGGCAAAATCCTGTTTCTAGGTTCAAGATGATGCGGGAGATTTGCACGGATTAGCCCAACCAACGGTTTCAAGAATATGCAATAGAGTTGCTCGCGCTTTGGCTCGTCATGGTATGGAATACATAAACATGCCGACATGTCTCGAAGAGCAAGCCGTAATAATGAGAGATTTTAAGGCCATTAGAAACTTTCCGGGCGTTATTGGAGCAATTGATGGAACTCATGTTAAAATAAAAAAAACTGGTGGAGATCTTGCCCAATATTATATAAACCGGAAAGGATTCTATTCACTGAATGTACAGGTGTGAGGTGATTTACTAATCGAAGGAGCATAATAAAAAATTAGAATTTCATTTTTAGGTTGTGTGTGATGCCCAATTGAAAATTCGCGACATAGTTGCTAGGTGGAGAGGAAGTACTCATGATTGTCGGATATTTAATGAATCTTCTATTAAGGAACGATTTGAAAAAAAAGAATTCCGGGGTCGTTTACTTGGAGATTCAGGATATCAGTTGACGCATTATCTATTTACTCCTCTCCTGCGCACTAACAACGAAAAGGAAGAACGCTGCAATGTTGCTCATATTGCAACAAGGAATACAGTAGAGAGGTGTTTTGGGGTGTGGAAGCAGCGATTTCGTTGTTTGTTAGATGGAATGACGGTTAGTCTATCAAATGCGAAGACTGTTATCGTTGCACTTGCTGTGCTTCACAACATTGTATATTTTTATTAATAATTTGAAATTGTCAAATAGCCGGAATTGCCAGATAAAACTTCAAAAAATTCTAAAAATGTTTCATAGTTATTTGACTGTTATTATGTGTTTGTGAATACACAATTTTAAAATCAGTTTATTAAGCAAAAAGTGTATAATAGTTAAAATAGATTTTAAGCCCATAAATAAGGCTGACAGGGTGTATTATTTGATGTATTTAGGCGATTTATTTTTTGTCACAGTGGCTTATAACGTATGTGTTTTTTTAAGAGCTTGAAATAACACGTCTCTCGAAACGAAAACTAAAAATGCTGCTTCGCAATAAAGGAGTAGTTATTCTAAAAACATCTAGCGAAGAAAACATTAACATAGTATTTGAATTTATATCCCGAATTAACGCAATTATTTGAGTAGATATACAATTTTTAATAGGCTTAGCTGATGGCCATATCAGCCAACGCTACTGATTACCTTTTGATACTTCTCTTATATTTACTATAAGTTAAGTAAAATTATAAATAAAAAAAAATAAATATAAAAGTTCATTGACAGTGGTATACAAATCAGATTTTAATTTTATAGCAAGTGTCAACTTTTGTCAAGTGAGGAACCGCCCGAAACAGAAAAAGACTGGAATGAAGCTACCGGGACAAAATGGGAGTTAAATCAATGGTCTTTGTAAGTATAGTATGAATATTAGGAAACAATTAAATCCTCCAAATAACCTCCAAACGCTAATGCGGATCATGAAGGCCAATAGAGACAATATATGGATATATGGATTGTCCAAGTGAAATCGAAATTTTGTGTTCATTTGCACAAAAAAATTTAACCCAACCACCGGGTTCAGTTTTGGTTTGTAATGGGTTTGCCTACAGAGAGTACAAAAATGTTGGATTTACTGCACTATGTCAAGTTTATGGTGTAGAATGAATCAATTCGAAGCAGTTAATATCACTCAATGTTACGCATATACGTGGCAAAAATCACGGCAGATTTTCTGTACCAACAGAATCCTGCTTACCTAATGATACTTTTAAATCATTGGCCTAAAAAACATTTTAATTTTTCACACTTTTTTCATATACAATTTTGTATATGGGGTTTGACAGTTGTCACGTGAAAAGCCGAATAGAGTAGTTTTATATTAAAAAAACTAGCACCGTTTAAACAAAAAAAAAAGTTTATTGGAATTCTAAAAAATATTCGATCAAAATTATTTTTTTTTTTAATTATGCCACAGGAGGCATTTTATCGCCACTCCTATTGGTGCTCTGGACTTGGACACTTATCTATCAGAGGAAGGCCGATTGGGCTGGCTTCAGAGAGTACACCAATCGCCCCTTCAGAGAACTGGCAGACGTAATTAACGCAGCAGCCGCTCGCTTTGTACCAGCCGGTCGAATACCCCAAGTGGCGACGTAACCGTGACTGATTCGAAGAGATGTGCCAGGTTGCTCAACCGTCAATTTATAATGCATCCCGAGAGTGACAGGGCAAGGAGGAGAGCCATTCGCCGTATCCGTGGTCTCCGTTACGAATGTCATCCAAATCCTCCAAGGCGTTGGGCTGCGACGGAATCTCTACACTGATGCTAATGAATCTGGTTTTCCTCGGATCACTGTCCTCAACCTGTCTTATAGTTATAGAACACTCTTATAGTTCCCGATGTTTGGAAAATGGGCAGAGTAATCACGCTATTGAAGCCTGGAAAGGACTCGAGTTTGGGGGAGTCGTACAGACCGATCTCCCTTCTCTCACCAGCAGCAAAGACGCTTGAGGCATTACTCCTCCCGAGCCTCGTAGAAGAATTTCATTTCGCCGAGCATCAACATGGATTTCGAAGACTGCATAGCACAACAACTGCTTTGCATGCCATCACCGCACACATTTGTCGTGGCTTCAATCAGCCAAGGCCATGTGATGGGACAGCCCTCGTGGCACTGTACCTATCGAAAGCATTCAACCGGGTTGCGAATTATCAGTGTGGTCGTCAGTCATTTGTGGAATAAGATGTCAAAGCACCGTAGAGTGAAACAGGTAGATATCACAATTTTTAACGTCTACCTATCCTCCATTCCACTCTTTCCAGACGGCATAGAGATCGTTTCATATGCGGACGATTGTACGATCATGGCATCAGGGCATTACCTATTTTTGACCAATCCCAAGGCAGCCGGTTGTACGCACCGGATTGACCTGATAGAATCCTCATCGGCAAGGGCTGCCGCCTCAGTGTACGTGTTCGTCTTTTTTCGTCATGGGAGAGGCACATCCCGGAGTGCCTTCTCCGCACGCTTCTGGTCCGTGCCGGGATTGAAAAGAACCCCGGACCCTCGTTCTGCTCAGTTTGCCAGAACCGCCTTCATCATCGGTCGGTGTCGGTGAGGTGTAACCGGTGCATGGAGTGGGTACATTTCCGTTCTTGCTCTGGCCTAACTTCACTACGGGAGTATAGTCATAGGTCGCCTTCGGCGTCCTCGTCGTCGGACTATGTGACCCCCCCCGACCTCTCCCGTACGGCAATTTATGCAACGACAGCACCCTATCCCTACTATTGCCAGGCCAGTGCCGGGAAGTGTATCGTTCTTGCAGTTAAACTGCAACGGACTGCGTGGCAAGATCGATGAGATCGTAGACTTTATGAGTCGGAAGAGCATAGTGGTCGCAGCGATCCAGGAGACAAAGCTGACCAACACCTACAGCTTGCACAGTTGTCACGGTTACAATGTGCTACGTAAGGATCGCTCAAGGAATGGAGGTGGGGGATTGGCCTTCGTTATACACCATTCCGTGCAGTATAGACCTATCTCGCCTGCCCGGTTGGTAGCTGTGTCCCGATGAATGGCCAGGCTTACAACCCCGACATAAGTGGGTTGCTATCTGGCCATAAGCGTCTGGTTCTGGGGGATTTTAATGCGCATCACACTTCATGGCATTCTTCCCTTGGTAACGACCAGTGTGGCATAGCTTTGGCAGAACAGATAGATAGCTCCACGTTTTGCACGGTAATTGAGGATGCCCCCACTAGGATTACGAGGAGGTGCAGCAGCTCGCTAGACATCTCAATTACATCCCCTGATCTCCTGAGTGACGTATCCTGGCAAGCCGTCATCTCTTTGGGGTCAGACCACCTCCCCATAATTTTCACCATCGACCGACCACCCGACTTCATAACCTCTGAGCGCCGGACGTTTCTCAATTATAAGAAGGCCAATTGGACTGGCTTCAGGGAGTATACCAATCGCCGCTTCAGTGAACTGCCACCCCCCTCTGATGTACTTGTGGCCGAGAGGAAATTCCGAGACATCATATATTATACCAGCCGGTCGAATACCCCAAGTGCGACCCAATTTCCCGGCGCAAGCAGTGGTACTCGCAGACGAGCGTGATGAGATTCGTGCTATGGACCCCGCTAACCCCAGAATCAGCGAGCTGAATCTGGAAATAAACACGGTAGTCAACGAACATAAGCGAAATTTGTGGCTGGAACACTTGGAGCAATGTAACTTAGGCAAACTGTGGGCCACTGTTAAGTCTCTCTCGAACCCCGGTAGACGGGACGACAGGACCTCAATCACTTTTGGCGAGATAACCGTGCCTGATCCGAAGAGATGCGCCAGGTTGTTCAACCGTCAATTTATTGTGCATCCCGAGAGAGACAGGGCAAGGAGGAGAGCCATTCGTCGTATTCGTGGTCTCCGAGCCGATGAACAGCCATCACAATTTACCGTGGGCGAAGTTACGAATGTCATCCGTGGCACCAAATCCTTCAAGCCGTTGGGCCCCGACGGAATCTCTACATTGATGCTGAAGAATCTGGATTCTCTGGAGTTGATTACCTTACCACTGTCCTCAACCTGTCATTGAACACTCTTATAGTTCCCGATGTCTGGAAAATGGGCAGAGTGATCCCGTTACTGACGCCTGGAAAAGACCCGAGTTTGGGGGAGTCGTACAGACCAATCTCTCTTCTCTCACCAGTGGCAAAGACGCTTGACGCAATCCCATGGCAGCCGGTTGTACGTACCGGATTGACCCGATGGAGTTCTTCATCGGCAAGGGCTGCCGCCTCAGTGTATAACACACTGCTACAACAACAACAACGCTTGAGGCATTACTCCTCCTGAGCCTCGTAGGAGAATTTCCATTCGCCGAGCATCAACATGGATTTCGGAGTCAACAACAGCTTTGCATGCCATCACCACACACATTTGCCGTGGCTTCAATCAACCCAGGCCATGTGATAGGACGGTCCTCGTGGCACTGGACCTATCGAAGGCATTCGATACGGTCAACCATGCCAATTTTTTTAAGGACATCGCCAACACGTCCCTCCAGCCAGGCCTGAAACGATGGGTATTATCGCGAATTATCTGTGTGGCCGCCAGTCATTCGTGGAATTTAGGGATAAGAAGTCGAAACACCGTAGAGTGAAACAGGGAGTTCCCCAAGGTGGGGTGATATCTCCGGCTCTGTTTAACCTCTACCTATCCTCCATCCCACCTCCTCCAGACGGCATAGAGATCGTATCATATGCGGATGATTGTACGATCATGGCATCAGGCCCCCACCCAGGTTGAACGTCTACGTCTGCGATAGGTTGAACGTCTACCTCAACGAGCTTGCCTCATATTTCGCTGCAAGAAATCTGAATATATCCGCCACCAAATCTTTAGCAACACTGTTCACTACAAATACGCGTGAGGTGAATACTGAGCTGACTGTGATGGTCGATGGAGAAATGATTCCGACCATCAAGTGTCCCAAAATACTTGGCGTCACATTTGACAGCTCTTAGAAATTCTCCTCACATGCCACAGCAATCTGCAATAAAGTTAAAAGTAGAAACAAGGTCCTCAAGTCACTCGCTGGCAGCACTTGTGGGGCAGACAAAGAAACCTTGTTGACCACGTACAAAGCAAGTGACCGATCTGTGGTAAGTTATGTAGCGCCAGTGTGGTCTCGTCAACTTTGTGACACGCAGTGGAATAATGTTCAGATCTGTCAAAATGCCGCCCTCCGAACTGCGACGGGCTAACTACATGCTGTCTGAGCAATACCTTTTGGGCTGTTATCGCACAGATCATCCAAATCATCATCTCGTGGATAGATATCCATCGCCCATAAACCTTAAGGTAGATCGTCATGATTTAGAGCATGGGGTTCAGCGCTACAAGAAAGAACTTCTAGATCAAGCGGTATATTAAGCAGGTCAAGACAACATTCATGCAGACATGGTAGCAGATGGGGTAAATAGCTAACGGGTGAATGTAGTCCCTGGAGAACGACCTCCTCCCATTGCACCTGAAGAAATTGACCTCCCCCGAAACCAGAGTAGTTCGACTCAAACCCACATCCCTCTGGATGCACCCATCTTAGTCGCAGAGTTTCTAAATCTTGACACTTAACAGAATCAGACGAAAGATAGAACACAACAAACTGCTACAAACTACGCATAGTTGTTGTTGTTGTTGTAGCAGTTTGTTGTGTTTTATCTTTCGTCTGCTTGATTCTGTTGAGTGTCAATAAGTGTCTGGCCGCTCCGCTGCGCCTTCTTTAACTCTCTAATATCTTTTTAGTATGGGGACACTCTGCCCTGAATGTGGATATCGAATTCGTGCAACAGTAGCCTATGTCCGCCTATGACGCTGAACCTCTGCGTTCGAATCCTGGCTAAAACATCCGACAAAATTTAAAGCGGTGTTTATCCTCTCTTAATACTGGCGATATTTGCGATGTACCAAAAAGGTGTCGCACTGTGGCACGCCTTTCAGATTTGGCTATAAAAAGGTCCCTTATCATTGATTTTAAGCTTAAATCGGAAAGCACTCATTGATGTGTGAGAAGTTTGGCCTGCTCGGTTCCAGGGCAATGCCCCTGCTCTAATCCCAAATGCCTTCTTTTGAGTCCTAAAATACCGTATTGGTAAATATTTCCGGTTTAGGGGTATTTCGGGGGTGGGTGGCCATCAAGACACTTGGCCCTTAAAGTAAATATAAGATTCGTGCTATACTTTCAAATACATTTTTAATGAGCCCCATAATAGCATGATCGAAAAATAAGTTATGCTTGAGGGTGGGGTGGACCCCAGGGCCATCTTCCCGAAAATGGGTAACAATTTCCCGAAAATAAACCCCAAATAGCTTTAATATAATTAGGAGGTATTTTGGGATGGGGTGGCTCCTCAAACACATGGCTCTTCAATTGGATATCAAATTGGTTTTTTGTTTGGGCTCTATATTGTCGCGATTGGTACATATATCCATTTGGCGTGTTTTAGGTGGCCACGGAGGCACCCGACCCCAAATATAGAAGCCATGTCTTGTTTTTGGAGACTGTGAGAACGAATCACATTATCAATCTTCGAGATCTGGTGTTTTTGAAAATTTGGGTAATGAAAAGTGCTTTTTAGGGGACGGATGGCACCTCAGCCATTTCGAATCAAGTATGGATATTAAATTCGTGCTCCACTCCAAAATTAATTTAATTTCAGCTTCATATTGCCATGGTCGGTAAATATGAGCCGCTTGGAGGGAGTTTTGGGGCGGGCATCGGCGCTTTTCCCTGAAAATAAATATCAAATTCGTTCTTTACTCCCAAATACCGTTGATTTGAGCTGTATATTGCCATAGTCGGAAAATCAGTTCAGTTTGCTTTAGGCTGCTGTAGGGCGTGACCCCAAACACTTGGCTCCAAAATTGGATATCGAATTCGTTTTCTACTCTCAAATACCTTTCATTTGAGTCCTATATTGTCATAATGGGTCAATTAAACTATTTGACGTATTTTTAGGACGAAAAGCACCACCTAGACTTGATCACAAATTTTAATATCTTATTCGTATACCTTTCATTTGAGGGTTGGGGCGGCCCGCTAAGTACTTAGATCCAAATTTTAATACTATATTCGTTTTCTAGTCTCCAATGCCTTTCATTTGATACGCATATTGTGCCTACGCGTCCCCTTTTGGTTTTGGGTGCCCTTCTTGTGGTAAGGAGAGTCCGCCCCCATGCGATATCTAAAACTATTTGTTTCCTTCCAGACAAACTTACACAAGCTGTGAAAATTTTAAGAAAATCGGTTGAGCCGTTTTTGATTCTACTGAACAAAGTCATGATGAGTAATATGTCCATTTGGGGCGGTTTTGGGGGGTGGGGTGACCCCCAATACTTCGATCTGGTTTTTGTTTTTGTTTGCCAGATTCGTAACCTACTCTCGAATACCTTTCATTTGAGCCCCATATTGACATGAACGTCCAATATGTCTATTTGGTGGAGTTTTGGGATTGTGGCGGGGCGATGGTTACTTAGACTCAAATGAAAATAACATTTTCGTATACTACTCTCCAATACCTTTTATTTGATACCCATATTGGCTTTATCGGTTCACGTTGATTTTGAGTGGTGTTTTTGGCGTAACGGGCGAGGGCCCGGCAACTGCCGATATCAACAAATTTTAAGCCTATTCCTCCTTCCTGACCATATTCGTAATCTTCTCCGGAAAACCTTTCATTTTAGTTCCAAATTGTCATGATCGTCCAATAAGTCTATTATAGGGGGTTTCGGGGTTGAGGCGGTCCCCCAGTTACTTGGACCCAATTTTAAATATGAAATTCGTAGTATACTCCTGAATAACTTTGATTTGAATCTCTTATTATTACGATCGGTCCACTTATATCTTTGGGCAGTACTTTTGGGGTAAGGGGGAGGATCCGCCCCTTCCGATATCAAAAAATTATATAGCCTATGTTTCCTTCCAGACCAACCTACACGAACCGTGAAAATTTCAAGGCAATCAGTTCAGTGGTTTTTGAGTCTATACGGAACAAACAAACACAAATTGATTTTTATATATAAAGAACCCTGTAAACATTTTCTATCGTGCGAGTCACTAAATCTGCACTCAAGGAAGTTGAAAACAATCTCAGGCGATATCATTTTTTACTCTAATTAGTGTCTAGGTACGGGAGAAAACGTGCCACTTGGCGATATATACCCATGAGTGACTAAAAAGGGACTAAAAAAAGTGTAAAATTCGATTTTCAACGTCATTAATAAAAATAAATATTGTTATGCCAAATGTGTTTTTTTCCTGGTAGAGCGAAGCTTATTTTTATTTCTTTTTCTAATTTATTTCTTTTTCATATCTAGATTAATAGTCGAAGATCTTATTTGAAATGATTCTCCTTGGCTGGGATTTGAATAGCTAACCTTACGATTGTGAGGCGTAAACATACCCCCTGTGCTACGCGCCTTTCTTCATTACAGAAGGCTAAGTAAACATTTATTCTCTTGGGTGGGGTTTTTTGAGTTAGCGTCCAAAACAACAACAGAAAATCTATTTTTAAATTTGTAGCAATAACAGTTGATTATGAGAAACTAATTAGCGAAACATGATAAATAGAATTCCGACAGTAATGTATTTTGTTGTTTTAAATCATGAAATCTCTACAAACTATCATACAAAAGGACCTAAAAAATAACTATTCTGGGAGGGAGTGAAAGTCACTTCCAAATGTTTGGAGGGAAGATATGTATAAGACTGTGTTAAATTTCATTAATATCTCACATACTGTAATTAGATCATTGTTCTCTTGTTGTATGTGAAAACAAACTAATAAATCTAAATCTAAACTTAATTACAAAATAATTATGCTGTTTAAATTTTTAATTATTTTCACACATAGTAATAACTTTCGATCTGTACTTACTGATATATTATTGAAACTTGGCGTCAACTGGTATGCTATAAAGGTTTTCATGCCTTTGAATTTCGTCTCCTTTTTAGGACTGGCAACTATGACAGAATAGGATTGATAATTGGGCTGCCACTGGTAAAAATTTTCGTAAGGCACAATATAGATCAACTCGTTGTCTGGCAATCTATCCCTATTTCCAAGACCAAGGATAAAAGAATCAGAGCTTTTACCAAACATGCTAGATTTTTTAAGGGTTGATGTGTTGTTATTCCCCGACACCGAAGATTGAAAGAAATCTTCGCTGGGAGTAGCAGGTAGATTTTTGTTATCGTAATTGCTTGACGAATGTGTCATATGTTTATCATGTTGCTTTAAACTGTTATTACTCGGCCCAATTTCGGAATAAGTGTCATTATCATCATCCCAATCATCTTCCCAGTCATCACCATCATTATAGTCATCAGCCATTGAGTCGTATCGGCCAGCATTAGGTGCATCCGAAGATAAATTTTGAGAAATGGCAGGCTGTTGATGAGGTTTAGCTTCAGCCGCGGACATGACTTCAACATAAGCAGCAGGAAACAGACCCACTTCTCCTTTAGAATTTTTACCTTCCCACCAGCCTTCGCCCACATCTGTTCGAAGAACTTGTAAAACTTCACCAACTGCAATGGAAATTTCGGATGTTCCTGGCTCCCCAGAAAACTCATACAATGCTCGCACATATGATGTCATTTTCCTAATATGAGGACAAATTCCAGAACCAAATTGATGATTTGGTGATCACAATTTACAGATATAATAAGAACCCCACAAAGGGTGATTAATAACAGAACTGTATTATCAACACAATAAACGATAACGATAAATAATTTCTGAGCAGCCTTGATAGCGGTAGCACACAGCAGGCAAAATCCACAGGGCAAAACTAGTGAAATGGTTTCTTAAATGGGCAACTTACATAGTACATTTAAATCACACATCTCTATGAATGTACAGTAAGGGTTGGTATTCTAAACTGCTTTCGGAAAAGTCGCTGAAATACTTAATTGTTTCACCAGCGAAATTTGACAGTAATTATTTGTTTTTATATTCATATCAAAAGACATTTTTTATCTGAACTTATAGTTTCATATATTTTTTTCGCAAATTAATAAATTTGTTTAGGTTGAAAAGAGGGTGCGGTTATTAATCCGCCCCATGCCACTGACATACACCTAAAAGCTCTATTACACGGCATGTAGCTTATGACATGTCAAAATTAGCACATGTAAAGTTGTACATGTGTGATACGAACGAAACTAACATATGAAAATCACTTTTCAAAATAGCACATGTAATTTTTTTCGATTGGAGCGTGCTTAATTCCTTCTTGTAAAAATATAAAGAAATCAGCTGCTTTGTTGTCAGTCGAGTAAAAGCAACCCCAAATTAAATTGTTTTCGCAAATTTATGCTTTAACCACGTGACTCACAACTTTAACAATTTTTACGCGTGAAAAATCAGCTTTTGCTCAAATGTTTGGGTTATGTCGTACGAAAATAACAGGTGTGATAGCAAAACTTATGGATCGTATGTAAATTGACAATTTTGACAAACATTTTCACACTTTTTGTACATGTGCATACAAAAAGTGTCATGCCATAAGACATCTACATGCCGTGTAATAGCGCCTTAAGGCAGTAATCGGCTTATTGTGCGCTTATATAGCAAGTATATATTCATTTACAGGTAGTGGCAGTTGCCCAACAACAAAATATTGTGTGTACTATCTGTCAAAATCAGTGATTAGTGCAACTCTGATTTTGCGTATGTAACTAGTTCGCGCAATTTTTGTTGTTTCTGTGTGCTATAGTTCTTAACTATAACACACACACAATCAAAACTCGTTGGCAGATAGTGCACTTCGCGGGAAATACTTGTACTCAGCTGTTTACAATACACTAGCTGGTAATTATGTCATGCTATATACTAAAAAGTAATCTCGAAAAAGAACATCCTTATGGCCCTTTTAGACGGCACATCATAATGGTAATCATCGTGAGTACGTGTTGATTTCAGCTTTTGCCAAAAACGGTAATTCGATTTTCTCTTTTCTTTTCTTTGATTTTATTTAATTTTTTATACTTTACTTCCCATTTTATAACTTTATTTGGCACAAAACGTGTTTTTCAATGACTGTCAATTAATGATAACACATTTCTTTTAAACGGTACAAGGCTGATTGAAAAAGGTGGACAAGGCTGATTATTGAGGACAGCTGCTAATAGACGGCCGGATTTGACGGTATGAAGTTGTCAGATTTTTGTTTGCATTATCTTTGTTGTTATCTACTTTCTCGCATATTCTCCGCGCACAAATTTGTATGCGTGTTTTGGCAAAACGACGATCAGTTGACGGCAAAATGGCGGATTGTATAATATGAATTGTGGTTGTTGTACAAATGAGACCAGCTTTTTTTTCGCAATAAAAACGGTAGAAGATAGACGCCATTCATCGAAAAAATCTAATGATTTAGATTTTTCAGCCATGACTGATGGTTTTGTGTACATGTGACGCATACACATTTGTGTTCACCAATACTATTACAATTACTTGTTTTCCATACCACACCCCTAATTTCGTTCATGTCTGGTATTTTGTCTAGAGCTGGCAAAATGTCGATGCACTATCAATATTTTATTTTTTGTCTAAATATCGATAAATATTTTTTCTATCAATACTATCGGCTAAGCAAAATTTTTACAAAATTGAACTAAAATAGGTTATCCGACACCAGAGTATCTTTTATTATACATTGCACATGTTTAGCTTAGGTTTAAGTGGCAGTCTACCATCGGACTCGCTTAGACGTTTTCGTACATTGTGATCCCACAGAGATAGATGAAGGAAGAAGCCCATGGCAGACGGTTGTACGAACCGGATTAACCAGATGGAGTTATTCATCGGCAAGGGTTGCCGCCCCAGTGTACGTTTTCGTATTTTTTCGTCATGGGAGAGGCACATCCCGGAGTGCCTTCTCCGCACGCTTCTTTTCCTGATTTTGTATATGTAACTAGTTCGCGCCATTTTTCGTTGTTTGTGTGTTATGCTTCATAACTATAATACGCACACAAAACCAAAACTCGTTGACAGATAGTGCACTTCTCGAGAAAAAAATTGTACTCAGCTGTTTACAGTACACTAACTGGTAATTATGTCATGGAACCGCCTCCATCATCGGTCGGTGTCGATGAGGTGTAACCGGTGCATGAAGTGGCTACATTTCCGATCTTGCTTTGGCCTCACATCAATACGGGAGTATAGTCATACTGAATATGTTGCAAGGTGCTGTACGAACAAAGACAGCAGTGGGTCACAAGCGCGTCGTTGTCGCCTTCTGCGTCCTCGTCGTCGGACTATGGAGGTGGGAGATTGGCCTTCGTGATACACCATTTCGTGCAATATAGACCCATTTCGCCTGCGCCTAGTGCTAGTGACACCTACATGGAGTGCATGGGGATAGCAGTCAGGTCCGTCACTGCCGAGGTAGACCAATACAAGTGAACATACCGCCGGTTGGTTTCTGTGTCCCATGGCCATTAATGCCAAGCTTACAACCCCGACATAAGTGGATTACTATCTGGCCATAATCGCTTTGTTCTAGAGGACTTTAATGCGTATCATATTTCATGGCATTCTCCACTAGGTAACGATCAGCGTAGCAGGGCTTTGGCAGAGCAGATTGACGGCTCCACGTTTTGCACGGTGAATGAGGATGCCCCCACTAGGATTACAAGGAGGTGCAACAGCTCGCCAGACATATCCATTGCATCCCCTGATCTCTTGAGTGTGGCGCAATTTTCCGGCGCAGGCAGTGGTACTCGCAGACGAGCGTTTTGGGATTCTTTGTACGGACATATCGGACGGACGGCATGACACGACCTCAGTCACTTTTGGCGACGTAACCGTGACTGATCCAAAAAGGTGCACGTCAATTTATTGTGCATCCCGAGATTGACAGGGTAAGGGGGGCCATTCGCTGTATCTGTGGTTCCGAGCCGATGGACATCCATCACAATTTACCGTGGGCAAAATTACGAATGTCATCCTTGGCGCCAAATCATCTAAGGCGTTGGGACCCAACGGAATCTCTACATTGATGTTGAAGAATCTGGATTCACCTGTAGTTGGGTACCTTACTGCGGTCTGTCCTGTCTTTGAACACTATTATAGTTCCTCATGTCTGGAAAATGGGCAGAGTGACCCCGCTACAGAAGCCTGGAAAGGACCTGAGTAAGTGGGAGTCGTACAGACCGATCTCCCTTCTCTCACCAGTAGCAAAGACGCTTGAGACATTACTCCCCCGAGCCTCGTAGGAGAATTTCCATTCGGCAAGCATATGCATGGATTTCGAAGACTGCATAGCACAACAACTGCTTTGCATGCCATCACCGCACACATTTGTCGTGGCTTCAATCAGCCAAGGCCATGTGATGGGACAGTCCTCGTAGCACTGGACCTATCGAAGGCATTCGACACACGTGTTGGACATCGCCAACACGTCCCTCCAGCCAGGCCTGAAACGCTGGGTTTCGAATTATCTGTGTGGTCGCTGGTCATTTGTGAAATTTAGGGATAAGAAGTCGAAGCACCGTAGAGTGAAACAGGGAGTTCCCCAAGGTGGGGTGATATCTCCGGCACTGTTAAAGTTCTAACTATCCTCCATTCCACCCCCTCCAGATGGAATAGTGATCTATAATATGCGGACGATTGTACGATCATGGCATCATGCCCCCACCCATTGTTGACATCTGCTATAGGTTGAAAGTCTTTCTCATATTTCGCTGCAGGAAATCTGAAGATATCTGCCACCAACTCTTCATCCACATTGTTTACTACAAATACGCGTGTGGTGAATGCTGAGCTGACTATGATAGTCGATGGAGAAATAATTCCTCGAGTGTCCCAAAATACTTTGCCTTACATTTGCGATAAAGTCAAAATTAGAATCAAGGTCCTAAGTCACTTACCGGCAGCACTTGTGGTGCAGACAAAGAAACCTTGTTGACCACGTACAAAGCAATTGGCCGGTCTGTTGTAAGCATTGGTATAATATTCAGATCTGTCAGAATGCCGCCCTCCGAACTGCGACGGGCTGTCTCCTCAGTTCTCATGTGGACCACCTCCATCAGGAGACATAGATCCTACCAGTGCGAACACATCTCCATGCTATCTAAGTAACACCTTTTGGGATGTTATTGCAGAAACCATTCAAATCATGATCTTGTGGATAGGTATCCACCGCCCAGAAACCTTATGGTAGATCTACATGATCTAGAGCGTGAGGTTTAGCGCTACAAGAGAGAACCTCTAGATCAAGCAGGTCTAGACAACATTTATGCAGACTGTTCACCGCAAGTCCGGCCCTGTTTATTACCTGCCTCAATTTATTACCTGCCTCAAACTAAATGCATGCTTGCACTTTCACACATTCGACTGCGCATCTCTGTCTGTGCTAATAGATTGGTGATGCACTTTTATGTTGTGTGAGTGTGTTTTCATAAACCTTTTTGTACTAGAAGCCTTTTTTTATACATGGCGAAACAACTAAAGGTGTTCTCATTTGTAAAACAAACACGAATCATATGGTGCAATCCGCCATTAAGTTGAAAGACGTTTTGCCGACACATCCAAAGAAATTTGTGTGCGTACATGAGCAGAGAATATGCGAGAAAGAAGATAACAACAGGCTGTTCGCGTGAAACCATCTTTATAAATCCACCTTGACACGAATGCAGTTGCATTTTTGGTTGAAGTTGCATTTTTTGCTTTGCATATAACATTATTTTTTTTCGTTTGCAACAAGCAAGTCAATAAAGTTGTTCAATTCGGAACTTTATTATTTTTTTTTTTTTTAAAGTAAAAAATATTACAGACTCAAACATTGGTGATCCCGACGTGATCTATTTGTTGATCACTAGAAAAATATTGTCAATTCGGATAATAATTCTTTAATTTTTTAAAGTTTTTTGTGAAGTTCCGCGAAGTTGTTAAATTAAAAACAAAGGAAATATGACAGACGCAGAGCATACTAATAACGCGAGTGATGGCGGAAATTCAAAAAATGTATTGCCCTTCATGATTGCATCAATGCTGAAGCAGTTGGAGATGTTGAAAAAATCCCTTACACCGACGCAGCTTGGTGAATATGATGCAGATTTGTCCGTCCGTTTCGACTATGTAGAGCAGATAAGCGCCTCATTCGAAGAGGCTTAGTTAGCGTTGGATGAGATGGTAACGGCCGAAATGGAAAGTGAAGAACGGATGAAGTTAACCACCTTGTATCTGGATATCAAGGCCAAATTGACTCGGCAGATGAATTCCATCAGCAGAATGGAATCAAATCTACGTTCATCGACGGTGCGCCAATTTTCTGTTGATGGTAGCTACATCTTCGACACGCCTACCAGAGATACAGTTGTCGAAGGTTGGTGGAGCTTCCCTCTGTTCTCAACAATTGACAGCAGCACGGATTTAAGTGACCTGGAGAAATTCTATCATCTGCGCTCAAGCTTAACTGGTGCCGCCTTGGACACAGTTTAATCGTTGGAGGTAAACGAGACAAATTATATGGAAGCGGTGAAATTGTTGAAAAATCGTTTTGATAACAAATTGTTAAATTTTCAGACCCACATAAAAGCAATTTTTTCGCTGAAAGCTGTTGAAGCTTCCCCATCCATTGGTTTACGTCACCTTAGTGATAAATTTAATTCCCACATGCGGGCTATGTCGAATGTTGGAAAATTGGGATAATTTTGTCGTTTGTGTCAGCTCTTTTCAACAAAACAACAAAAAACAAACATCTAAAAATCGTTATGTGCATGTAGCCTCCGGAAGTTCATCTCCGTTGTTTGCCTTTTGTGATTCGATGAACCATTACATTGTCAATTGTACATATTTCATCTCTTCGTTTCAAGGATGCAAATCGTTTGAAATTGTGCCTTAATTGTCTTTGAAAGGGCCATGTGTTGAAAAAGTGCAATTCGAGTGCTTGCGGACAATGCACAATGTTGCATATGAACCAAACGCCAACAACTCAGCCATCTGATGTAGTGGACCCATCAACATCCCAATCAGTGCTTATTTAGTCGGCTAATTCATCTGGGAAATCAGCATCCACAGGTGGAACCGTGCTGTTGGCCTCAGCCATTGTCCTCGCCAAAAATAAGTTGGGGGAATTTCGCGCCATGTCGTGCAATTTTAGATTCTGCATCCCAATTGAACTTGATTGCAAATCGTTTTGCAAAGATTCTTGGTTTAAATTGCACCGAGTTTCATTCACAGTTTACGGGATAAGTGACGGAAATATGCTGGTTGAGAAAACTGTTGATTTGGTTGTGAAATCTTGCCATAGTGATTTCACCACTTCGTTTGCTGCAATAGTGGCACCAAACATAACAGATTACAAGCCAAACAATGAACACGAAAGAGGACGAAGATAATAAAAAGCTTCAGTATTCCGTTGCAATAGTTTAGCGTGTAAACAAAGTTCTGTGATATTACTTTTAAATTTTTCGCTGCAATATTATACATTTTATTTATTTTTTTTATTTATTATAAATGTGTCGTGATGTCCAGTTTATTAATAAATTAAGAGAATAATGCAAATGTAAACATATGTAAGTAAAAACCATAAAAGTAACAAAACAGAACAAAATATTTTAAATGCGTCTCTTGTTAATAGATTTCACTAAATAAACTCTTGAAAAAGTCGGAAAAAGCCGACGAAACGTCGAGAAAAGGATGAAATAAACTTGTTTTATTTGCATTTTGAAAAATATTGAACCTAACAACCCACAAAAATCACGTAAGAGATTATAAGTCTTGGTACTTCCATACAATACATACAATTGGCAGACCCAGCATTCAACAAGCTGGATCAAATCGAGATGTTAATTGGTGCCGAATTGTTTTATTTTATGTCAGGCGGCCAAATTAAGATTTGTGCCAATCGTCCTGTATTACAAAAACATTATTCGGCTGGTCGAAGCAGTTTGTAGTTTTCATAATGGCAATCCTGGTCACTTGCTGTATCGTATGCCGAGGTTAAAGAAGAAGATAAGCTTTCAGCCGTCGTCAAATTTTTTTGGGAAATCGAAACCAACTTTATTCATGATGAATCCAGATCTGAAAATGAACTCCACCGCGAAAATCATTTTCTAAGCAACTTCGTTCGTTTGCCTTCTGAGGCATATTCAGTTCGGCTGCCGCAAATCGAAAGCAGAGGAGTTTCATCACTTGGTGGTTCATACCAGCGTGCATTGCAAGGGCTGAAGTCCTTGGAAAGAAAGTTTCACCGGAATCCAGAAATAAAGGCTCAATATACAGCTTTTATGAGTGAGTATGCTCCATTAAGCCATACGTCGTTAATTTCGCCACAGGTACCAGATTCGAAGTACTATTTGCTACACCACTGTGTTCAAAAGCTGGACAGCAAATCGACCAAACTAAGAGTGGTTTTTATTGGATAGGCAAAAACTACAACCGGACTATCATTAAACGATATTTTGCATTCTGGCCCTACTCTATAACCAAAGCTTTTCAATACCCTCCTCAGGTATAGGTTTTTCAAAGTGACCTAAGTGGAGACATTTGCAAAATGTACAGATGTGTACGAGTGCCTCACCCTAACGATTACCTCTAATGCATTCTGTGGCGAGAGAACCATAAAACCATATAAATTGAACAGTCACCTATGGCACAAAGCTCGCTGCATTCCTGGTTATGCGTGCAATGACATGCTTTCCGGTGGCAATTCCATAGCAGAGATCGAAGAACTAAGGCATCAAGTGGCAGCTTTGCTTAAAAAGGGCGAATTCTTGATTCGCAAATGGTGCTCCAACAATTCAGATGCTCTACAAGATGTTCCTACAGAAGACTGCGAAACATTGTTAAATTTTTACGACGGAACCGATGTCACCAAAACTCTTGGCTCACTTGGGATCCTCAGAGTGACAATTTAATTTTTTCGTTTACCCCATTGATAACTGCAAGGTGGTGACAAAGCGGTTCATATTGTCTTCGATTGCCCGTCTTTACGAACCATTGGGTTTGATTGGTCCAGTCATTCTTCTTCTTCTTTAATTGGCTATGACAGAACATTTGTTCCAAGAGCATCGATCTTTTGCGCTCATTCTAAAATCTCTAACACCATGTTTCGAGGTGTCTCCCACCACTTGATCTTTCCATCGGGCTTTTGGTCTTCTCGGTTTGCGTGTAGCACCGTGTTTGCCTTCAAAAGACTTCTCTGCTGAAGCTTCTTCATCCATTCTGACAACATGACCTAGCCAACGCGCCCGTTGTGTTTTGATGCGTTTAACTATGCTATCGTCGTCATACAGCTCGGGGTCCATACATCTCCTATATTCTTCATTAACGCACTGCCTCATATGCTTTCACAAGTACCCATGCCTCAGAACCATATAACAACACGGGTATTGTCAGTGTCTTGTATAGTGTAATCTTTGTCTGTCGTGAGGTGGCCTTGTCTCTAAACTGCTTACTAAGTCCAAAGTAGCAT
Source organism: Stomoxys calcitrans (assembly GCF_963082655.1). Lineage (NCBI taxonomy): Eukaryota > Metazoa > Arthropoda > Insecta > Diptera > Muscidae > Stomoxys > Stomoxys calcitrans. The sequence goes on along the minus strand of NC_081552.1, from coordinate 138,633,496 downwards.
CTGTTTGCCAGTATTATTCTTCGCTTAATCTCAAAACTGGTGTCATTCGTTTCGATTACGGCGGTGCCGAGGTAGATAAAGTTAATGACTATCTCAAAATTGTGGTTCCCAACTTTCTTCGTTTTCTTTATCTGCCCGGTTGCACAAGGCGTTTTGGGAGTTGAAAACATCTATTTCGATTTATCTCCATTTACTACCAGACTTATTTTCACAGATTCTCTTTCGATTCTTTCAAAGGCAGCAGTTACTACTTCCGGTGGCCGACCTATGATGTCGATGTTGTCGGCATAGGCGAGTAGCATGTGTTCTCTTGTGATTAGTGTTCCATATCTATTCACATCTGCATCTCGTATAATCTTCTCCAGCATGATATTCACACAGTATGCTCGAGAGTATCTGGTATGCGATGGGGAGGAGACTTATTCCTCTGTTGTAGGCACATTCCGTCTTGTCTCCTTTCTTGTGTACGGGACATAGTATGCTGAGGTTCCAATCATCGGGTATGCGTTCTTCTAGCCAGATTGCGCAGATAAGCCGATGCATACGCGTTATCAGCGTGTCGCCTCCGGTCTTAAATAGTTTAGCTGGTAACCCAGCTGTCTTGTTGTTCTTTAGTCTGGTCACTGTTACTTGGACCTTATTCTGACTAGGAGGTAAACATTCTATTCTATCATCAGTGATTGATCTGCGGTAACCTCTTCGCCGCCAACGTCGGACACAAGCAGTTGGGTAACATGTTCTTTCCATATCCTCATCGTGCTATCTGTGTCAGTTACCAGATTTTCTTCTTTGTATCTGCAGGAGGATGTGCCTGCACCAAAGCCATCAGTTTGATGTTTAATTCTTTGGTAGAATTTCCGGACTTCATTCTGACTCCTGTACATCTCAATTCGCTCACACTCATGTCTTTACATTTCCCTTATCTTCCTGAGGAAAAGACGTTTCTCCTATCCCCTTTTCTCCCGATACCTCTACTTCACCACCGTAGGGCAGAGGTTAGCATGTCCGCCTATGAAGCTGAACGCTTGGGTTCGAATCCTAACGAGACCATAAGAAAAAAAATTTTTTTCAGCGGTGGTTTTCCCCTCCTAATGCTGGCAACATTTATGAGGTACTATGCCATGTAAAACTTCTCTCCAAAGAGATGTCGAATTGTGGCGCGCCGTTCGGACTTGGCTATAAAAAGGAGGCCCCTTATCATTGAGCTTAAACTTGAATCGGAATGCACTCATTGATATGTGAGAAGTTTGCCCCTGTTCCTTAGTGGAATGTTCATGGGCAAAATTTGCAATTTTACCTCTCCTTCATCTGACGCGTTGCTACTGATTGCAGGGTTACTCTATCTCGACACTCTTGGTCGTACCATGGGTTTCTTGGAGGCTTCCGGTACCCAAGTACGGATTTCGCAGCATTTAACATGGAGTGGGCAATAGTTTGCCACTGCGCCATTATATCATTGACAATCCCATGGCAGCCGGTTGTACGCACCGGATTGACCCGATGGAATCCTCATCGGCAAGGGCTGCCGCCTCAGTGTACGTGTTCGTCTTTTTTCGTCATGGGAGAGGCACATCCCGGAGTGCCTTCTCCGCACACTTCTGGTCCGTGCCGGGATAGAAAAGAACCCCGGACCCTGGTTCTGTTCGGTTTGCCAGAACCGCCTTCATCATCGGTCGGTGTCGGTGAGGTGTAACCGGTGCATGGAGTGGGTCCATTTCCGTTCTTGCTCTGGCCTAACTTCACTACGGGAGTATAGTCATACTGGCTATGTCGCAAGGTGCTGTGCGAACATAGCCAGCAGTGGGTCACAAGCGTCGCCGTCGTCGCTTTCGGCGTCCTCGTCGTCGGACTATGTGACCCCCCGACCTCTCCCGTACGGCAATTTATGCAACGACAGCACCCTAGCCCTACTATTGCCAGGCCAGTGCCGGGAAGTGTATCGTTCTTGCAGGTAAACTGCAACGGACTGCGTGGCAAGATCGATGAGATCGTAGATTTTATGAGTCGGAAGTTTTGCTTCCGACAGTTGCACAGTTTTCACGGTTACAATGTGCTACGTAAGGATCGCTCAAGGAATGGAGGTGGGGGATTGCTTGACGCTAGTGACCCATACATGGAATGTATGGGGGTCAGTCAGGTCTGGTACTGCCGAGATAGAGATATACAACGTGTATATACCGCCGGTTGGTAGCTGTGTCCCGATTAATGGCCAGGCTTACAACCCCGACATAAGTGGGTTGCTATCTGGCCATACTCGTCTGGTTCTGGGGGATTTTAATGCACATCACACGTCATGGCATTCTCCCCTAGGTAACGACCAGCGTGGCATAGCTTTGGCAGAGCAGATAGATAGCTCCACGTTTTGCACGGTGAATGAGGATGCCCCCACTAGGATTACGAGGAGGTGCAGCAGCTCGCCAGACATCTCAATTGCATCCCCTGATCTCCTGAGTGACGTATCCTGGCAAGCCGTCATCTCTTTGGGGTCAGACCACCTTCCCATAATTCTCACCATCGACCGACCACCCGACTTCATAACCTCTGAGCGCCGGACGCTTATCAATTATAAGAAGGCCAATTGGACTGGCTTCAGAGAGTAAACCAATCGCCGCTTCAGTGAACTGCCACCCCCCTCTGATGTACTTGTGGCCGAGAGGAAATTCCGAGACATCATATATTATACCAGCCGGTCGAATACCCCAAGTGCGACCCAATTTGCCGGCGCAAGGAGTGGTACTCGCAGACGACCGTGATGGGATTCGTGCTATGGACCCCGCTAACCCCAGAATCAGCGAGCTGAATCTGGAAATAAACAGGGTAGTCAACGAACATAAGCGGAATTTGTGGCTGGAACACTTGGAGCAATGTAACTTAGGCACCGGTGCAGGCAAACTATGGGGCACTGTTAAGTCTCTCTCGAACTCCGGTAGACGGGACGACAGGACCTTAGTCACTTTTGGCGAGACAACCGTGACTGATCCGAAGAGATGCGCCAGGTTGTTCAACCGTCAATTTATTGTGCATCCCGAGAGAGACAGGGCAAGGAGGAGAGCCATTCGCCGTATTCGTGGTCTCCGAGCCGATGAACAGCCATCACAATTTTCCGTGGGCGAAGTTACGAATGTCATTCGTGGCGCCAAATCTTCCAAGGCGTTGGGCCCCGACGGAATCTCTACATTGATGCTGAAGATTCTGGATTTACCTGGAGTTGAGTACCTTACCACTGTCCTGAACCTGTCATTGAACACTCTTATAGTTCCCGATGTCTGGAAAATGGTCAGAGTGATCCCGCTACTGAAGCCTGGAAAAGACCCGAGTGTGGGGGAGTCGTACAGATCGATCTCCCTTCTCTCACCAGTGGCAAAGACGCTTGAAGCATTACTCCTCCCGAGCCTCGAAGGAGAATTTCCATTCGCCGAGCATCAACATGGATTTCGGAGTCAACAACAGCTTTGCATGCCATCACAACACACATTTGCCGTGGCTTCAATCAACCCAGGCCATGTGATAGGACGGTCCTCGTGGCACTGGACCTATCGAAGGCATTCGACACGGTCAGCCATGCCAAATTATTTGAGGACATCGCCAACACGTCCCTCCAGCCAGGCCTGAAACGATGGGTCGCGAATTATCTGTGTGGCCGCCAGTCATTTGTGGAATTTAGGGATAAGAAGTCGAAACACCGTAGAGTGAAACAGGGAGTTCCCCAAGGTGGGGTGATATCTCCGGCACTGTTTAACCTCTACCTATCCTCCATTCCACCCCCTCCAGACGGCATAGAGATCGTATCATATGCGGACGATTGTACGATCATGGCATCAGGCCCCCCACCCATTGATGACATCTGCGATAGGTTGAACGTCTACCTCAACGAGCTTGCCTTATAAAGGGTGATTTTTTGAGGTTAGGATTTTCATGCATTAGTATTTGACAGATCACGTGGGATTTCAGACATGGTGTCAAAGAGAAAGATGCTCAGTATGCTTTGACATTTCATCATGAATAGACTTACTAACGAGCAACGCTTGCAAATCATTTTCAGTGAATCATTTTCAGTGAAATCATTTTCAGTGAATCGACAAATTTTGTTCAGCGATGAGGCTCATTTCTGGTTGAATGGCTACGTAAATAAGCAAAATTGCCGCATTTGGAGTGAAGAGCAACCAGAAGCCGTTCAAGAACTGCCCATGCATCCCGAAAAATGCACTGTTTGGTGTGGTTTGTACGCTGGTGGAATCATTGGACCGTATTTTTTCAAAGATGCTGTTGGACGCAACGTTACGGTGAATGAACACATTTCGAACCGAACACTGATTTTGGTAATAAAATTCAATGATTTGCAAGCGTTGCTCGTTAGTAAGTCTATTCATGATGAAATGTCAAAGCATACTGAGCATCTTTCTCTTTGACACCATGTCTGAAATCCCACGTGATCTGTCAAATACTAATGCATGAAAATCCTAACCTCAAAAAAATCACCCTATATTTCGCTGCAAGAAATCTAAAGATATCCGCCACCAAATCTTCAGCCACACTGTTCACTACAAATACGCGTGAGGAGAATACTGAGCTGACTGTGATGGTCGATGAAGAAATGATTCCGACCATCAAGTGTCCCAAAATACTTGGCGTCACATTTGACAGCTCTTAGAAATTCTCCTCACATGCCACAGCAATCTGCAATAAAGTCAAAAGTAGAAACAAGGTCCTCAAGTCGCTCGCTGGCAGCACTTGTTGTGCAGACAAAGAAACCTTGTTGACCACGTACAAAGCAATTGGCCGGTCTGTGGTAAGTTATGCAGCGCCAGTGTGGTCTCGTCAAATTTGTGACACGCAGTGGAATAATATTCAGATCTGTCAGAATGCCGCCCTCCGAACTGCGACGGGCTGTCTCCTCAGTTCTCATATGGACCACCTCCATCAGGAGACAAAGATCCTACCAGTGCGAAGACATAACTACATGCTGTCTAAGCAATACCTTTTGGGCTGTTATCGCAGGAACCATCCAAATCATCATCCTGTGGATAGATACCCACCGCCCAGAAGTCTTAAGGTAGATCTACACGATCTAGAGCGTGAGGTTCAGCGCTACAAGAGAGAACCTCTAGATCAAGCGGGTCTGAACAACATTCATGCAGACACGGTAGCAGACGCGGTAATTGGCTACCGGGTGAATGTAGTCCTTGGAGAACGACCGCCACCAATTGCACCCGAAGAAATCGACCTCCCCCGGCAAACCAGAGTAGTTCTGGCTCAATTACGTTCCGGCAGATGCAGCCGCCTCAATTCCCACAGAGCTAGGATTGATGCCGACGTGCAAGATGTATGTCCCGATTGTAAATAGGGACCGCACGATACACGTCACCTGTTTAACTGCCCGGCCAGACCCACTCGACTCAGACCCAGATCCCTGTGGACGCACCCCATCTTAGTCGCAGAGTTCCTGGGTCTTGACACTAAACAGAATCAAGCAGACGAAAGATAGAACACAATAAACTGCTACAACAACAACAACAACATCATTGGTACAAGGAGTGCTTTCATCAAGGAGTTGGGTCAGTCGAGTGGAGTGTGCCACTTCCACCTGTTGTGTTTGCATCTTTTCAACGTCTAGCTTCCGTGCAGTGCCAGATCGTACTTTCCTCGTCATGTACAAACGGGTGCGAACCTTTGCTGCAACAAGGTTATGATCCATATATATATATAATCTACATTCGCTACACAGATCGATCGTATATCTAACATGCTGGATGAATGCCTTCCATCTATCACAACGTGATCAATTTGGTTTCTCGTGTTTTGATCGGGTGGCTTTGTGAATATTTTTATGTTGAAATCTGGTGCTTCTAACTACCATGTTTTTTGCCGCGGCGAAATCTATCAGCCTCAACTCATACTAGACATTATCACGTGGATAACGACTGTTGAACCAAGAATGTCATCCTTCCCTATCTTTGCATTAAAATCTCCCAGAACGATTTAATAAGCGGGGCAGCGGTCATATTCTCTCTCTAGGCGCTAGTAGAAAATATCCTTGGTCTGCTCGTCCTTGTCTTCAGTCGGCACAAATAAGGCTGATGTTGAAGAATTCGGTTTTTATGCGGATTCTAGCTAGCTTCTCATCCACCGGAGTAAAGCTGGAGACAAGGTGTTTCAGTCTCCGCAGCCAAATTCATGCCTCATGTATGGCAGCTATAGTATAGTTCGTCACCGTTTAGTGTTGTAGTGACGCCATTCCCAGTTCATCGCATTTCCTGTAAGGCGGTAATATCTGCCTTGTAATTGTTTAATACATCCGCCAGCGCGTTGTGGTGAAAGCTTGCTTCAAGATCCGGAGCTCACCAGTTGGTCCAGTCATTACAAAGGCAAACAAGTTTATGCAGCATCTGTGGAAACTCAGTCTTCAATGGGATGAAAGCTTGCCTCAATCGTTGTATTCATCATGGATTGAGTATATTTCGAAATTCGATCTGATCCACCGTTTCACATTTCCACGGCATGTTTCAATTTGCAGACTCATGGTTTCCGCGATGCCAACTTAGCTGCTTACGGCGCATGTGTCAATGTGAGGTCCCAATTCAACAACATCATTAAATCTGAATTGCTGTGCTGTCGAGAGATGCTCCATTGAAGTCTCTCACTGTACCAAAGCTCGAACTTCAGCTGCATGTCTACTAGCTGGGTTGATTGATGCCGCTGTTATATCTCTGGCGTTTCACTGTGAAGTCCATTGTTGTTCCGATTCGATGGTGGTTTTGTCCTGGCTTCAAGAGCTACCATCCAACTTCAACATTTTCGTTGCCAATCGAATTTCTCGAATTCGGTCACTTGGGACTCGAATTTCTTGGCATTACGTTCCAACAAAACTCAATCCAGCAGATATTTTGTCAAGAGGTGCGACACCTCGGGAACTCCTAAATGAAACTTCAAACTTGCCTATACTTCAAATTATGTGGATGACTTACCTGAGCGCCGAAGAAATGTACTGCTGACGACTTCCCTCACTGATTTGTCGATACATTGTAAGTATCGCAATTATTTTTCGAAAATGCAACGAATTTTTGCGTATGTTTCTAAATTTTTATATTCCAAATTGAGCGGCCAAAAGCCCGATGGAAAGATCAAGACTTTATTTTAGAATGAGCGCGGAAGATTGAGACGCTTGGAACGCTATTCTACGTTCGGCTAGTGGAACAAATTTTCTGTCATAGCCAATTAAAGTAAATTTTTCTGCAATGCTATTCGTCTTTGGAACTCTCTGCCTCCTCATATTCAATTTATTGGCAACGCAAATGCTTTTAAGAAAGCTTTATATGATTATTTCTAATAATTTTGTTACCTTGTATTTATGTTAAAATTTGTGTACTTATGACAGGTTACTTGTTTTATTATCTTCTCTTTTTTTTTGTTGTGCGATTATTATCAACACAAATTTTATTATTTAATCAACTATTGTAACAATTTTTATAATACAACAAAAGTCACATACTATAATTATAAGTTTCACATACACATCTTGTTGTATGTGAAACTGAAAACAAATAAACAACCAAAAAAGTAAGTAAGTAAATTGAGCTGCGAAATTTAAGTTGTTCCTTTGTCACCGATCCAGAATAAACTTCACCCACAACCGGCAGATTCCAAATAAAAACACAAGGCTTAAATTCCGTTTGGCAAATTAAAAGATTTTATTTGATGGTTAATGAGTGATCGTTGTTGTTAACAATGCCGTTGTTGTTAACAATGCCGTTGATGTTCACGTTGTTGATGTTGTTAACATAGGGGTTGTTTATTCTCTTTAAGCAAATATTAAATTGAAAGAAAAACAGGTAATAATAAACATTTTAAAATGAATTTAACACAATAAAATTATGAAAATTTAAACTTTATACAAAGCACTTGACTCACTTATTTTTTTTACTATGGCGACAAAAGAGGCTAATAAAGGGCTAACAGGCTTATTTATACCAATGAGATGATTATAAATTACAACAAAAAATAAATAAACAAAATGACGTTGTTGGGTGGGGAAATTTCTCCGAATTGTTGACAGTTGATTCAAATATTGGTAACACCAGGGTTACCCTAACCAACATCCCCACCCCCGTGAACTGACCCAGAGGGGGAGGCTTCACCATCATGTGCTTCAACGTCAAGGACAGCTAATCTCGAAACAGGACGACGATATACACCAGCACTAGTACGGACCTCAGCTGATCTTGCCACACCATCTTTGCCATGGAACAATTGGATGACTCGACCTCTCTTCCATTGACTTCTCGACAGCTCACCATCACACAAGAAGACTAGGCATCCCACTTTCATTGGCTGAGAAGGCAGACACCATTTTGTGCGTCGGGTCAAATCTGGCAGATACTCACGCACCCACTGATTCCACAAGCCATTTTTCATGTTCTGCAACACTCGCCATTGTTTTCTTAAGCACATTAGCCTTGGTTCAAAAGGTGCTGGTGTATGAGTTGAGTTGGGACATCCAAGAATGAAATGATTGGGTGTCAATGGCTCCGAATCATCAGGAGAAACAGGAATATGAGTTAAAGGCCTCGCATTCACCATATTCTCCGCCTCCATGAGCAGAGCTTGAAGGGTTTCCAATTTCGGCGCATGTTCCTTCAACATCGCATACAAGGCCTTCTTCACCGACTGGACTAAGCGTTCCCAAACGCCGCCTTCACTAGGGTTGTTTGGTGTATTGTAGACCCATTTAAAGCCAAGAGCCGTCATACTTGAACGAAACGAATCATTAATATCGAGAAAATTAGACGTACCTTGGAGCTCTTTGGCGATGCCAACAAAATTTGTCCCATTGTCGCTTCGAATCATCACTGGAACGCCCCTTCGGTTGATGAAATTCCGTATACAAAGCAGACAGGCATCGCTAGACAGATCGGTGGAGATTTCAAGATGGACGGCTCGGATGGTTAAACAGGTAAATAGGGCTACCCATCTTTTTTCTTTACGACGGCGAATGGTAACATTGACAGGGCCAAAATAGTCAAGGCCGGTATATGAAAAAGGTCGCACATATGGGGTAATACGATCCACAGGTACTGGAGCCATTTGCGGTTGTGTAGGCTTAGCTCGACTAACTTTGCACATAGGACATCTGAGCTTGATTTTATTCAAAAGCTGACGAAGAGATGGCACCCAAAACCTTTGTCGAACTTCGCTCATAACTGTGGCAACATTGATGTGGCAAAAACGAACGTCGTAGGATTCCACTAAAAGGCTGGTAAACAGGTGATTTTTTGGTAGAATTATCGGCCTTCTGGCATCGAGACACAAGAAAGTGGCATTATCAATTCTTCCGGAAACACGTAACAGACCATCGGTGTCCATGAACGGATTTAATGATTTGAGTTCGATCTTTTCTGACAACCTTTGTCTTGTAGCAAGATCGGCTAAATCGTCTCCAAACATCTCTTGTTGTACTTGCTTACAGAGATACTTCTCTGCTTCTTCTTCCTCATCAACTGACAGCTCTCCAGATCTACCAGCACTTTGTTTTAATTTACACCTCAAATTATGCATGTACCGAAGCACCCACGCCATAGTCCTTTTTAATCTGCTATATTTCGAAAAACGATTAATATCAGGTATAACTGAATGTACTTGCCTTGCCACCAGCACTCTATACTTTGAACGAAGTTCCACTTTACCTCGATCAGCACCTGAATTTGTTTTTGTTTCATTCGGCCACTCCACCTCATTTTTCATTAAAAAATTTGGGCCATTTGTCCATCTTCCGTTCGGGTCATATTCTTTGGTTAGATTTGCCCTTGTTGCCTCATCTGCGGTATTATTTGGACCTGGACACCACCTCCATTGTTCCACCTGACTGCTTTCTAAAATTTCCGCCACTCGATTTGCCACGTATTGTTTGTACATCCTGTGGTCGGACCTGATCCACTGCAGCACCGTTGTAGAATCTGTCCAAAAAACAATATTTTTAATCGATTTTTCATGGTTTTTCATAATTAATTCTTTAAGCCGTATTCCCATGACGGCGGCCTGTAATTCCAACTTGGGTGTTGTGTGGAATCTAGTTGGGGCACAACTTGTCTTGCCCATCACAAAAATTACTTTGATATCACTACTTACCACACGCCAATAACCCACCGCAGCCATTGCATCCTCACTAGCGTCAGTAAATATGTGAAGTTCGACATCATTATTATGGTATGTTGGATTATAATACCTTGGCACATTGAATTTCACAATATTTGGCAATTGGGCTAACCAAAACTTCCAGCGGCCATATATTTCTTTAGGGAGCTCTTCATCCCATTGTATACCAGACTTCCACACACTTTGCATTTTAATTTTCGACGTCACCATAAAGTCACTCACAAAACCAAACGGGTCGTAGATCGACATATTTAAACACAACATCTCTCGTTTGGTTGGAATTTTTTTACCACTTAATATTCGTCCGTCCACTTTATTTAGTTTTAAATCAAAACAAAAGACATCTGTTGCGGGTACCCATCGAATACCGAGTATTCGTTCTACTCCATCATAACAAAAGGTGTTGCCACTACTACCTTTATCGCCATCTGGGTTACCACACTCATCAAGCACTTTTTTCGAGTTGGATTTTATGCAATGTAAGTGGAATCCCGCAACTTTGTGAATTTTGATGACTTCTTTTAATATTTTGACTGCATCTTCTTCGGACTGAAAACAGTCGACATAGTCATCCACATAATGACGATCTGTGATACCACGAACGGCTCTAGGGAGTGTATCCAAAAATTTTTTGGCATTTAAATTTTTCACAAATTGGGCAATTGTGGGGGAACAAGTGGCACTGAATATCAGACGCTCCATGACATATATGTCCACTGGCGAATTCACATCTCCATTCCTCCATAAAAATCTTTGGCAGTTTTGGTCCATTTTCGTTACACCAATTTGATAAAACATTTCCTTTATATCTCCGCATACTGCGATTGGGCCTTCTCTAAATTTAAAAAGAATGGTAATTAGTGGATTGTTTATGTCTGGGCCTGATATTAGGAAAGAAAATTCATTAATTTCAGCGGCGGCATCAAATACAAGACGAATACCTTTTTTGTTGGGATTTTTCACACCAAAATGTGGAATATAAAAAACACGATCATATTTGGCTTCTTTTTCTTCAGTTGTAAGTTTCCGACAGTATCCTTTCTTAATATAATCATCGATTTTTGCTTTGTATTCGATTCCATACTCACGATTTTTAGCCATTTTTTGCTCGATGCTATATAAACGTCTTAGTGCCATGTCGTATGACTCCGGTATTAGTGGTACATTCTCCTTCCATAAAAGAGGACATTCGTATCTGCCATTTACCCACTTTGTAGCCTTGTTCAATAACTGCATCGCCCTTTCGTTCTTCGTGCCTCACCCTAACGATTACCTCTAATGCATTCTGTGGCGAGAGAACCATAAAACCATATAAATTGAACAGTCACCTATGGCACAAAGCTCGCTGCATTCCTGGTTATGCGTGCAATGACATGCTTTCCGGTGGCAATTTCATAGCAGAGATCGAAGAACTAAGGCATCAAGTGGCAGCTTTGCTTAAAAAGGGCGAATTCTTGATTCGCAAATGGTGCTCCAACAATTCAGATGCTCTACAAGATGTTCCTACAGAAGACTGCGAAACATTGTTAAATTTTTACGACGGAACCGATGTCACCAAAACTCTTGGCTCACTTGGGATCCTCAGAGTGACAATTTAATTTTTTCGTTTACCCCATTGATAACTGCAAGGTGGTGACAAAGCGGTTCATATTGTCTTCGATTGCCCGTCTTTACGAACCATTGGGTTTGATTGGTCCAGTCATTCTTCTTCTTCTTTAATTGGCTATGACAGAACATTTGTTCCAAGAGCATCGATCTTTTGCGCTCATTCTAAAATCTCTAACACCATGTTTCGAGGTGTCTCCCACCACTTGATCTTTCCATCGGGCTTTTGGTCTTCTCGGTTTGCGTGTAGCACCGTGTTTGCCTTCAAAAGACTTCTCTGCTGAAGCTTCTTCATCCATTCTGACAACATGACCTAGCCAACGCGCCCGTTGTGTTTTGATGCGTTTAACTATGCTATCGTCGTCATACAGCTCGGGGTCCATACATCTCCTATATTCTTCATTAACGCACTGCCTCATCTGCTTTCACAAGTACCCATGCCTCAGAACCATATAACAACACGGGTATTGTCAGTGTCTTGTATAGTGTAATCTTTGTCTGTCGTGAGGTGGCCTTGTCTCTAAACTGCTTACTAAGTCCAAAGTAGCATCTGTTTGCCAGTATTATTCTTCGCTTAATCTCAAAACTGGTGTCATTCGTTTCGATTACGGCGGTGCCGAGGTAGATAAAGTTAATGACTATCTCAAAATTGTGGTTCCCAACTTTCTTCGTTTTCTTTATCTGCCCGGTTGCACAAGGCGTTTTGGGAGTTGAAAACATCTATTTCGATTTATCTCCATTTACTACCAGACTTATTTTCACAGATTCTCTTTCGATTCTTTCAAAGGCAGCAGTTACTACTTCCGGTGGCCGACCTATGATGTCGATGTTGTCGGCATAGGCTAGTAGCATGTGTTCTCTTGTGATTAGTGTTCCATATCTATTCACATCTGCATCTCGTATAATCTTCTCCAGCATGATATTCACACAGTATGCTCGAGAGTATCTGGTATGCGATGGGGAGGAGACTTATTCCTCTGTTGTAGGCACATTCCGTCTGGTCTCCTTTCTTGTGTACGGGACATAGTATGCTGAGGTTCCAATCATCGGGTATGCGTTCTTCTAGCCAGATTGCGCAGATAAGCCGATGCATACGCGTTATCAGCGTGTCGCCTCCGGTCTTAAATAGTTTAGCTGGTAACCCAGCTGTCTTGTTGTTCTTTAGTCTGGTCACTGTTACTTGGACCTTATTCTGACTAGGAGGTAAACATTCTATTCTATCATCAGTGATTGATCTGCGGTAACCTCTTCGCCGCCAACGTCGGACACAAGCAGTTGGGTAACATGTTCTTTCCATATCCTCATCGTGCTATCTGTGTCAGTTACCAGATTTTCTTCTTTGTATCTGCAGGAGGATGTGCCTGCACCAAAGCCATCAGTTTGATGTTTAATTCTTTGGTAGAATTTCCGGACTTCATTCTGACTCCTGTACATCTCAATTCGCTCACACTCATGTCTTTACATTTCCCTTATCTTCCTGAGGAAAAGACGTTTCTCCTATCCCCTTTTCTCCCGATACCTCTACTTCACCACCGTAGGGCAGAGGTTAGCATGTCCGCCTATGAAGCTGAACGCTTGGGTTCGAATCCTAACGAGACCATAAGAAAAAAAATTTTTTTCAGCGGTGGTTTTCCCCTCCTAATGCTGGCAACATTTATGAGGTACTATGCCATGTAAAACTTCTCTCCAAAGAGATGTCGAATTGTGGCGCGCCGTTCGGACTTGGCTATAAAAAGGAGGCCCCTTATCATTGAGCTTAAACTTGAATCGGAATGCACTCATTGATATGTGAGAAGTTTGCCCCTGTTCCTTAGTGGAATGTTCATGGGCAAAATTTGCAATTTTACCTCTCCTTCATCTGACGCGTTGCTACTGATTGCAGGGTTACTCTATCTCGACACTCTTGGTCGTACCATGGGTTTCTTGGAGGCTTCCGGTACCCAAGTACGGATTTCGCAGCATTTAACATGGAGTGGGCAATAGTTTGCCACTGCGCCATTATATCATTGACAATCCCATGGCAGCCGGTTGTACGCACCGGATTGACCCGATGGAATCCTCATCGGCAAGGGCTGCCGCCTCAGTGTACGTGTTCGTCTTTTTTCGTCATGGGAGAGGCACATCCCGGAGTGCCTTCTCCGCACACTTCTGGTCCGTGCCGGGATAGAAAAGAACCCCGGACCCTGGTTCTGTTCGGTTTGCCAGAACCGCCTTCATCATCGGTCGGTGTCGGTGAGGTGTAACCGGTGCATGGAGTGGGTCCCTTTCCGTTCTTGCTCTGGCCTAACTTCACTACGGGAGTATAGTCATACTGGCTATGTCGCAAGGTGCTGTGCGAACATAGCCAGCAGTGGGTCACAAGCGTCGCCGTCGTCGCTTTCGGCGTCCTCGTCGTCGGACTATGTGACCCCCCGACCTCTCCCGTACGGCAATTTATGCAACGACAGCACCCTAGCCCTACTATTGCCAGGCCAGTGCCGGGAAGTGTATCGTTCTTGCAGGTAAACTGCAACGGACTGCGTGGCAAGATCGATGAGATCGTAGATTTTATGAGTCGGAAGTTTTGCTTCCGACAGTTGCACAGTTTTCACGGTTACAATGTGCTACGTAAGGATCGCTCAAGGAATGGAGGTGGGGGATTGCTTGACGCTAGTGACCCATACATGGAATGTATGGGGGTCAGTCAGGTCTGGTACTGCCGAGATAGAGATATACAACGTGTATATACCGCCGGTTGGTAGCTGTGTCCCGATTAATGGCCAGGCTTACAACCCCGACATAAGTGGGTTGCTATCTGGCCATACTCGTCTGGTTCTGGGGGATTTTAATGCACATCACACGTCATGGCATTCTCCCCTAGGTAACGACCAGCGTGGCATAGCTTTGGCAGAGCAGATAGATAGCTCCACGTTTTGCACGGTGAATGAGGATGCCCCCACTAGGATTACGAGGAGGTGCAGCAGCTCGCCAGACATCTCAATTGCATCCCCTGATCTCCTGAGTGACGTATCCTGGCAAGCCGTCATCTCTTTGGGGTCAGACCACCTTCCCATAATTCTCACCATCGACCGACCACCCGACTTCATAACCTCTGAGCGCCGGACGCTTATCAATTATAAGAAGGCCAATTGGACTGGCTTCAGAGAGTAAACCAATCGCCGCTTCAGTGAACTGCCACCCCCCTCTGATGTACTTGTGGCCGAGAGGAAATTCCGAGACATCATATATTATACCAGCCGGTCGAATACCCCAAGTGCGACCCAATTTGCCGGCGCAAGGAGTGGTACTCGCAGACGACCGTGATGGGATTCGTGCTATGGACCCCGCTAACCCCAGAATCAGCGAGCTGAATCTGGAAATAAACAGGGTAGTCAACGAACATAAGCGGAATTTGTGGCTGGAACACTTGGAGCAATGTAACTTAGGCACCGGTGCAGGCAAACTATGGGGCACTGTTAAGTCTCTCTCGAACTCCGGTAGACGGGACGACAGGACCTTAGTCACTTTTGGCGAGACAACCGTGACTGATCCGAAGAGATGCGCCAGGTTGTTCAACCGTCAATTTATTGTGCATCCCGAGAGAGACAGGGCAAGGAGGAGAGCCATTCGCCGTATTCGTGGTCTCCGAGCCGATGAACAGCCATCACAATTTTCCGTGGGCGAAGTTACGAATGTCATTCGTGGCGCCAAATCTTCCAAGGCGTTGGGCCCCGACGGAATCTCTACATTGATGCTGAAGATTCTGGATTTACCTGGAGTTGAGTACCTTACCACTGTCCTGAACCTGTCATTGAACACTCTTATAGTTCCCGATGTCTGGAAAATGGTCAGAGTGATCCCGCTACTGAAGCCTGGAAAAGACCCGAGTGTGGGGGAGTCGTACAGATCGATCTCCCTTCTCTCACCAGTGGCAAAGACGCTTGAGGCATTACTCCTCCCGAGCCTCGAAGGAGAATTTCCATTCGCCGAGCATCAACATGGATTTCGGAGTCAACAACAGCTTTGCATGCCATCACAACACACATTTGCCGTGGCTTCAATCAACCCAGGCCATGTGATAGGACGGTCCTCGTGGCACTGGACCTATCGAAGGCATTCGACACGGTCAGCCATGCCAAATTATTTGAGGACATCGCCAACACGTCCCTCCAGCCAGGCCTGAAACGATGGGTCGCGAATTATCTGTGTGGCCGCCAGTCATTTGTGGAATTTAGGGATAAGAAGTCGAAACACCGTAGAGTGAAACAGGGAGTTCCCCAAGGTGGGGTGATATCTCCGGCACTGTTTAACCTCTACCTATCCTCCATTCCACCCCCTCCAGACGGCATAGAGATCGTATCATATGCGGACGATTGTACGATCATGGCATCAGGCCCCCCACCCATTGATGACATCTGCGATAGGTTGAACGTCTACCTCAACGAGCTTGCCTTATAAAGGGTGATTTTTTTGAGGTTAGGATTTTCATGCATTAGTATTTGACAGATCACGTGGGATTTCAGACATGGTGTCAAAGAGAAAGATGCTCAGTATGCTTTGACATTTCATCATGAATAGACTTACTAACGAGCAACGCTTGCAAATCATTTTCAGTGAATCATTTTCAGTGAAATCATTTTCAGTGAATCGACAAATTTTGTTCAGCGATGAGGCTCATTTCTGGTTGAATGGCTACGTAAATAAGCAAAATTGCCGCATTTGGAGTGAAGAGCAACCAGAAGCCGTTCAAGAACTGCCCATGCATCCCGAAAAATGCACTGTTTGGTGTGGTTTGTACGCTGGTGGAATCATTGGACCGTATTTTTTCAAAATGCTGTTGGACGCAACGTTACGGTGAATGAACACATTTCGAACCGAACACTGATTTTGGTAATAAAATTCAATGATTTGCAAGCGTTGCTCGTTAGTAAGTCTATTCATGATGAAATGTCAAAGCATACTGAGCATCTTTCTCTTTGACACCATGTCTGAAATCCCACGTGATCTGTCAAATACTAATGCATGAAAATCCTAACCTCAAAAAAATCACCCTATATTTCGCTGCAAGAAATCTAAAGATATCCGCCACCAAATCTTCAGCCACACTGTTCACTACAAATACGCGTGAGGAGAATACTGAGCTGACTGTGATGGTCGATGAAGAAATGATTCCGACCATCAAGTGTCCCAAAATACTTGGCGTCACATTTGACAGCTCTTAGAAATTCTCCTCACATGCCACAGCAATCTGCAATAAAGTCAAAAGTAGAAACAAGGTCCTCAAGTCGCTCGCTGGCAGCACTTGTTGTGCAGACAAAGAAACCTTGTTGACCACGTACAAAGCAATTGGCCGGTCTGTGGTAAGTTATGCAGCGCCAGTGTGGTCTCGTCAAATTTGTGACACGCAGTGGAATAATATTCAGATCTGTCAGAATGCCGCCCTCCGAACTGCGACGGGCTGTCTCCTCAGTTCTCATATGGACCACCTCCATCAGGAGACAAAGATCCTACCAGTGCGAAGACATAACTACATGCTGTCTAAGCAATACCTTTTGGGCTGTTATCGCAGGAACCATCCAAATCATCATCCTGTGGATAGATACCCACCGCCCAGAAGTCTTAAGGTAGATCTACACGATCTAGAGCGTGAGGTTCAGCGCTACAAGAGAGAACCTCTAGATCAAGCGGGTCTGAACAACATTCATGCAGACACGGTAGCAGACGCGGTAATTGGCTACCGGGTGAATGTAGTCCTTGGAGAACGACCGCCACCAATTGCACCCGAAGAAATCGACCTCCCCCGGCAAACCAGAGTAGTTCTGGCTCAATTACGTTCCGGCAGATGCAGCCGCCTCAATTCCCACAGAGCTAGGATTGATGCCGACGTGCAAGATGTATGTCCCGATTGTAAATAGGGACCGCACGATACACGTCACCTGTTTAACTGCCCAGCCAGACCCACTCGACTCAGACCCAGATCCCTGTGGACGCACCCCATCTTAGTCGCAGAGTTCCTGGGTCTTGACACTAAACAGAATCAAGCAGACGAAAGATAGAACACAATAAACTGCTACAACAACAACAACAACATCATTGGTACAAGGAGTGCTTTCATCAAGGAGTTGGGTCAGTCGAGTGGAGTGTGCCACTTCCACCTGTTGTGTTTGCATCTTTTCAACGTCTAGCTTCCGTGCAGTGCCAGATCGTACTTTCCTCGTCATGTACAAACGGGTGCGAACCTTTGCTGCAACAAGGTTATGATCCATATATATATATAATCTACATTCGCTACACAGATCGATCGTATATCTAACATGCTGGATGAATGCCTTCCATCTATCACAACGTGATCAATTTGGTTTCTCGTGTTTTGATCGGGTGGCTTTGTGAATATTTTTATGTTGAAATCTGGTGCTTCTAACTACCATGTTTTTTGCCGCGGCGAAATCTATCAGCCTCAACTCATACTAGACATTATCACGTGGATAACGACTGTTGAACCAAGAATGTCATCCTTCCCTATCTTTGCATTAAAATCTCCCAGAACGATTTAATAAGCGGGGCAGCGGTCATATTCTCTCTCTAGGCGCTAGTAGAAAATATCCTTGGTCTGCTCGTCCTTGTCTTCAGTCGGCACAAATAAGGCTGATGTTGAAGAATTCGGTTTTTATGCGGATTCTAGCTAGCTTCTCATCCACCGGAGTAAAGCTGGAGACAAGGTGTTTCAGTCTCCGCAGCCAAATTCATGCCTCATGTATGGCAGCTATAGTATAGTTCGTCACCGTTTAGTGTTGTAGTGACGCCATTCCCAGTTCATCGCATTTCCTGTAAGGCGGTAATATCTGCCTTGTAATTGTTTAATACATCCGCCAGCGCGTTGTGGTGAAAGCTTGCTTCAAGATCCGGAGCTCACCAGTTGGTCCAGTCATTACAAAGGCAAACAAGTTTATGCAGCATCTGTGGAAACTCAGTCTTCAATGGGATGAAAGCTTGCCTCAATCGTTGTATTCATCATGGATTGAGTATATTTCGAAATTCGATCTGATCCACCGTTTCACATTTCCACGGCATGTTTCAATTTGCAGACTCATGGTTTCCGCGATGCCAACTTAGCTGCTTACGGCGCATGTGTCAATGTGAGGTCCCAATTCAACAACATCATTAAATCTGAATTGCTGTGCTGTCGAGAGATGCTCCATTGAAGTCTCTCACTGTACCAAAGCTCGAACTTCAGCTGCATGTCTACTAGCTGGGTTGATTGATACCGCTGTGATATCTCTGGCGTTTCACTGTGAAGTCCATTGTTGTTCCGATTCGATGGTGGTTTTGTCCTGGCTTCAAGAGCTACCATCCAACTTCAACATTTTCGTTGCCAATCGAATTTCTCGAATTCGGTCACTTGGGACTCGAATTTCTTGGCATTACGTTCCAACAAAACTCAATCCAGCAGATATTTTGTCAAGAGGTGCGACACCTCGGGAACTCCTAAATGAAACTTCAAACTTGCCTATACTTCAAATTATGTGGATGACTTACCTGAGCGCCGAAGAAATGTACTGCTGACGACTTCCCTCACTGATTTGTCGATACATTGTAAGTATCGCAATTATTTTTCGAAAATGCAACGAATTTTTGCGTATGTTTCTAAATTTTTATATTCCAAATTGAGCGGCCAAAAGCCCGATGGAAAGATCAAGACTTTATTTTAGAATGAGCGCGGAAGATTGAGACGCTTGGAACGCTATTCTACGTTCGGCTAGTGGAACAAATTTTCTGTCATAGCCAATTAAAGTAAATTTTTCTGCAATGCTATTCGTCTTTGGAACTCTCTGCCTCCTCATATTCAATTTATTGGCAACGCAAATGCTTTTAAGAAAGCTTTATATGATTATTTCTAATAATTTTGTTACCTTGTATTTATGTTAAAATTTGTGTACTTATGACAGGTTACTTGTTTTATTATCTTCTCTTTTTTTTTTGTTGTGCGATTATTATCAACACAAATTTTATTATTAAATCAACTATTGTAACAATTTTTATAATACAACAAAAGTCACATACTATAATTATAAGTTTCACATACACATCTTGTTGTATGTGAAACTGAAAACAAATAAACAACCAAAAAAGTAAGTAAGTAAATTGAGCTGCGAAATTTAAGTTGTTCCTTTGTCACCGATCCAGAATAAACTTCACCCACAACCGGCAGATTCCAAATAAAAACACAAGGCTTAAATTCCGTTTGGCAAATTAAAAGATTTTATTTGATGGTTAATGAGTGATCGTTGTTGTTAACAATGCCGTTGTTGTTAACAATGCCGTTGATGTTCACGTTGTTGATGTTGTTAACATAGGGGTTGTTTATTCTCTTTAAGCAAATATTAAATTGAAAGAAAAACAGGTAATAATAAACATTTTAAAATGAATTTAACACAATAAAATTATGAAAATTTAAACTTTATACAAAGCACTTGACTCACTTATTTTTTTTACTATGGCGACAAAAGAGGCTAATAAAGGGCTAACAGGCTTATTTATA
This sequence comes from Stomoxys calcitrans, assembly GCF_963082655.1. NCBI lineage: Eukaryota > Metazoa > Arthropoda > Insecta > Diptera > Muscidae > Stomoxys > Stomoxys calcitrans. The sequence goes on along the minus strand of NC_081552.1, from coordinate 138,613,224 downwards.
CCAATGAGATGATTATAAATTACAACAAAAAATAAATAAACAAAATGACGTTGTTGGCTGGGGAAATTTCTCCGAATTGTTGACAGTTGATTCAAATATTGGTAACACCAGGGTTACCCTAACCAACATCCCCACCCCCGTGAACTGACCCAGAGGGGGAGGCTTCACCATCATGTGCTTCAACGTCAAGGACAGCTAATCTCGAAACAGGACGACGATATACACCAGCACTAGTACGGACCTCAGCTGATCTTGCCACACCATCTTTGCCATGGAACAATTGGATGACTCGACCTCTCTTCCATTGACTTCTCGACAGCTCACCATCACACAAGAAGACTAGGCATCCCACTTTCATTGGCTGAGAAGGCAGACACCATTTTGTGCGTCGGGTCAAATCTGGCAGATACTCACGCACCCACTGATTCCACAAGCCATTTTTCATGTTCTGCAACACTCGCCATTGTTTTCTTAAGCACATTAGCCTTGGTTCAAAAGGTGCTGGTGTATGAGTTGAGTTGGGACATCCAAGAATGAAATGATTGGGTGTCAATGGCTCCGAATCATCAGGAGAAACAGGAATATGAGTTAAAGGCCTCGCATTCACCATATTCTCCGCCTCCATGAGCAGAGCTTGAAGGGTTTCCAATTTCGGAGCATGTTCCTTCAACATCGCATACAAGGCCTTCTTCACCGACTGGACTAAGCGTTCCCAAACGCCGCCTTCACTAGGGTTGTTTGGTGTATTGTAGACCCATTTAAAGCCAAGAGCCGTCATACTTGAACGAAACGAATCATTAATATCGAGAAAATTAGACGTACCTTGGAGCTCTTTGGCGATGCCAACAAAATTTGTCCCATTGTCGCTTCGAATCATCACTGGAACGCCCCTTCGGTTGATGAAATTCCGTATACAAAGCAGACAGGCATCGCTAGACAGATCGGTGGAGATTTCAAGATGGACGGCTCGGATGGTTAAACAGGTAAATAGGGCTACCCATCTTTTTTCTTTACGACGGCGAATGGTAACATTGACAGGGCCAAAATAGTCAAGGCCGGTATATGAAAAAGGTCGCACATATGGGGTAATACGATCCACAGGTACTGGAGCCATTTGCGGTTGTGTAGGCTTAGCTCGACTAACTTTGCACATAGGACATCTGAGCTTGATTTTATTCAAAAGCTGACGAAGAGATGGCACCCAAAACCTTTGTCGAACTTCGCTCATAACTGTGGCAACATTGATGTGGCAAAAACGAACGTCGTAGGATTCCACTAAAAGGCTGGTAAACAGGTGATTTTTTGGTAGAATTATCGGCCTTCTGGCATCGAGACACAAGAAAGTGGCATTATCAATTCTTCCGGAAACACGTAACAGACCATCGGTGTCCATGAACGGATTTAATGATTTGAGTTCGCTCTTTTCTGACAACCTTTGTCTTGTAGCAAGATCGGCTAAATCGTCTCCAAACATCTCTTGTTGTACTTGCTTACAGAGATACTTCTCTGCTTCTTCTTCCTCATCAACTGACAGCTCTCCAGATCTACCAGCACTTTGTTTTAATTTACACCTCAAATTATGCATGTACCGAAGCACCCACGCCATAGTCCTTTTTAATCTGCTATATTTCGAAAAACGATTAATATCAGGTATAACTGAATGTACTTGCCTTGCCACCAGCACTCTATACTTTGAACGAAGTTCCACTTTACCTCGATCAGCACCTGAATTTGTTTTTGTTTCATTCGGCCACTCCACCTCATTTTTCATTAAAAAATTTGGGCCATTTGTCCATCTTCCGTTCGGGTCATATTCTTTGGTTAGATTTGCCCTTGTTGCCTCATCTGCGGTATTATTTGGACCTGGACACCACCTCCATTGTTCCACCTGACTGCTTTCTAAAATTTCCGCCACTCGATTTGCCACGTATTGTTTGTACATCCTGTGGTCGGACCTGATCCACTGCAGCACCGTTGTAGAATCTGTCCAAAAAACAATATTTTTAATCGATTTTTCATGGTTTTTCATAATTAATTCTTTAAGCCGTATTCCCATGACGGCGGCCTGTAATTCCAACTTGGGTGTTGTGTGGAATCTAGTTGGGGCACAACTTGTCTTGCCCATCACAAAAATTACTTTGATATCACTACTTACCACACGCCAATAACCCACCGCAGCCATTGCATCCTCACTAGCGTCAGTAAATATGTGAAGTTCGACATCATTATTATGGTATGTTGGATTATAATACCTTGGCACATTGAATTTCACAATATTTGGCAATTGGGCTAACCAAAACTTCCAGCGGCCATATATTTCTTTAGGGAGCTCTTCATCCCATTGTATACCAGACTTCCACACACTTTGCATTTTAATTTTCGACGTCACCATAAAGTCACTCACAAAACCAAACGGGTCGTAGATCGACATATTTAAACACAACATCTCTCGTTTGGTTGGAATTTTTTTACCACTTAATATTCGTCCGTCCACTTTATTTAGTTTTAAATCAAAACAAAAGACATCTGTTGCGGGTACCCATCGAATACCGAGTATTCGTTCTACTCCATCATAACAAAAGGTGTTGCCACTACTACCTTTATCGCCATCTGGGTTACCACACTCATCAAGCACTTTTTTCGAGTTGGATTTTATGCAATGTAAGTGGAATCCCGCAACTTTGTGAATTTTGATGACTTCTTTTAATATTTTGACTGCATCTTCTTCGGACTGAAAACAGTCGACATAGTCATCCACATAATGACGATCTGTGATACCACGAACGGCTCTAGGGAGTGTATCCAAAAATTTTTTGGCATTTAAATTTTTCACAAATTGGGCAATTGTGGGGGAACAAGTGGCACCGAATATCAGACGCTCCATGACATATATGTCCACTGGCGAATTCACATCTCCATTCCTCCATAAAAATCTTTGGCAGTTTTGGTCCATTTTCGTTACACCAATTTGATGAAACATTTCCTTTATATCTCCGCATACTGCGATTGGGCCTTCTCTAAATTTAAAAAGAATGGTAATTAGTGGATTGTTTATGTCTGGGCCTGATATTAGGAAAGAAAATTCATTAATTTCAGCGGCGGCATCAAATACAAGACGAATACCTTTTTTGTTGGGATTTTTCACACCAAAATGTGGAATATAAAAAACACGATCATATTTGGCTTCTTTTTCTTCAGTTGTAAGTTTCCGACAGTATCCTTTCTTAATATAATCATCGATTTTTGCTTTGTATTCGATTCCATACTCACGATTTTTAGCCATTTTTTGCTCGATGCTATATAAACGTCTTAGTGCCATGTCGTATGACTCCGGTATTAGTGGTACATTCTCCTTCCATAAAAGAGGACATTCGTATCTGCCATTTACCCACTTTGTAGCCTTGTTCAATAACTGCATCGCCCTTTCGTTCTTCTTTGAAATCAGTGGTTTTGTATCAACTTTGATGCCCAATGTTTCTACATCAAAATAACCACGCATCATGTTGTTCATATCTCCGAGTAGATTATTTTCAGTTTTTGAACACCTACGAAAATGCAAAACATGTTTATTAGTGTTATTTTTATCACCTGGTATCGGTCCATATAAAATAGCTCCCAATCTTGTTATTGTAACGATAGGCCCAAATTCACTTATAAGACGTGGAACTTCTAAGGGAACGGTCAAAAATGAGTGTTGCAGGCTCAAGATCATCATTGGTCGCACGTTAGAATAATCATGCACGGGAAATTTTGAGATTTTTTCACATTCCTGGGATTTTAAAAAATGAGCCATGTGGCAACTCTGCACTGGCAATGACAGATCAGCTGATAAATAAATATTGGAAATTGTATATTTATCTTTGTAGTGGCCAATTCCACTAATCGTAATATTAATTTTTTCGGTGTTTTGTGAAGTGCGGTGATTATTTAGCCACTGAAGTTCCAAAAAATCTCTTTCGCCATGTATATTTAGCTCGTTTGCAATGTCTGTGTGCAGCATTGATACATTTGCTCCGTCGTCAACAAACGCGTAGATCGTGAGTTGTTTTTGCTTACCGTATATTGTTATGGGCAGAATTTGGAACAATACGTTTTCGGTGTGGCATGTTGCATGGCAATTTCTTCTTGCGTCTAATTGCGATTCGGTTTGTTGTGTTATTGCGTCGGTATTCATGTTGGGTTGTGACAAAACGGCTGATGAAGACTCCAATACCGGAAAAGTTTTGTGCAATAGTGAGTGATGTGGTTTTTGGCAGCCATTTACCCCACAACGTCCTTTTTGGTGGCAGTTTTTTACTTGATGTCCTCTCTTTAAGCAACTGAAGCATGTTTTAATTTGCTTCACTTTGCTCCAACGGTCATCCAGTGACATCTGTAAAAAAGTTGGACAATTTTTAATGCCTTTGCACTCACCATTACAAACTGGACATTGATAACCAGAAGAAACTCCAACGCAGGCAAATTTTCGGGTGGATGTTTGTGAAGTAGTTGTTGGTACATGGCGGCGATTAGCAGATGTGCTTGCAATTGGCAATGTGTCGTTGACCATATTGGCTAGGCGGCGTAGTGTGGAAAGCCAATTTGCAAAATCAACGATAGTGGCTGGTTCCTGAAGCTGCAGACATTTTTCTGCCCACTGCATTTGGCGATTGGTTGACAGCTTGGACACTAATTCACTTAGAAGCGAAGGATTTGTTAAATGGTGCTCACCTTTGGCGTTCTTTAGAAATGTGGCCATGTTGCCTATTTTGTTGGCGTAATTGACGAGTGCCTCAAGATTGTCATTGGCTATTGGTGACACCGACCTTACTTTTTCAATTTGGCTCCTGATCAACTGTTCCGGTCGGCCAAATGTTTCTTGCAGCAGTTCCAAAATGGCGGCGACGTTGCTTGAATTACCTAAGAGGGATTCTACAGATTCCTTTGCTCGGCCCTTTAAAGAATCTCTCAGGCGCATTATGTTGTGTAAGTTGGAGTATCCAAATTCAGTGGTTGTGCTTTCAAATGATTCGTAAAATGTCTGCCATTCTTCGGGAAGGCCTGTAAAAATAGGTAATGGATAAATTTTCTTCTGAGGCAAATGTAATGAATTTTGTGAGTGTGAACTGTGGACAGACATATGTGAGGTTATGGATGATCCTGGTGGCGGTTGGTGATACGATGTGCGGTCTGGTGAATTTAATGGCTCTTGCGTCTCACTTGTTGGCAAATGTGAAGATGGTGGGTTATGACTTACGTGCAGCTGCGGTGTTTGGCTTTGTGTTTGCTGTAATAGTGATATCAAAGAAGGCATTGCAGACAGTGATTGTAAATTGGCGAATTGTTCTTGCATTTGTTTGGCGGTATTTTGCATTTGTTGTGTCGAAGCAAGAATCTCTGTCTGTATTGCCTGCATTTGACGTTGCTTTTGCTGCATTTGTGCATTTGCGTGTTTCTTCAACTCAATAATTTCATTTGCAGGTTTTGGAACTGAGGCTTGCGAATTGACTGGTGTCTTTTGATGCTGTGAAGAAGAAGAAGAAATAACATTATTGAGGTTGGCTGGAGGTGTACTGGTCGAAGCGGCATTTAAGGGTTCGTTTTGAGGGTTGTGAGACGGCGTTTTTGCTTTCGGCGAATGGGTAAGCGACATATCGTATATCTCAGAATCAAAACGGGCTGGAGGAATTCCTTGGTGTTTCGGCCACTGGTTCTTTTCTTCGTCTGATTGTCGGACATAAAAACAGCAAAGACGTAACACTTTCGACGGTTTCACAAACAAATGAATAAATAAAGAATAAAGATGTTCCTTTGTCACCGATCCAGAATAAACTTCACCCACAACCGGCAGATTCCAAATAAAAACACAAGGCTTAAATTCCGTTTGGCAAATTAAAAGATTTTATTTGATGGTTAATGAGTGATCGTTGTTGTTAACAATGCCGTTGATGTTCACGTTGTTGATGTTGTTAACATAGGGGTTGTTTATTCTCTTTAAGCAAATATTAAATTGAAAGAAAAACAGGTAATAATAAACATTTTAAAATGAATTTAACACAATAAAATTATGAAAATTTAAACTTTATACAATGCACTTGACTCACTTATTTTTTTTACTATGGCGACAAAAGAGGCTAATAAAGGGCTAACAGGCTTATTTATACCAATGAGATGATTATAAATTACAACAAAAAATAAATAAACAAAATGACGTTGTTGGCTGGGGAAATTTCTCCGAATTGTTGACAGTTGATTCAAATATTGGTAACACCAGCGTTACCCTCACCAACAGAAGTATTAACCTCTAATGACATTAAGCTTGGTACTCTCATTCTTGTCAAAAATATCCAGCTTGTCCATTTTCCTGAAGAGTATAAGGCGTTGAAATCAAATAAGGGAATCGTCTCCCCGAGCAAATTGTATTCGTTGGCACTTATTATTGATGATTTTGGTCTAATTCGAGTTGGTGGCCGTCTCCAAAACTCAACGCTAGGCTTTGATGATCGACACCCCATTATTCTGACCTAAAGGCATCCCTTTACTGCGTCAATGGTGATGCATTTTCATCATAAGCTGCTGCATACTGGAGCACTGTGTTTGCTGGCTACAATTCGGAAGCAATTTTGGCCAATCGGAGGACGAAAGGTGGTATATTCCATTATTTCCAAGTGTGTCCGATGCTTTCGAAAAAAGACGAAACTGCTACAAAACGTTATGAGAAATTTGCCATCAGACCGAGTAAGACCAAATAGAGCATTTCATACAACTGGTATCGATTTTTGTGGGCCATTCTTTTACAAGTCTGAGGTAAAGAGCCGCCCTCCTGTGAAATGCTATATATGAACATTCGTTTGTTTTTCAACAAAGGCAACTCATGTCGAGTTTGTCCAAGACTTGTCAACACCGTCATTTTTGTGCTCACTACGACGCTTCGTTGCCACTAGAGGCAAACCCTAAACGATTTGGTCCGACAATGCGAATAATTTTGTGGGAGCAAAAAATGAGTTGGATGAATTGAAGCAAATGTTTTCAAGGCAATCACAACTAAATGCCATTGATGATGGCAAATGCAAATGCAAATTTTGCCCATGAACATTCCACTAAGAAACATGGGCAAACTTCTCACATATCAATGAGTGCAGTTCGATTCAAGTTTAAGCTCAATGATAAGGCGTGCCGCAATGCGACACCTCTTTTGAGTGAAGTTTTACATGGCATAGTACCTCACAAATGTTACCAGCATTAGGAGGGGAAAACCACCGCCTACATTTTTTCTGATGGTCTCGCCAGGATTCGATTCCAGGCGTTCAGCTTCATAGTCGGACATGCTTACCTGTGCGCTACGGTGGCCTCTCTTGATGATGGCATTGATTGGAAATTTATTCCACCCAGATCGCCACATTTTGGTGGTCTCTGGGAAGCGGCTTGTCTGCCAAATTTCTGCGATTTTGAACTGCCCGCTTTCTGAAGACCTGGATATATTGGGTTGCCCAAAAAGTAGTTGCGGATTTTTAAAAGAAAGTAAATGCATTTTTAATAAAACTTAGAATAAACTTTAATCAAATATACTTTTTTTTACACTTTTTTCTAAAGCAAGCTAAAAGTAACAGCTGATAACTGACAGAAGAAAGAATGCAATTACAGAGTCACAAGCTGTGAAAAAAATTGTCACCGCCGACTATATGAAAAATCCGCAATTACTTTTTGGGCAACCCAATATTAACGCCTGGCAATTTTTTAGTGGGTGGCCCACTTATTTCAATACCCGAACTAAATATGTCATGAATAAATTTCGGTCGTCTCAACAGTTGGCAAAAGGTTTCGGAATTGCAACAGATTTTTTGGAGAAAGTGGAGCAGTTTGTTAGGACCACATACATGCGCTAACTTGGGCCTTCCGGCAGCTCTTCGGCCTCAGGGAGATCCTCAACCCACCCAAAACTAGCCTATGGTCTAACATCATTTTTTTTTTTTTAAGGAATTCACACAAAATTTAACAACACAAACACTTACAAAACACACGGGGATACTCTTTGGGATTTGAGTCCTTTGGTGTTCCAGACCCACACTCTGCCCACCCTTCCATGGTCCACATGCTCCTTGCCTCATTTGGTATGGACCCCACTATCTCCCTCTACCACTTACTTCTCTCTTTCAACCGTTTCCCCTCCCAAACGAAAAAAAACTTACTCCATTTCAAATCTGTTAATACAGTACATAATATATATCTCTTTATTTAATTATAAAAAAAAAGAATCTAATTGAATCAGATAAATAAAAATATAAACACTAAATTCCCGTCTTTGCATTATTTAATTATGTTCTTTCTTTAAAAAAAAATCACAACAAACGCAAAAAAAAAAAACAGATTAATCTTGCGGGTTCTACACAAACCTTTGGATGGGGTTCTGTGTCCAATGTGGACCGGATTACTATATCAGGATCTTTCTTTCCCTACCTAAATGAGCTCAGTTAAGTAGACGTTTTCCTATTTGCCTCAGTATTCAGGCTGTTGCAATAATAAAACCCTCTCACTGTTTTGTACAGTCCCTTACAAGTCACAAACAAAAAAAATTAATCAATTATTAAATCCTTAAAGCGTCAAAATCAAATAAGAATAAATTTATAAATGGTCAATAAAATTGTACATAAAATTGAAGATCATAAAAAAAATAACAAGTAAATAAAATAAAAAAAAATAAATGAAACTAGGTTATCTACTACTATGACTACATTAATTTTATAACCAAAATAAATAGGGGTTGGAAAATAAATTGAATCGAGGCGAATTGCCTCTTTTACGCACGCGCCTAACAGCGGGCTTTATTTCTGACTGTATGCCAGTCTTGGATCCTCTCGCAGTGTGGACTTTATGGGCTGTAAATCTCGTGGAACGTATATCGTCTCCACCGGGACACCATCTGTTCCCGAACAAAACAATTAATATACCAGCACTCAATGCGTCCCACACGTATATCACCCAACTTAGGTTGAAGTCGATGCTGCAATTGTTCAGCAGCTATGTGTCCCAACTTGGACAGAGTGTTCCACAACATGTACTTTTCTTGGTACCAATTTGGTGGTTACCCAAGACGTAACCCGGCGGAACGCCGTATGGACGAACGGACAGAATAAATTATGCACACGCTTACCGATGTGAGCTAGTCGCTTTGGCTTTCCTCCTAGGGCTTGTTCAATTTCAAGCAGAAAAATTCCTTCCGCAATCACCACGGCACCTATTGAAATTTACACACATTAACTCCTTGTACATTCATCGTCCTCTTATATACATCATTGATCCATTTAAACTCACTTATAAATTTGCCGTTTGCTTATTTATTTCTGCCTCCAATTATATATTTCCCATAAACAATCATCTATAGGGCACCACTAGAGCGTTAAATAGCCGCGAAAATCTGCATAACTTCGTTACCGCCGGGACTTTTTTTCTAAATCCAATATGGACGATTTTGGCTACTATTCTCCTTTTTATAGTCTCGGTTCTCCCACATTTCACATCTACTTTCAATGTGTGGGTTAGTTTCCAAAACTACTTTCTCTTTTTCTCAACTGAAAGTTGTTATTTTATTTTTTTCAATTTCTCATTTTTTAAATTTCTCATTTTTTTTGCCATTCCTCTACGTCCACCAGCTTTCAGGGATGGCACACGTACCAACCCTGTACCAATTAGTTCATCGTAGTGTAACAACGCCGGAACCAACATGACATCTGGCACTTGTACATCTACATAGCAGCGCAGCACCATTCATTCTTCATTTCTGACAAAACCCAAACGCATTAGCACATCAAGCCGGCAAGAAGACAATAAAACAAACCCTTGCCACATAAAATAGGAGAGAATCGCTGTGTGCACTGTCCATTGCCGTCAGAGGACTATTTAACACGGTCCCTGGCCTTACAAATGTGTCCTCGCCGTAAATTCTGCTGGCCCAAAAAAAAAAATTAGCTGCAAGAAAATTTGTAAACAATAGGTGGTGCATTTTGGCGTGATAACCAATTGATGGTTCACGATCCATGTGGTCAGCAGCCCTCACGCAACAAAACTCCGGCGCGAGACGAATCCCGAGAGGACTGGACGGTGTGCGGGTGTGGTCCATCATAGGTCCGTCATCTCCCGTATGTGCTGAAGGTATCATTCCTCCCTTAGTGCCATCTGCATCGTGCTGGATCTCCCTGTCGTCGCCAGAGACAAACGTGGGGAACTCCCACACCCTGGTGTCTCACAAGCCGGGCATAGTATCATCAGGGAAGTATCTCTCACAACGTTTCAGTGTACCTAGAGCATTGTTACTTTCTTTGAAATTTCAGGCTCTTAATCAGATGCATTTGCCCATTCTGTTATCCGGTTAGCCAGTAGGGCTTTGACTGTGGTGATTCGTCTTCGAGTCGATTGAAGGTAAGTTCACCCCCAATAGGGTTTAACCTAGGAACACACATATAGATGACATTCACGAAAAATAAATATCTAACCTATATTGCACTTAGTCCCTAGTATCACAGTCGTATTCTGGCCACAGGCAACTTATCACAATTAATATATCACCTTTTGAGGTCCTTTGCGTGAGCCACACCCACTGGGCGACCTTGGAGATCTTCCAGTTCATACATATTATTGCCTATCGTCTTGACCACTCGACATTTCGTGAACTTTCGCGCAAATTTCGCATTGAAATTCTTTTGGAAGTCGCTGAGCATATAATTTCGCCGGAAAACTTCCTGGCCTGGCACAAATCTCACGACTATTGCCTTTCGGTTATATATCTTTGCGCTCGCCTCATAGGCCTGATGCATATTCTGTTTGATCTTCTGCCGAATGAGCTCCAGGCGATCTCTTTTGTCTAGGTTGGATATCTCATGCTCTGTAAGTGACTGCAACTTTCTTGCTAGTTTATAATCGGCTCCTTTGGTGTACATATGATAGCCAAACAGGGCAAAAAATGGGGTTACACCTGTGGCTGCGTGTACTGAGGTACGAAGGGCGCATTCGATTTCAGATAGATAGAGGACCCAATCCCTGTGGTCCTCTTCCATGTATGCCCTTATTGCCGCCAGGACGGATTGATTAACCCGTTCTGAGGCGTTCGACTGTGGGGAATATGGAGCGGTTCTCATATGGTTAATCTGATAAGCAGTCATAATGTCTTTAAATTGTTTGGAACAGAACTGTGCACCATTGTCACTATGGACAGTTTCTGGTACTCCGAACTTCCTGAAAACTTCTTCCACTAAAAATCGTACTACATTGCTGGCCGTAGCTTCTTTCATTGACTTGAGGAAAACGAATTTGGTGAAGTGGTCCATGACAATAAAAATATATGCGTTCCCACTTTTCGACCGGGGATATTTCCCCAAAAAATCCACATAAATTTTATGGAATGGCCGATCAGTTTTCACCTCATTGCCAATTGTCGGACGTGTGGTATAGTTGACATTTTTGTCTCTTTGCATGTAACGCAGTTTGAAACATATTGACGGACTTGTGACGTCATAGTGGGCCAATAAAACTGCTGTCTCAGTCGACTCAACGTCTTCGTCACACCACCATGAGCCGCCATAGGTGAATCATGTTCCTTCTGAATTAAAATGTGGGTCAAGGGCTCTGGTACCCATAATCTCCACTCATATTCACCTAATTCTTCCTTACCTTCCTGTCTCATGCGTTTGAAGACCATGCCTTCATGCACCTTTAAATCGGTTTTCAACATACCGTCGCCAATAATAAACCCGAGATATTTGAGTTCTCTAAAACAAAATTGTGATTTCCTCAGTCCGATAGTGAGGTTGGCATCTCTTAGACATTTAGCCACTTCTTTTAAAAGCCGCATGTGTTGGTCGAAATCGCTAGAGATCACCAGCAAGTCATCCAGATAGACGAACACGTTTTCTTTGAGCCTGGCGGGGACGACCTTGTCCATTAAGCGACATAGACGTTGTGCAGCGTTGCATAGCCCAAAGGGCATGACGCGAAACTGGTACAAGGGTCGTCCCGGTACCGTAAAAGCGGTGTACTTTTTGCTCTCCTCGTCCATTTCCACCTGCCAGAAAGCATACTTTAAATCGACGCTACTTATGTAGTACGTCTCATCAATCCGACTTAATATTCCATCTATATTTTGGAGAGGATAGGCATCCTTCTCCGTTAACTTGTTTAGCTTTCTGGCATCGAGGCAGAACCGGTTCTTTCCGGGTTTCCTCACCACTGTGGTCCGGTTACTCCACGGGCTCTCGCTTTCTTCTATAACATTCAATTTAAGCATGTTGTCAATCTCTTCATATGTGATTTGTTGCACTGCGGGCGACATGGGGTAGTGCCTGTCTTTCACTGGCTCGCTCCCTCTATGAATTTGATAGTATGCTTTTCCAGCTTGGTACACCCAAGCCCTTTTTCCTCGAATGAGTCAAATTCTTTAATGGCCTCGTTCAATCTGGCCTGTTGTTCTTCCGTCAGGACATGAGGTTTTAGCCGATGGTGCGCGCCTGAACTCCCAAAATCTTCGATGACTTTTTCCATATTAATCTCTTCTACGCCCAATATACCTGGGGCTAGATTAAATTTGCGCCAGAAGTCAATACCTAAGTAGAGGTTTTGCTCCAAATCTGGGCATAAATATAAGGTCATGTTTTCTTTATTATTTTCATATTCAACGGGACACTCGATCTTCCCAATCACTCCGTAGCTATGTCCGCTGGCTGTGGTGACATTGTTGTAAATCGGCTTTATTTCAAACGATAGCTCTTCAATCAATTCTCTGCATCCTCTGCCAAGAAGGCTTACTGAGGCGCCAGTATCCAACAAACCTCTTATTAATTTATCCTTTAAACGGATTTCGGCATATGCCCTAGGGTCATTGCCCTTTATTTCTGCACGATTTAATGTCTCAACTATCATACGCTTAATCTTGCGTCTATCTGCGGTCTTTTGCCGAATTTTAAAGATACGCCTTGATATATTGCCTGCATTTTCATCTTGACCAAATATCCTGGCCTTAACATTATCATAATTTCTTTGTCTCTCTTCCATTGTTATATAGTGCCTGCGACTGGCATATGAATCATGGCATTTACTGTCTGTTCTAATCTTGTTTTCTTCTTCCTTCTTTTCAGATTCTGGATTTCGCCGAAATACTTCTACTTTGCGGGGTTTTCTGACGGACGTGTCTCCCCCGGGTTCGCCACGCCCCTCTTGCTGTTTCCCGATTGGCAGTTTTGGCATCTCGGGGTAATAGTATTTGGTCTGCCGCATCGGTAGCAAAACAATCCCCTTTCGGAGGATGGGCAATCCATAAACATGTGGCCCTCTGCACGACAATTCCAGCAAACGATGGTCCTATTTTGCTGAATGTTCGTTCGAATAGCCGAAATACATTCGGGGGCTTCCCGGTGCGTCTCGTGTTCGTCAAATTCATATTCGTCAAGGGCCACTTCATTGACATGTCTCGTAGGACGCGTGTGAGGAGCCACAGGCCTTGGATCTCGCCTTGGAAAATTCCTCTCGGCCTCTTTGCACTCAACACGCAGCATCTCTACGGTGGCGATGGACATCGGATAAACCACCATCTTAATATTTTCCTTGACATTTACCTTTATGATGCTAATCATGTCTTGGTCAGTTATAGGGTGTAACAAGCGAGATCTCAGCTGTCCCATGGCCTGGAAATACGCATCAACCGGTTCATTTGACAACTGTTTTCTGTCCACCAAGTGTCTCATGGCTTCGAACGCCGATTTGGTAGAGCGATATTGGCACAGGAGAGCATCCTTCAATTGAATCCACTGGGTGAAATTCCTTAGTTTCTGTGATTGCCAGAACCACTCCAATACGGGTCCAGATACTAATAATCTAAAGTCCCTTAAGATCTCCTCCCACGGGACTCCGTATTGCGACTGTAGGCACTCCAAGCGGAATATAAATTCCTCAACGGTGAGTCTCATTGTGTTACCATCAAAATTTATGCCGAATTTATCGACTCTTATGCGCAATCGATCATCATTCAAAGGTGACTGTGAGTAGTTCGTGCTCGTTGAGGGTGGCCTGTCCCTTTGTGAACTAGAGCCCGAGGATCCAGGCTGGGACGCGTTTGTACTCATGCTGCGGCTACCTGTTCCGTTCGCGGCGTTGTTACCTCCGAGGGCCATACCCTGCACGGTTCTAACCAAGGTAAATAATGCCTTTCTTATATCATTTACCTCGTTACTAATCAGATTTTTCATTCTGTCTTCCAGAGCCCTGTCGGCCGTGTGCCGGGAGTCGAATAGCGTTCGCCACCACTGTCGGTTGCGGTTTGTGCCACGAATGCCGGACTAGCCACATCCCCCTGGGCAGGTTGTCGATTAATAGTAGAAGATAAGTCCCTAATCTGACCATCCTTACTAGCCACATTACTATTCAAACTGTTCATCTTCTTCTTCTTAGTTTCACGATTATACCGTTCAGACTCCTCGTTGAATGTCGTTGGCCGGTCTCTTTTACTTTCCGAGCGAGACCTCGTATTCATCACCCAGAAGGTTTCCTACTCTAGGCTCTGATTCACGACGATATCCGTATTCGCGCCCCCAGATTTATTGGAATAATGTAAATCGGGTATTTCAATTCTGCCAGCCGTTATCTCTCAAACTTAAGACAGTATATACCATAAAAATGTATTATTATTATTAATTCCCTTTCCTGGCAAAGGTTTACTTTCCATAGGGTTATAAATGTATCGTTATTTCCTTTTCCTCTCACTGTATAAAAAAAATATACTAGCTATTAGCTCACCTAAATCAATCGTAAATTCAGTAAAATTCAAATCTATTCAAACTATTAGGAGGTTCACGGTTGTATTCTCAGAGAGATGTATGTGTTAGGAGTGTATTCATATCGTATCGATTCATGAGGTGTAAAAAAAAATCCCAAAGAATATCTTGTAAAACATTGCACATCTATATGGAATACCTAAAATAGGACCATTGTACCATGGTAATTAACTTCTCTCCTTTCGAAACTAAAGTCCTCATGGCAATAAGGCCTTCTGACACTCTGACTCACGGCATCCATCCTACCGTAACGGCTATCATTCTTCGCCTGCCATAAATCCTACGTATGTGGTATTCCTTTTTCTAACGAATCTAACATATACGAACAAAACGGGACACAGGTCGATAACAAACACTCATAGTTACAAATATACAACTAGATATTGCATTTGACCCATTTTTATATTCTAAATCTAATCCTAAACTAATATATCTTAATCTAATATTGCGCTTTAAACAGCCTCTCCCATATAGGGCTGGATGCAATACCAACCAGACATAATTGGTATTTGACTAGATCGATTTGGGCTATTGAATCCAAAAATTTGGCTATTACCAAGTACATACGTAGATGACATTGCACTTATTCTCCTTACTCTTAGTACTAGTGACTAGAAAGCATCGATTTTACATTGGGCGCCATTTCTGTTAGGACCACATACATGCGCTAACTTGGGCCTTCCGGCAGCTCTTCGGCCTCAGGGAGATCCTCAACCCACCCAAAACTAGCCTATGGTCTAACATCATTTTTTTTTTTTTAAGGAATTCACACAAAATTTAACAACACAAACACTTACAAAACCACGGGGATACTCTTTGGGATTTGAGTCCTTTGGTGTTCCAGACCCACACTCTGCCCACCCTTCCATGGTCCATATGCTCCTTGCCTCATTTGGTATGGACCCCACTACCTCCCTCTACCACTTACTTCTCTCTTTCAACCGTTTCCCCTCCCAAACGAAAAAAAACTTACTCCATTTCAAATCTGTTAATACAGTACATAATATATATCTCTTTATTTAATTATAAAAAAAAAGAATCTAATTGAATCAGATAAATAAAAATACAAACACTAAATTCCCGTCTTTGCATTATTTAATTATGTTCTTTCTTAAAAAAAAAATCACAACAAACGCAAAAAAAAAAAACAGATTAATCTTGCGGGTTCTACACAAACCTTTGGATGGGGTTCTGTGTCCAATGTGGACCGGATTACTATATCAGGATCTTTCTTTCCCTACCTAAATGAGCTCAGTTAAGTAGACGTTTTCCTATTTGCCTCAGTATTCAGGCTGTTGCAATAATAAAACCCTCTCACTGTTTTGTACAGTCCCTCACAAGTCACAAACAAAAAAAATTAATCAATTATTAAATCCTTAAAGCGTCAAAATCAAATAAGAATAAATTTATAAATGGTCAATAAAATTGTACATAAAATTGAAGATCATAAAAAAAAATAACAAGTAAATAAAATAAAAAAAAAAATAAATGAAACTAGGTTATCTACTACTATGACTACATTAATTTTATAACCAAAATAAATAGGGGTTGGAAAATAAATTGAATGGAGGCGAATTGCCTCTTTTACGCACGCGCCTAACAGCGGGCTTTATTTCTGACTGTATGCCAGTCTTGGATCCTCTCGCAGTGTGGACTTTATGGGCTGTAAATCTCGTGGAACGTATATCGTCTCCACCGGGACACCATCTGTTCCCGAACAAAACAATTAATATACCAGCACTCAATGCGTCCCACACGTATATCACCCAACTTAGGTTGAAGTCGATGCTGCAATTGTTCAGCAGCTATGTGTCCCAACTTGGACAGGGTGTTCCACAACATGTACTTTTCTTGGTACCAATTTGGTGGTTACCCAAAACGTAACCCGGCGGAACGCCGTATGGGCGAACGGACAGAATAAATTATGCACACGCTTACCGATGTGAGCTAGTCGCTTTGGCTTTCCTCCTAGGGCTTGTTCAATTTCAAGCAGAAAAATTCCTTCCGCAATCACCACGGCACCTATTGAAATTTACACACATTAACTCCTTGTACATTCATCGTCCTCTTATATACATCATTGATCCATTTAAACTCACTTATAAATTTGCCGTTTGCTTATTTATTTCTGCCTCCAATTATATATTTCCCATAAACAATCATCTATAGGGCACCACTAGAGCGTTAAATAGCCGCGAAAATCTGCATAACTTCGTTACCGCCGAGACTTTTTTTTCTAAAACCAATATGGACGATTTTGGCTACTATTCTCCTTTTTATAATCTCGGTTCTCCCACATTTCACATCTACTTTCAATGTGTGGGTTAGTTTCCAAAACTACTTTCTCTTTTTCTCAACTGAAAGTTGTTATTTTATTTTTTTCAATTTCTCATTTTTTAAATTTCTCATTTTTTTTGCCATTTCTCTACGTCCACCAGCTTTCAGGGATGGCACACGTACCAACCCTGTACCAATTAGTTCATCGTAGTGTAACAACGCCGGAACCAACATGACATCTGGCACTTGTACATCTACATAGCAGCGCAGCACCATTCATTCTTCATTTCTGACAAAACCCAAACGCATTAGCACATCAAGCCGGCAAGAAGACAATAAAACAAACCCTTGCCACATAAAATAGGAGAGAATCGCTGTGTGCACTGTCCATCGCCGTCAGAGGACTATTTAACACGGTCCCTGGCCTTACAAATGTGTCCTCGCCGTAAATTCTGCTGGCCCAAAAAAAATTAGCTGCAAGAAAATTTGTAAACAATAGGTGGTGCATTTTGGCGTGATAACCAATTGATGGTTCACGATCCATGTGGTCAGCAGCCCTCACGCAACAAGTTCATATTTAACTCTTCTGCAAGAGCGGTCAAAATTACAGTCTCAAAGTGACAACATATCCGTTGATGCCATGGAGATAATAAAATATGAAAATTTACCACCACTAAAATGGCAAATGGGACGAGTGGTTGAAACTATAAAGGGCCTACCAATCTAAATGCATGCATGCACTTTCACATCTCTGTCTGGTCGCCTTCTAGCCGCTATCTGTGCTAATAGATTGACGATGCACTTTTATGTAAAGGGTGATTTTTTTGAGGTTAGGATTTTCATGCATTAGTATTTGACAGATCACGTGGGATTTCAGACATGGTGTCAAAGAGAAAGATGCTTAGTATGCTTTGACATTTCATCATGAATAGACTTACTAACGAGCAACGCTTGCAAATCATTGAATTTTATTACCAAAATCAGTGTTCGGTTCGAAATGTGTTCATTCACCGTAACGTTGCGTCCAACAGCATCATTGAAAAAATACGGTCCAATGATTCCACCAGCGTACAAACCACACCAAACAGTGCATTTTTCGGGATGCATGGGCAGTTCTTGAACGGCTTCTGGTTGCTCTTCACTCCAAATGCGGCAATTTTGCTTATTTACGTAGCCATTCAACCAGAAATGAGCCTCATCGCTGAACAAAATTTGTCAAAATTTGAACACATTTCGAACCGAACACTGATTTTGGTAATAAAATTCAATGATTTGCAAGCGTTGCTCGTCAGTAAGTCTATTCATGATGAAATGTCAAAGCATACTGAGCATCTTTCTCTTTGACACCATGTCTGAAATCCCACGTGATCTGTCAAATACTAATGCATGAAAATCCTAACCTCAAAAAAATCACCCTTTATGTGTGAGTGTATTTACATTAACCTTTTTTCTACATGAAGCACCTAAAGAAATTGCCCTCTCCCGGCAAACCAGAGTAGTTCTGGCTCCTGTAGGTGAGCAAGCTCGTTCCGGTCCAAAAGACCGATCACCCGTCGAACAAGGTGTCCATTGGTTATTTAAAGGCGCCAATTACTCGCCTTTTCATATCGAGCATCATATGAAATCAGTATTTGTGCAAGAGCCGGTGCCGCCCGACTTCTCACTGAGACTCTCCGCTCGATACCGTTGATTGTCCGCGACTGCCATTGCAGCTGCTCCGTATGGAGCATCGCACTATCCGCAACCAGTGGACGCGCCCGATAGCTCGCAGCTAAACTTCTCGTGATAACAATGAACATCACACAGATCTGACCTCAATCTTCCGGTCTGTATGGTCCTAATAGATATCCCGTAACAGCCCACACAGTTTTGGAATGCTCACATCCCCTCTTTGTGACCATCTATCATACGTTGTTCTGTGGGCCTGGCCCTGAAAACTTAGCTTACATGTCGCTGCAGGCATACCCACAGATTCCAGTTTCCCTGAAATGTGTAAGGTAGTTCCTAGTCTCGTAAGCTCGTCCGCTTTACAATTGCCACGAGTGTCGCAGATCTCTCAACGAGATAGATGAACAGTTCAAAATTCACCTGTTCCGGGTGCCGGGCCACAGAGATGTCCCAGGGAATTGTTAAGCGGACGAGCTTGCGAGACTAGGAACCACCTTTTGTGCTTAGAACTACTTTCTCCAGGGATTTAATGGCTGTCTGAGAACATATTTATGCCAATCGTCGTTATGACATTATATCTTAGCCACTTCAACATGTCCTTAATTGAAAGGATCTCCGTTTGATACACACTGCAGTGGTCGGATAATCTTTTCGTTATGACGAGTTCTAGATCTTTAGAGTAGCCATTCTTACACTTCCTTAATTGCAAGGATCTCCGCTTGATACACACTGTAGATCTTTATAGTACACCCCAAAGTCCACCTGGTCGTCTAGTTTGGAACCATCCGTATAGAAATCTATATAACTTATTTTACCAGTAGTTCCATTCGGTTCTATCAGGAATAGTGCCACAGTACTTTTTTTTATCAAAAAGCGGCTCAGATAGGGTGTAATCCACACTACCTGGAACATCAGACATAGTATCATGGATGACACAATGTCCGTAACCGCCACATGACCAATTATGATGCTCCCTTAGCCTCACGGCAGTGGTTGCAGCAATTTGTCTAGCCACAATGTCCAGAGGCATTAGATGTAGCAATAAATTCAGTGCATCAGATGGTGCCGTCCTCAGTGCGGCTGTGATTTACAAACAAGCCATCCTTTGGATCCAGTTAAGTATTGAACAGTAGGTAGGCTTTTGAAGCGCCTTTCACCAGACCATAAGACCATATAGCATCAACTGATTTTTTAAGATGTGTATAGCAGAAGCGTGGACCAAGTAACAATTGCAACAAGCGACTGCAGAAGTTGGCAAATTGCCTCGAACCAGCACATTCCATTTATAATGGCAATCCCATGGCAGCCGGTTGTACGTACCGGATTGACCCGATGGAATCTTCATCGGCAAGGGCTGCTGCCTCAGTGTACGTGTTCGTCTTTTTTCGTCATGGGAGAGGCACATCCCGGAGTGCCTTCTCCGTATGCTTTTGGTCCGTGCCGGGATTGAAAAGAACCCCGGACCCTGGTTCTGTTCCGTTTGCCAGAACCGCCTTCATCATCGGTCAGTGTCGGTGAGGTGTAACAGGTGCTTGGAGTGGGTACATTTCCGTTCTTGCTCTGGCCTAACTTCGCTACGGGAGTATAGTCATACTGGCTATGTCGCTAGGTGCTGTGCGAACATAGCCAGCAGTGGGTCACAAGCGTCGCCGTCGTCGCCTTCGGCGTCCTCGTCGTCGGACTATGTGACCCCCCCGACCTCTCCCGTACGGCAATTTATGCAAAGACAGCACCCTAGCCCTACTATTGCCAGGCCAGTGTCGGGAAATGTATCGTTCCTGCAGTTAAACTGCAATGGACTGCGAGGCAAGATTGATGAGATTGTAGATTTTATGAGTCGGAATAGCATATCGGTCGCAGCGATCCAGGAGACAAAGCTGACTAACACCTGCAGCTTGCACAGTTGTCACGGCTACAATGTGCTACGTAAGGATCGCTCAAGGAATGGAGGTGCGGGATTGGCCTTCGTTATACACCATTCCGTGCAGTATAGACCTATCTCGCCTGCGCTTGACGCTAGTGACCCATACATGGAATGTATGGGGGTAGCAGTCGGGTCTGGTACTGCCGAGATAGAGATATACAACGTGTATATACCGCCGGTTGGCAGCTGTGCCCCGATTAATGGCCAGGCCTACAGCCCCGACATAAGTGGGTTGCTATCTGGCCATGGTCGTCTGGTTCTGGGGGATTTCAATGCACATCACTCGTCATGGCATTCTCCCCTAGGCAACGACCAGCGTGGCATAGCTTTGGCAGAGCAGATAGATAGCTCCACGTTTTGCACGATGAATGAGGATGCCCCCACTAGGATTACGAGGAGGTGCAGCAGCTCGCCAGACATCTCAATCGCATCCCCTGATCTCCTGAGTGACGTATCCTGGCAAGCCGTCATCTCTTTGGGGTCAGACCACCTCCCCATAATCCTCACCATCGACCGACCACCCGACTTCATAACCTCTGAGCGCCGAACGTTCATCAACTACAAGAAGGCCAATTGGACTGGCTTCAGAGAGTATACCAATCGCCGCTTCAATGAACTGCCACCCCCCTCTGATGTGCTTGTGGCCGAGAGGAAATTCCGAGACATCATCAACACAGCAGCCGCTCGCTTTATACCAGCCGGTCGAATACCGCAAGTGCGACCCAATTTCCAGGCGCAAGCAGTGGTACTCGCAGACGAGCGTGATGGGATTCGTGCTATGGACCCCGCTAACCCCAGAATCAGCGAGCTGAATCTGGAAATAAACAGGGTAGTCAACGAACACAAGCGGAATTTGTGGCTGGAACACTTGGAGCAATGTAACTTAGGCACCGGTGCAGGCAAATTGTGGGCCACTGTTAAGTCTCTCTCGAACCCCGGTAGACGGGACGACAGGACCTCAGTCACTTTTGGCGAGTTAACCGTGACTGATCCGAAGAGATGCGCCAGGTTGTTCAACCGTCAATTTATCGTGCATCCCGAGAGAGACAGGGCAAGGAGGAGAGCCATTCGCCGTATTCGTGGTCTCCGAGCCGATGAACAGCCATCACAATTTACCGTGGGCGAAGTTACGAATGTCATCCGTGGCGCCAAATCTTCCAAGGCGTTGGGCCCCGACGGAATCTCTACGTTGATGCTGAAGAATCTGGATTTACCTGGAGTTGAGTACCTTACCACTGTCCTTAACCTGTCATTGAACACTCTTATAGTTCCCGATGTCTGGAAAATGGGCAGAGTGATCCCGCTACTGAAGCCTGGTAAAGACCCGAGTTTGGGGGAGTCGTACAGACCGATCTCCCTTCTCTCACCAGTGGCTAAGACGCTTGAGGCATTACTCCTCCCGAGCCTCGTAGGAGAATTTCCATTCGCCGAGCATCAACACGGATTTCGGAGACTGCACAGCACAACAACAGCTTTGCATGCCATCACCACACACATTTGCCGTGGCTTCAATCAACCCAGGCCATGTGATAGGACGGTCCTCGTGGCATTGGACCTATCGAAGGCATTCGACACGGTCAGCCATGCCAAATTATTTTAGGACATCGCCAACACGTCCCTCCAGCCAGGCCTTAAACGTTGGGTCGCGAATTATCTGTGTGGCCGCCAGTCATTTGTGGAATTTAGGGATAAGAAGTCAAAACACCGTAGAGTGAAACAGGGAGTTCCCCAAGGCGGGGTGATATCTCCGGCTCTGTTTAACCTCTACCTATCCTCCATCCCACCTCCTCCAGACGGCATAGAGATCGTATCATATGCGGACGACTGTACGATCTTGGCATCAGGCCCCCCACCCATTGATGACATCTGCGATAGGTTGAACGTCTACCTCAACGAGCTTGCCTCATATTTCGCTGCAAGAAATCTGAAGATATCCGCCACCAAATCTTCAGCCACACTGTTCACTACAAATACGCGTGAGGTGAATTCTGAGCTGACTGTGATGGTCGATGGAGAATTGATTCCGACCATCAAGTGTCCCAAAATACTTGGCGTCACATTTGACAGCTCCTACACTTTCTCCCCACATGCCACAGCAATCTGCAATAAAGTCAAAAGTAGAAACAAGGTCCTCAAGTCACTCGCTGGCAGCACTTGGGGTGCAGACAAAGAAACCTTGTTGACCACGTACAAAGCAATTGGCCGGTCTGTGGTAAGTTATGCAGCGCCAGTGTGGTCACGTCAGCTTTGTGACACGCAGTGGAATAATATTCAGATCTGTCAGAATGCCGCCCTCCGAACTGCGACGGGCTGCCTCCTTAGTTCTCATGTGGACCACCTCCACCAGGAGACAAAGATCCTACCAGTGCGAAGACATAACTACATGCTGTCTAAGCAATACCTTTTGGGCTGTTATCGCAGAAATCATCCAAATCATCATCTTGTGGATAGATACCCACCGCCCAGAAGCCTTAAGGTAGATCTACATGATCTAGAGCGTGAGGTCCAGCGCTACAAGAGAGAACCTCTAGATCAAGCGGCATATCAAGCGGGTCTGAACAACATTCATGCAGACACGGTAGCAGACGCGTTAACTGGCTACCGAGTGAATGTAGTCCTTGGAGAACGACCGCCACCCATTGCACACGAAGAAATCGACCTCCCCCGGCAAACCAGAGTGATTCTGGCTCAATTACGTTCCGGCAGATGCAGCCGCCTCAATTCCCACAGAGCTAGGATTGATGCCGACGTGCAAGATGTATGTCCCGACTGTAACCAGGGACCGCACGATACACGTCACCTGTTTAACTGCCCGGCCAGACCCACTCGACTCAGACCCAGATCCCTGTGGACGCACCCCATCTTAGTCGCAGAGTTCCTGGGTCTTGACACTCAACAGAATCAAGCAGACGAAAGATAGTACACAATAAACTGCTACAACAACAACAACCATATAGCATAATAGGTCTGACAACTGCAGTATATGCCCAATGCATGACACGTGGTCTTAACCCCAACTTTTGCCAATGGCTCCCTTGCAGGTGTATAGGGCAAGAGATGCCTTTCTTTTCCTTTCCAAAATGTTGGATTTGAAGTTCATTTTCCTGCCCGGAAAAACACCCAGATATTTTGCGTTTTCTGTAAATGGAACATTCTTTCCTCCGAAGGAGACAGGTGCTACTGTAGGCAACTTGTATCTCCTGCTGAAAAGAACTACTTCTGTCTTGCACTGTTTATACCTAGACCACCTTCATAGACACTTCGCTGTTGCACGTAGAGCTTCCTAAGGTATATCTCTTAGAGTGCTGAAAAACTTTTCCCTAGCCGCAATTGCCACGTCATCATCATACGCGACCGCTTTTTTTCTTCCAGAGATAATAATATATTGTTAATGGCTATATTCGAAAGTAGAAGAGACAGTACACCTCTTTGAAGTGTTCTCTGCTGACCCATCTTTTTAGATCCACATATCCCAAGCCTGACGTAATGCATCTTTTAGTAAGTAAGTTATTAATAAACTTTCTTACTGTAGAGTTGATGCCTAGAAACTCCAACTCCTTCATGATTGAGTCGGTTTACATTATTGAAAGCACCTTCAATATCAAGAAATGCTATGTTGTGTGCGCGCTTCCAACGGTGGGCAGACCCCTTAGGCTCTTGTTTTACACTATTGTGAATGACGTCGGCACACGATAACAGCCCTGGGTGTGTCCTATGTTCAGTGGTTGAAACGGGTGGAAGGGGAGGAAAAGCGTCAAGGAAGGACTGGTCGAAAGTCTGCCATGACGGGAAATTTGGGAAAGATGGCTTACTTCCTTGCCGGTTTTCCTTCTCTTTGATGTCAACGATTGGAGCTGGCAGACGTGTGCGTGAAGAAGAAAATACAGTGCTTTCACCTGGCGAAATAATTAAATAAAACACGATAATCAATTTGGACGCTTTTGAAGCAGAAAAACCCCTTCACCACCGATGGTGGGAAAGTGCATTTTTTTATTAATAGATGGCAGTAGCGTTTATTTAAACACGGTGAACATTTTTTTCCCCTTGTTTTAATTATCAAACCTGTGAACAATTTCGAAGGCTGTAAACGCTCGTAAACCATCACCTAATATACACACGAAGCATATGAACCTGCCAGCAGAATCACAACGAAAGCGCTAAGCAAGCAAAATATCGGTAAAAGTCACAAACTCATCGTTCCCACCGTCAGCCACCAGCACCGCTCCAGTCCAGCGTGGGAGATCCAGCATTCTGCAGCCCTCCTGGTTGCAGCGGTATATCCAGGACTAGGACACTGACGGACGACTTAAAACAGATACAAACATTTTATTATTTTACAAATAAATTTACATATATATATTTGTGCCTAGGAGAATAAGCGAAAGCAAAGAAGAATATAGAAAAGTGTTACTTACTGTTCGGTTAGACAAGGGAGTGCTCTTCACGGTAATCTTGTCCCGGATATAGGGAACCAAATAGGCGCTAGGATATGAGCTCTTATCTTAGGTAGGTCCTAGACTTTAGATTGGGGTTCCTTGACCCCGTAGCCACTTGTCCAACCTAAAAGGAAGCCTGAAAAAGAAGAAGAGTATAAGGAAAGAAATATATTAGTAAGAGCCAAGAAAAAAAAAAAGGTACACATACATATATGAACATTTATACAAGACAGACGGACATAACGAATACTGTCTACAATACACGGACGGCCGTCTGTCAGTCAAAGAGACCCGCTGACCATTTTGAAGAAGGAGGGCGAATGAACTTCGAGGGGGACAATTCCCCGGCAAATGAATGTTATTAATAGATCTTGACTTCTATTGGTTTTTGTTTTACACTCCTTTTACAACTTCTCACTTTCCTGTATATTTTGGATCCTTCTTTTTTGTACTTTCACTCATTTCATTTTCTTTTTTCCAATTTCAAAATTTGATTTATTTTTGTGTGTATTCGGCTGCCAAGGAAATAAACACTTTCATTTATAACGTTTAACGAAAGATTAACCATGTTGGCTTAGGCTATTTTTAGAAAGGTGGTAGGGTAAAGCAAAAGGGGTAAGTAAAGGTGCTGATCAGGGGATGCCCAGCGATGCAATGGGGTATCAAGGAGAGACCCTTGGGGAGTCTCTGAGGGAGGGCCAAAAGCTTGGCGGAACACCAGCCAAGCAGCGTATCGGTAGGCTGCCATGCTGATAGGTGATTCGTGAGTGTGACGTGCAGTTGGGTTTCCTTTTTTTTCCTGTTCAAGTTACCTTTTTGTGTGTCGACTTATTTCCGCCTCGGTACATGTTTGATTTTAAGACCGGTATGATTTTTTTGGTATAGTGTTAGGAACTTCCCTGGCAAGAACCACCCCCCATCCGGCGAGCGATAGCCGCGCAAAACGCCAGCATACCGGCAATGCAAAAGGGGACAGTTCCAACCTCTATCGGCTGGCGATTTATCGTCCAGCCTGTACCCACCTTAGAATTTCACCATAACAAAATGGCGCCCAACGTGGGGCCCGAGCTAAGTCCTTTTAGTGTCAATAGTTTTTGTTTTGTGTAGAAAATGTCTTAGTTTACTTGTTAGTCAAAGATGAGTCCCGTTTAGGTCATTTAAGAGTCCCTAACGCGTTTGCTACATTTAAGACCCAAGTTAAGCAGTCTTTTTCTAAACAGAATTTCTTTTGGGGTACGATTATTTTAATCCAGAAGTCTTGATAGCTTCTTGGAAGTAAGCTTTTAATTGCTTTTTGGTTTTAATTTAGTTTTGTCCCTAATATCATTGCATTAGCCCGTTCATTTTTTTTTCCTATCGGTTCTACACATTATGTAATCGCCAAGTGGAAGACGTCTCATTTGGTGAAGTCCCGCCCAGTCGAGTCGAGAGACTCTGGAGGACGAGAAGCTTCATCAAAGGAGGCGGTAGATACTTGGAGATTACAGGATGTGCGTTAAAGTGACAATTTTCTCCTCGCCCTTGGTCTTGGTGACTAGTGGTAGCGATACCTTGTGTCATCAAATGCCTTTGGACTTGGAGGAAAATGTCTACTTCTGCCTACATCTTTCCATATTTAGAGTCAATGATATTAAAGTTAGTTATAGCCTATTTGATTTTGGACTTACCTTTTTTTATCACGGGATACACATTCTTCTTCGTCTTCGTACGCATTCGTGGCTTAGTCCATGGGCTGTAAGGCCAGACAAAGTTTTATGTTTCCACGTGTTGTCCATCGTAGCTATCTTTCCATGTTTCATCGTTTTTTTGTTTTTGCGTTTACACTCACGAAACCCTGGAATCAAAATAAATACCTATATTAGAACATGCATACACTGGCACTATACGATACGTACATCATTTTACCTTTACTTACCTTTTTGATAGTTTGTTACCTACCGCCGATCCATTACATGAATTTGTAGTCTTTTTTTTTTTCTTCTGGTTTTGCTTTGGTAGATTTATTCCCTTAGTAGCAGGAGGTTATCTATCTCATATCTCGAGGTACCAAATCATTTTTTTTACGCATTCTGTTTTTTTTATTTAGAGAATTTTGTTTTTCTTATTAGTTTCTGTCATTTAAAGTTTGACACTTAATTTTTTTTTTATTTTTGGAGTTTTCTTTATTTTACGACATTTCAGCTTCTTACCCGCAAAGGGTTTTCCTCTTGGCTATACATTCAGCATTTGCAGTCATAAAGGAGTTTTCCTTTTCGGCGATATATTTTTCCTTTTGAGTTTTTTACAGTTTTTGGCTGTTAGTCACTTTACATTTCGATTTTGGCATTTATTTTTTTTATGTTGGCAGATATATTACTCTAATGGTTAACACTCGTTCAGCAAATAGGGAAGATTCTGGCCATTCCAGGATGCAGCCAGGAACTTCTCAGAATTTTCCGGTGAGCACAACCCAACCAGCTGTGACTTTCACTACCACAACAACAACAACCACAATGTCAGCCAGCAATGCGCCGATCGCATCTGCGCGTTCATCCGTCGCTCCACCAATACCACAAGGCATGGACGATTTGTCACGGCTATTGAATAGCACATTCAGCTCGCAAGGGCATGTATCATCTCCAACTTTTAGCCCACTCACTGGTCTCAACGTCCCAGTGCCTCCAGCAAACCCGACTATGAGTATTGGCATGCGCGAAATTATCTCTTCAGCCGTTGGTCTAGCCCGAATAGAGTTCGAGAGGGAGCAGACTGAAAGAATCAACAGCTTGATACCTACCATTGTTGAAGCTACTAAACGATCGTTAGGAGTGGGTAATTCCGTTCCTACGAACAATGTACCAATGGCTCAGCTGGCAACAGGACAGCCTGGAAGACCACTACTAGGCCAGGGACAGCACATGTCTTTGGGGCAAACGCATCCGCCTAGGGGTTTGTCAGATATGCAGGCGCCAGTAGCTCCACCAGTCTCGTCATATCAACAGGCTGGGGCCGTATACTCACAACCACCGCCTTTTGTACCAACCACCAGCACTGTCCCACACTCATCTATGCCAGCACCACCAGTTTCGGAGGCCGGCGGTCTCAGCGTGCCATCGGTGTACTGCAATTCCTGGGGTTCAGCCCAGCCAAACTATTACACGCCATTGAATGAGAGGCCACAGCAGCCTAACACAAGTGAGCCACCGCCATATTTGCAGCCGCCGTTGCAACCGGCGCATTTTCCAGGTCCTTCTTCACATTTTGGAAGGCCTGGAGGCAGTACACACACTGATTCGACCAGCAAGCTAAATTTGACCAAGTGGGGTATTAAATTTGATGGCACCTCCAAAACCATGAACGGGCAGGAGTTTATCTTTCGAGTAGGAGAGCTTAAAAGAGATTATGATTGCCCGGAAGGCGAATTCCTAACTAAGTTTCACCAGCTCTTGGAGAAACCAGCGCTAGACTGGTACTGGAACCACCGCAAGTTTGTCCAATTTCGATCTTGGGAAGAAATTGAGAGGGCTCTGCTGACGCAATACCAGCGGTTTGAAAACGAATTCCAGATTCAAACACAAATTCTCAATCGTCGCCAGCAGCCCCAAGAAACATTTGAAGATTTTTATAATGCGGTGATTCAGTTGCGAAACCAGCAGAAGCAACCCTATCGAGAGGCGGAGATGGTGGAAATTATGAGGGGCAACCTGAAAACATCATTGGCACAGATGATATTCTCAGTGAGAGTTAACGACTTGGGGAGCTTCTACAGAGAAGTCAAAAGGGCAGAAAATCTTCTTGCAAGCCAACGTCAACAGTAACTAATCTAGGGCCGCAGCGCGTTCACGAATTAGCCTGGGAGGAAGAGTTGCCTTCGGAGGCCATGGAAGTGGATGCAATTCAAGGCAAAACAAATCTGAAATGCTGGAATTGTGGTTTGGAAGGTCATAGCTGGGTGGATTGTGCCGCGCCTAGAAAATTCTTTTGCTACAGGTGTGGTCATGATGGAGTAACCGTCAGAAACTGCCCGAAATGTCAGGGAAACCGACAGAGGATCCCACCTCAGACTGGAGAGGTGCGGTCGACACCAGTTTAACTCCAGTCCCAGCCCCTGATAGAAAGATCACCCTTCTTAGGAACCCCCAACAGCATACGCATAGTTCTGCACTTGTCCCAAAGCTTAGAGAATTGAAGCCTTTACATGTCCGGGTACAAGAGTATAACGAGGCAAAGGCGAGGATGTTTGGGATCTCCAATAAGGTAAAGAAAGCGCGCGAGCGTTACAAAAAGAGGAAAGCTCTACGGCGACAAATTGCGGCCGCATCGCTCTACGAGGGTGACGACACTCGCTTTTATACACGGTTAGTTATTAATGGTCAAGAAATAGAGGGTCTGCTCGACAGCGGTGCCACGGTATCCTGTTTGGGGAAAGGTTGCGTCGACTTCGTCGGCCATGCGAATCTAGTGGTACATCCATTCCACTCATATATACATACCGCGGATGAAAGCCCTCATAAAATAGTAGGTCGCGTCACGGCCACGGTTACTTTTAATAAAATGTCGCATGAAATAACCTTCTTTTTGGTGCCGTCTTTGGGAAGGTCGCTTTTTCTTGGCATAGATTTTATGCGCAAGTTTCAGCTTTTTGCCCAAATTGAGAGCATCACCACCAACAATATCAGCCTTTGTGAAGAAGCTGACGGCGGTATCAATGATGACAAGAAAGTCCATGTGTTGTCAGACTTCCAGTGGAAACGCTTGGAGGATGTCATGAAAAAGTTCCCCTGCTTTACTAAAAAAGGCTTGGGACGGACACAGTCTGAGATACACACAATCGACACTCGTGATGCAACTCCAGTTAAAAGTAAGCACTATCCGGTGTCACCAGCTGTGCAGAAATTAATGTATGCGGAGTTGGATAGGATGTTATCCTTGGGTGTGATAGAGCAAAGCGAAAGTCCCTGGAGCCATCCAGTGACACTTGTCCGCAAGGGCGAGAAAAATAGACTATGTGTTGATGCTCGCAAACTTAATGCTCTCACCGTCAAGGACGCTTATCCTCTTCCGCATATTGAAGGTCTACTCAGCCGGCTTGGTGACACCTATTTTATATCTAGTGTTGACCTAAAGGATGCTTTCTGGCAGATACCCCTCGACGAATCCAGTAAGGAGAAGACAGCCTTTACGGTGCCGGGGAGGCCTCTTTATCATTTTACCGTCATGCCTTTTGGGTTGTGTAATGCAGCCCAGAGGTTATGCCGGTTAATGGACAAAGTGGTTCCCGCAGCACTAAGAGACCGTGTTTTTGTTTACTTGGATGACCTCTTGGTGATTTCACCAGATTTTTACACTCACCTGGAGTTGCTGAACTGTGTGGCTGAATTGTTAGCCAATGCGGGGCTCACGATCAATGTGGCAAAATCAAAATTTTGCTTCAAAGAGCTCCGATACTTAGGCTATATTGTTGGTGGAGGTACTCTCAAGGCGGATCCAGCAAAGGTTGAAACTATAGCGCGATTTGACTACCCAAAGACGGCCAAGCAAGTGCGAAGTTTTATGGGCGCTACCGGCTGGTATAGGCGGTTTATTCCCGAGTACGCGACGATAGCTACCCCGATCTTCGATACTCTTAAAAAGGGTAAGGCTTTTGTTTTTACCGACCAGGCGAAGGCTGCTTTTGATCAGTTGAAACAGGCCCTGATTACAAGCCCAGTACTCTCTCACCCGAGCTTTGATAGACATTTCTATGTGCAATGTGATGCCTCCGACCGGGGAATAGGAGCAGTCCTATTTCAGAAGGATGACGAGGGCGGAGAGCATCCCATTGCATATTTTTCACAGAAATTAACGTCCGCTCAAAGGAATTATTCAGTGACGGAGAGAGAGTGCTTGGCTGTGGTTATGGCAATAAAAAAATTCAGGCCTTATATTGAATTAATGGCTTTCACCATAATCACTGACCATAGCAGCCTCAAATGGTTGATGTCCCATAGGGATTTAAGCGGAAGACTGGCGAGGTGGAGCCTCCATCTTCAGTCCTTTACGTTCGATATCGACATAGGCAGGGTACCCAGAACATTGTTCCGGATACCTTGTCTAGGTACGATATGGACGAACTTTCTGCGGACTTAGGACAGTTGTTGGATCTCTCCTCGCCAGCCTTTAAGTCTGACGCCTATCAAGAGCTTACCCGGAGTATCGAAGAGAACGCGGCAAGTTTACCCGACTTTCGGGTTATCGATGGTGTCGCCTACAAAAGAACGCGACATTACGATGGCGACCCATTGCGTGAAGATTTCGCATGGAAGTTGTGGATGCCGGCCGAGCTGACTGAACAAGTCATTGAAAGGGCTCATTGCCCACCTACATCGGCTCATGGCGGGTTTCACAAAACTTTGCACCGTGTAAAAGAGTACTTTTACTGGCCAAACATGGCTGTGCAGGTGCGAAGTTTTGTGAAACAATGCCAGGTTTGCAAAGAGACGAAGCCGGCAACCACAACTTTACGTCCACCCATGGGCAAAGAATTTGAAGTGGAGCGTCCATTTCAACGCATTTACGTTGACTTCCTCGGTCCCTATCCGCGTTCCAAGTCCGGGAATTCCTTTATTTTTATTGTTTTAGACCATTTGTCTAAATACGTGCTGTTGAAGGCAATGGCTAAGGCGAGTGCCAAGAATGTGGTAAAGTTTCTGATTTCAGAAGTTTTCCACAAGTTTGGCACTCCAGAAGTCATTGTCTCCGACAATGGCAAACAGTTCATTAGTAAGGAATTCCAGGACTTGGTTAAAAATTTCGGTGTTAACCATATGAAGACCGCTACCCATTCGCCACAGGCCAACGCGTCGGAGCGCGTTAACCAGTCCGTACTGGCCGCGATAAGGGCGTACCTCAAGGAAGACCACCGCGAATGGGATAAGCACCTTTCGGAGGTGGAATGTTCGCTGCGCTCGTCGGTGCATAGTGCAATAAACGTGACGCCTTACTACGCTTTGTTCGGCGTTAACATGATAAATCACGGCAGCGTTTACAAGATCGCGCGTAAGCTTCAACTACTAAATGACCCAGATATCGACCTTATTCCTAACTCGGAGAATATGGAGCAGACCAGAGAGCTGATCAGAGCTAACCTGCATAACGCCTACCTTAGGGGAGAAAAATCCTACAATCTTCGTTGCCGACAAGTTAAATTCTTGCCCGGACAGGAAGTGTTTCGCCGTAGTTTTCGGCAAAGTAGCTTTTCTAAGGACTATAACGCGAAACTCGATAAAAAGTTCTTCAAGTGTAGAATTGTGCGGCCTGTAGGGACTTCTCTATACGAAGTGGAGGATCTTCAGGGTAAATTTTTGGGCGTCTTTCACGCCAAAGATTTAAGGCAATAGTTTAAGGCCATGGGTAGTAGTCATAGGTTTAGAATTTTAGGTTTAGGTAAATGAATTACTTTTTGCTTTGAATTGCATATGAACTTCGTTATTTTGTTATTGCTATTATTTTTGTTTTTATTATCCGTTTGAATTGCCTTGAATGGCGTACGGATTGCTTTTTATAGGCTAGGCTTTTGATATAAGGTCGTTATAGAGAATTTCTTTTTGGTATACTATTATCTTAGGATGGGATAGCATAGTGTCCCGAAGCCAGAGTGGCGTAGCGCTCTTGGCAATATGTTTCCTTTTTCTTCTTTTTCCTGAACCCCGAATTTTGATACCTTTTTTTTTCTTTGGCTTGGAAGAGAGCGTACTTCTCTGATGAATTTGTTTTTGAGTCACGACTTCACTTTTTTCTGTCAGTTTTTGTCTTTTTATTTGTTCTGATGATTTTCCTATGCGCATGTGCAAGGCGCAAGGTTTATGGCATTTTCTCTACACGAGGTTCTTTATTTTAGCTCACGCGTTCGCTGCATTGGCGGCTGTGGCTTTCCCCACTTTGCTTACTGGCCAAAGGTTCAGTGGTGAGCCCTCTACACCAATTCTTGGAGATGGGCGCCGGAGTTTTCGTGACCGGAGTACCACAGAAGCTTCCTCGGGTTGTGATTCCATCGTGTGCTGACGTCGGTGGGCGGCCAACTTGTGACGTGTCATAGACCTCCGGAGCCTACCCCCCTGTGCCCCAGCGAAACTATGACATTAGGATGCACATCGTAGTAAGGGGGGAGGACGAATGAGGAATATGAGCTGCCAGGCGACAGTTATAGCTGATGGAATCACAGTGTGAGGGAGACACAAGGCGAATTCACCGCGGTAAATAAGCCGGAAACGCGGTATCCGGTGACGATGACTCTGGTACACATCTCCAGATGGGTGGTCAGAAGCACCACGTATGCTCTGGGGTTGGTAAACGGTATGGGGAGGGTGTCAGCCACCAATGCCTACGCAGGCTCTTAATTCTCAACCAAGACTTCTCAGCATCGAATTTTATTATTTTTTTTTCATAATTACCTGATCGCATCTTCTTACCTGTGGGCTTTATTATTTTTTTTCTCCTTTTTTTCACGCAATTCCTAAACTTTTCAAAGCCTAATCCCGTTTTTGGAGCGCAAGGGGACACCACGATTCCTGTCTACGGACAGATGTTCAAGGAGAGTGAAGGATGAAAGAGGGACTTACCTGTTTCCTGGTGGATTGGGTTAAGCCTTGGTGGTATAGTTCCTTTGGATCCATGGCAGGACCTGTAAAGAGGTATACCTTTCCTTTCCGTTCTGTCCTGGTCCTGTCCTTTACTTTAAGCTTCTCCGGTGTTGTCCTTCGTCCTCGATGAGGTAGTGAACAATTTCCTTGGGAGGTATTCTGTGGACCTGCAAGTAGAAAAAGAGAAATTTTGATTTAGTGCAATTCACCTGATAAGGTTTTAAGCTTTAAATTTTTATTGTTTTTTTTCCATTTCTTTTTTCTCTTTTGGCCATTTCGCTCTAAATGCTTGACTTAATAAAGTTCCTAGCGGTTAGTTTCTGTTTCAATCTCATGATTTTTCCGTTTTCTGTTTTCTGTTTTTAGTTTTTATTTTTTTTTTTTTTGCTACACTTCACTTTGTTTTATTTTTCCAAATTTCCAAAAGGCCAGTTTATAATCGTTATCGCGTATTCTTAATCACTTATTATTTCGTCTTTTTTTTAACTTTTTAAAATCCTTTTGATATTTCGCACTAACTTTCTCTTACACTTTCACTTTTCAGGTCATTGAACTCTTTACGGCACTCACAAAGTCACGAACCAATTTGGCTTTTGCCCGATTTTTTTTAACTTCCTTCGTATTATGTTTCACAGCTGTCATGCTCTTATTTCGTTTTTTCTTTTTACGCACTTTAGCACAGATCATTTTCCAATTATTAACCGGGACTTACTTAACACTTTCCAAGTTTTTTTATTTAGAGTATTTTACTAGTTTCAATTAGTTTTCTAATTATCAATTTGCTGTCCGTCCGCAATTCTTTTTAATAGGATCCTATATTCTCTTTGTCTTTTTTCTTCACTCCATCACTTCGTTTTTGTTGCACTTGGTGTTTCAATTCAGGCTTTTCACTCGTTGATTTCTATGACAATTTACTTTTGTTTCACTCCACTAAACGAATTGGCGCGTTTATTAGCGTACCCCCATTCATTATTTGAGTGGGTTACGCACACTTGCGTTTGGTACCGTGTAGCATACAACGCTAGGTCTAGTAAACCCCAAGATGGTCTGAAATGTTTGAGCTGAAATCAGCAGCACGCAGCTAGCTTCCGGCTTCTGTCTCGTCGGCAATGGGGAGGTTCTTTAAGGCTGAAAACTCAAACTATGGGATGTCTACACTATATTATTTTAAAAGTGTGCGTGCGAAAGATAGAAGAGAGGGAGAGAGAAATAGAGAGAGGAAAGTAAAAAAAAGGGGGAATTTTCAAGAGAGGGTTTTGTCTACCACCGATGCAGAGATGTTCACATCGTAATACGCCCGCCCATCCATGACCAGGACTGAAACCCAAAGTTATATCATATTTATCCATTGGTCCCACTGTACCTACCCTTCAAATGTTTGTAGCCCCGGAATCACAAAACGGAAATTTAGCTAATATTCATTATGTTGTTTATTAAACAAAATCCAAGATAATCCATTAAAATTCTAGAAAAAGCTAACTTGAACTTTCACATAACCTTAATCCTAAACAGCATTAATAAATTCATTAAAACAATTTCCAGATAATTAACGTTCATTGTGGCCTAGACCAAATCTAATTCAAGTAACAATAATTATTTAGATAGCAACTAGTCCAATAATAATTTAGGCAACAATGATTCTAAAAACAACTATCCCTTTACTTTAAAAACAGGAAACAAAACTAAAAGGCTAACAGCCTAGCTAAATGACAAATAAACCTAACCGGTGTATGTGCAATTTCAAAGGAAAAAAAAAAGCTGAAAGAAATATATCCCATTCGGATATCATGGGGTTAATATAAATCAAATGTGCATGCAAAATTTAAATATAAAAGAAAATGTAAAAGAAAAGTTAATGGCAAAAACTTTAATTAAGAATGAAAATCCATTTAAAATTTCATTCTGGTTCGGGGATATGAACCTGCGACCCACTGTGCCGTGGTGGATTACATTCGAAATGCATTGGATGTATGTATGTAGCTTTAATCAGAATTATTTCTCTGTATGGTACATTAAAGTGCCCCAAGTGCTTCCTCTTCCTCCCATATACTGCCTTACCCACGAGAGTTACCAAACAAATATCATCCAAACCAAAATGGAATTATTTAAAAAAACAAAAATTATTGATCTAATTAATTAATTAGACAAAAAAAAATACATTTTGAAAAGAAAAATTAAATGACCGAACCCGGGCTCGATCCCACGACCTCTCACTTCAGAGTCAGCGACCCCCACCACTGAGCCAACCAACCACTTAATGGGATGATGGCTAAGCGGCCATTTGATCACTTTGAATGATATTTGCTTAGTTACACCAAAAAAACAAGGTGAATACCACGTTGAACTTCGGTGGGTATTAAAATCTAATCAAAAAGGGTGTTTAATTACTCACTTTGAAAAATGTCCCCCGTTGAAAGATCTTTCAAGTGTTCCGGTTCCGGGATATTTTCCAACACAGCGATTCCAAGGAGGTATTTAAAAGCGGATATGGACAGGAAATTGGTGAAATCAGCAACAAAGCACTTACACACTCACGCATTCAATGTCTATGTTTTTTTTCCCTTTTTTTTTTGTCTTTAACCACTGTCTTTTACTTTCTTTTTAAAAAAAAATTTTAATTTTTAGCACAACAGTTTTAGCTAATTTTCTTTATTTTATTTGTCTCTAGACTTTTTCTTTTTACCATTGAAATTGCACAACACTTACAAAAGTTTGAGTTCTAATTTTTTTCTATCAATATTTATAGCTATTTTTACTTTAAATAAAAATTTTTTTTTTTTTTTTTTTTTTTTTTACAGATTTTTAACCAATTTTGATATATTCTCTTTAAAAAAATTTTAGCTCTGGACGTTTGAGAGACTTAGTCAACAAAATTTTACACTTTCTAAAACACTTCTTGGTCTGGTAACCAGACGCAGGGCCAAGTTTTCACAATCTTCACAAATTACTCGATGAAATGCCCAAAAGCCGTCGGCGAATTTCTCCCAAATTCATCATCGAAAGGATACGCGGG
Organism: Stomoxys calcitrans; assembly: GCF_963082655.1. NCBI lineage: Eukaryota > Metazoa > Arthropoda > Insecta > Diptera > Muscidae > Stomoxys > Stomoxys calcitrans. The sequence continues at coordinate 138,576,511 of NC_081552.1, read as the reverse complement.
TTTGTCGATGAGGGTTTCCCGTTCCCAAAAAAAAGAATCGGCCTTTGATGGTCCAAACAGCTAACATCAATCTCAAACAAAGCTAGTCCAGCCAGGCGAATGGGGATCAACCAAAAACAAGGTTAAAAGTTCCAAAAAAAAATTGCAGCAGGAGCAGTCAAGATGCAATAGTAAAAGGCTCCAATAAGTGCAGCAGAAAAAAATATATTGCTGAAGCAAAAAAAATCAAAAAGAAAAAAAAGCAAAAAAAACAACAAAAAAATAGAATCTAAAAAAAAATCATTAGCGACGGGATTCAATAGTCTCACCCCTTAAATGGCTCCAGAAAATTTATTGAAATAGACAATTTCACTGAGCCTAACTTCTATTTATAAAATAAAAAGCCTTGGAAATAATGCGCTAATTCAGCTAATTCTCGTTAAATTGTTGCGGGAACTGCGTATACGTATACGTACTAAAAACCAATACAAAAATAAAACCTTCCTCAACACAATCAAGCCAATGCTAATATGGATCTCAAGGCCCAGATCAAGCCCCACGGAGGTCCTATACAAGCACTTAGAGGAAAACCACAACTCCGACAGACCCACCCACACTATAGGAATAGCCTAGCGGTTAGTGACGTCGCCTTGCAATCCGGAAGCCCAGGTTCGAATCCCGGACCGGTCGAAATAAATTTTATTGTTCTAACGCCTGATGTTATTCAAACGCGTGAGAAAAAAAAAAAATAAAAAAAATAGAAAATAAGAAAAAAATAGAACAAAATTTTAAGCTAAATTGTAGCAAAAAAATATAAAGCAGAAAGCAGAAAACCAGCGACAAGTCACCCTACAATCCCCCCCACCAAAATCAGGTTTGGGGGTTTCATAGAAGACCACAAAGCTGACAATGCCTGGAGCTGATTGAAATTTCTCTTACATACGAAGGTCCTTTGCATGATAAATACCAATTTTCTTCCCACTTAAGTCCTCTATTTCGTAGTAGCACGTTCCTATCTTCTTCCGGACTCTAGCTTTTAAAAATGGTGGTGCCAATTTGGAGTTATACCCCTTTTCAAAACAGCTTTGAGAAAAATTTCTCCTGTAGACCTCTTGACCTACAATGAAGTTAACAAGCCTAGATCGCAAATTGTAATTACGTTCATTCTGCTGCCGCCGTTTCTCCATATTTTTAGAAGCTCTATCTCTGATTATATCAAAGTTATCTCCACGATCAAATTTAATAGCCCTGTCTTCTAGCATCTCCAGTTTTCTGAGCAAAGAATAGGTATGCCCATGAGTTACCATGTGTTGACCGAAAGCCATAAAGTAAGGTGTAGTGCCTATCGAAGTGTGTATCGAAGAACGTAAAGAGCAAGCGATGCTGCTGAGGTACTCATCCCAATTACTTTGATCGTGTTTCAAGTAAGCCCTTATTGCGGACAGAACTGAACGGTTGACCCGCTCAGAGGCATTCGATTGGGGCGAATGAACAGCCGTAAAAACATGATGGATTCCGAAACTTGAAAGAAATTTGGAAAAATTACTCGACTTAAATTGGGACCCATTATCTGAAACAATTGTTTCAGGCGTTCCAAATACATGAAAAATCTTCTGCTCCAGATACTTGGTAACCACATCAGTGGTGAACTTCTTAACGGGTTCTAAAAAACAAAATTTGGACAAATGATCGACGGTAATAAAAATACCAACATTTCCAGACTTCGATCTAGGGTAAGGACCTAAAAAGTCTATAAACAGCTTTTGAAAACATCTTTCCGTTTCCGGTGTCTTTCCCATCGGTGGACGCATAACGATGTTCGGGTGTTTAGTTCCCTTGCAAATTTCACACTTATTAACGAAGTTCCGAACGTCATTTACTAGATTCGGCCAAAAATAAAATCTTCGAATTCTTTCCAACATTTTGTTTATGCCGCAATGAGACGATATGGGGTCGTTATGCGCTTTAATTAACAAGTCGTTAACCATTTCCTTGGGTATCCATAATTTCCAGGCGAAGTTATCCTGTAACTGCTCTCCGGTGCAGTGCTCCGCGCGTCTATAAAGGTAACCGTCAATAACTCTCAGATCCGGTGTCTTTACAATCGTCTTATTGACCGTTTCCAACAACCCGAGGTAATGTTCGCTCTTGAAGTGAGGCGATTCTAGATCGACAAATAATCCGGACCCATCTAAAGCCGTAGTCTCAATTCCGGACAGATCCTCCGTGTTGGCACGGGATAGTGCATCTGGAACTACATTTCTGCTACCTTTACGATGCTCTATATTGAATCTAAAGCCCTGAAGTCTCAAAGCCCATCTTGCCAACCGAGAATTGAGGTCAGTTTGGGACATGAGCCACTTCAATGACGCATGGTCAGTGATCACTGTGAACTCATGTCCTTCCACATACGCTCTAAACTTTTTAATGCTTAGCACGGCGGCTAAACATTCCTGTTCGGTGACAGAGTATTTGCGTTGGGCTTGATTGAGCTTCTTCGACATGAAGGCGATGGGAAACTCGTCGCCCTCCGCAGTTTTTTGCACCAGCACGCCTCCTATACCAGTACTGCTAGCATCACAGTGTATGTAAAACGGCTGTGAGAAGTCAGGACTATGCAGCACTGGGGCAGTGGACAAAATGGACTTTAATTCATCGAAAGCTAATTGCGCATTATCGCACCATACAAATCTACGATTAGTTTTGAGCAAATCAGTTAAAGGAGAGGTAATAGAAGCGTAGTTCCTAATGAACTTCCGGTACCAACCGGACATACCCAGAAACCGTCTTATTTGTCGGACCGAACGCGGCGGTGGAAATTCAACAATGGCAGATATCTTGTCAGGATCTGTTCGTATTACCCCGTTTCCTACGACGTGGCCAAGGTATTTGACTTCGGGAACGCAAAATTTCGACTTTTCAATATTAATAGTCAAGCCCGCCGACCGAATTCTATCCGCCACTTCCTTTAAAACTTCCATATGCCGATCGAAGGAGTCAGAGATTATCAATAAGTCATCCAGATAAACAAACACTTCCGTTCTCAAATGCGCCGGTATCACCTTGTCCATCAACCTTGACATGGTCTGTGGCGCGTTACAAAGGCCAAAGGGCATGACCTTGAAGTGGTACAAGGGACGGCCAGGAACGGTAAATGCTGTTTTATCTTTCGACGACTTATCGAGGGGAATTTGCCAGAACGCATCTTTGAGGTCCAAGCTCGTTATGTACTCGGCGCGAGGAAGTCTACTCAGGATGCCGTCTATGTGGGGCAAAGGATAAGCATCCTTGACCGTCACTGAGTTTACCTTCCTGCTATCCAAGCACAAACGAACTTTCCCAGGCTTGCGAACTAGCACCATTGGCGAAGACCAGGCACTTTCCGATTCTTCGATAACGTCCATCTCTAACATCCTATCGATTTCGGCATAAATAAGTTTTTCTATGGCTGGTGAAACCGGAAAGTGTCGTTGTTTAATCGGAGCTACGTCTCCAACGTCTATAACATGCGATATGACATTTATTCGGCCCAAACCTTGCTTCGAAAACGATGGAAAGCTATTAATGGTAGATTGCAAACGACCACGTTCAATATCTGTCAAAGTTCCTAAGGTAGAAATCTCCGAAAGAACCGGTGAAAACAATCGGGTATTAATTTCCGATACGAGACCCATAGGTAATAAATCAAAAGCGCGCCAAAAATCGATGCCTAAGTACAAATCTTGCGACAGACCGGGAACAATATATAGTTTAATTGGCTTGGAAAGGCCTCTAAAAGAAATGGGGGTACTGATGACACCAGAAACAGGCTGACATTTGCCATCAGCTGTCTTTACAAAAGAGCTAAATTTCTTAATATCCTTACTTGACTGTAAAGCGTATAATGCAGCATTTGAACCTAAGCAACTAACAGAAGCTCCTGTGTCTAAAAGGCCGTTAATCATCTTACCAAGCAGTTCAACTTGCGCGTAAGGTCTTATATCATTAGGTTTGTCATATATGGAACTTAGCAGCAAATGCCGCGTATGATTAATTTGTCGCCAAAAATTCCTCATACGTCCGGTGGACCTCACTCTTCTAACAGAGCTAACTGCCTTACCAAAAATCTCGGCTCTTTTCGCATTATATTCCGCTAAGCGGACATGAAATGGTTTAAAATATGTTGGGGGATGTGGAGAAGATTTAGGTGGCGAACTGAGTTTTGAATCAGAACCAGAACGTAAAACTTTAACATTGTTGTTCGGGACTAAATCGCATTTTCCAGTCGGACTAATTGGACTATCATTCAGAGTTGTCAAAATAGAAGGTGTAGAATTGGGTTTAAGATCAGGTTGATTGTCGACAGTATTAACAGGGCTTAATCTGTGCTCGCACAAGGATTCTTTAGGGGTTTGCACGCACCTTTCGGTGCATTCGCTGAAGAGTTTTTTGAACTACAAACAGAACACTTTGGTCTATAAACATTTGAAGCACCGCATCCGTAGCAAAACACCCTGCGATCTTCCATACAATCGTGGTAGCGGTGCCCAGTTTTCTGGCAATTCCAACAAACCAGAGAAATAGCAGAAACCTGCTCCTCATTTTCCTCAGAAGATGAAGGGGCATCCAAAATCTCGTTAATTTTGCCGCGATGGCCAACTGGTTTAGAAAAAGTCTGTTTCCTGGCAACATCTTGCATGAAAAACTCCCTACGGCCACAAATTTCACGTAAATGAGAAACAGAAGAAATGTGTAAATTGAGAATTTCATGTTGAATCTCCGGCAGAAGATTCCTTCTTAAAATTTCGACTAAAACATTCTCAGATAAAGGTTCAGATAATTTATCGGCAATGCTAACAATGGCCTCATAAAAGGTGTCAAAGGACTCACCAGACCGTTGCTTCCGGTCCCTAATCATCTCACGGAAGTCGACATCGGTGCGAGTGTCACGGTACTGTTTCCGTAAAGCCCTGCATAAATTCGGCCAACGAATCCTAGAAACCGACCTGTGGTACCGCCAGTAAAAATCACTAGCCTTAGCATCAAAAAGGGTAGAAATATGGCCACAAAGTAAGTCAAAATCACCATTCAGGGTTTGATTTGTCAATGCCTCAACTCTATATAAGAAATTGTCGATGGACATGCCATTAGAATCACCTGTAAATTTAATTCGCCAATTAAGAATAATATGTCCAGCCTTATCTGGACGTAAAGAAACATACGAATGGGATGATGGTTGTCGATCAGACGTAGGACCATGCCTCCTATCCTGGGAATGATTCAAAGGATTACCCCTATTATCGTCATTGTTATTCTCTGGCAAACCTAATAACCTTTCAATGGTTCGAACTTCAACAGGGGTTGAGGGTGGAGGAAAAACATGTCGGGACGAAATTTTGTCCTGGGGAACAGTATTCAACCTACTAAAGCCTGCAGCCAAATTAGTCTCGATGAGACTCGACAATCTTTGACTAACAGTCGCCAACAGCTCATCATGCTGTGCCCTCACTGCCTCTTCAACCATGCTCCTAATTGGATCAGTCTGACCGGCATCAAAATTCTGTGAAGTAGACGGGTTATCACCCTGATTCATTACAGTCGCAGCTACATCTGCTTCCTCATTACTGTGAGGAGAAGTCGTATTTTGAATACCAGAAGGAGAAGTCGTATTTTGAATCCCAGCTCGAGAAGAATCAAATTCCCTAGCTCTTTGTGTCTGTGACCTGGTACCCATGGGTGATGGAGCAATTCCTGCATGTGCCGCTGTGGACATACTAAGTGAAGTCAAAACGGTGTCACAAACAGGGCAATTGGGGCACGTCTTAGTGTGATTTGTGAGACATGACTTATGAAATACGTGTCCACAAGCTGTAGTGTAAGAATAGGCCGCCTTAGCCACCGATGTACAACATATGCCGCACTCTGGATGACGACCAGTGTTCGACAAATCTTCCGAACTATGACGTAAAGGCATTATAAAAACCAAAATGTACGCAAAAAAAAAAAGTTATAGTATTGATCGACCTTCACTATTCGAATCCGACTACAAATTCTAAGTAACTGCCACAATATTTCGACTTCGTTCAAATATAAATAAAAAATATACAGTAAAACCACCAAGAAATAGCTCTTTCCTGATCCCGGGGAAATCAAAAAATTTTGAAGGGTATAAAAAAAAGTAGAAAAATCACCAATCTCTTAAAATTCAGAAGAAATAGAAAAGAAGAAGCAAGAGTTGAGTTTAGACGGTACTAATTTGAACTTAAGACAAATAGTCTATTCCGGACTAAACTAAAAGAATATTTAGGGTATCAACATCATTAACAGCACCCTAACCGGTCTGGCACTAGCAAAAAAAAAAAAAGTCCAATGACAGCATTTCCAGATTAAAGAGAAGTCAATGTTGAAAATACAAAGGGATAGATTGGGGGATGAGTTGCGAATAGGTCGGCCTGACAATAGCTTTCAAATCCATAGACAGCTTCCAAACCTATACAACAACCAACCGATAGATATAAACTGAAAAAAAAAAAATCTCTAGAGGGAAAATGAAATATAGTTAAGGACCCACACTGCCTATTTGGAATAAAACCCAAAGATGGAAAAAAAATAATGAATAATTTGTGTGTCGGGCCCCACGTTGGGCGCCAAAATATAATGTAGCATACAACGCTAGGTCTAGTAAACCCCAAGATGGTCTGAAATGTTTGAGCTGAAATCAGCAGCACGCAGCTAGCTCCCGGCTTCTGTCTCGTCGGCAATGGGGAGGTTCTTTAAGGCTGAAAACTCAAACTATGGGATGTCTACACTATATTATTTTAAAAGTGTGCGTGCGAAAGATAGAAGAGAGGGAGAGAGAAATAGAGAGAGGAAAGTAAAAAAAAGGGGGAATTTTCAAGAGAGGGTTTTGTCTACCACCGATGCAGAGATGTTCACATCGTAATACGCCCGCCCATCCATGACCAGGACTGAAACCCAAAGTTATATCATATTTATCCATTGGTCCCACTGTACCTACCCTTCAAATGTTTGTAGCCCCGGAATCACAAAACGGAAATTTAGCTAATATTCATTATGTTGTTTATTAAACAAAATCCAAGATAATCCATTAAAATTCTAGAAAAAGCTAACTTGAACTTTCACATAACCTTAATCCTAAACAGCATTAATAAATTCATTAAAACAATTTCCAGATAATTAACGTTCATTGTGGCCTAGACCAAATCTAATTCAAGTAACAATAATTATTTAGATAGCAACTAGTCCAATAATAATTTAGGCAACAATGATTCTAAAAACAACTATCCCTTTACTTTAAAAACAGGAAACAAAACTAAAAGGCTAACAGCCTAGCTAAATGACAAATAAACCTAACCGGTGTATGTGCAATTTCAAAGGAAAAAAAAAAGCTGAAAGAAATATATCCCATTCGGATATCATGGGGTTAATTTAAATCAAATGTGCATGCAAAATTTAAATATAAAAGAAAATGTAAAATAAAAGTTAATGGCAAAAACTTTAATTAAGAATGAAAATCCATTTAAAATTTCATTCTGGTTCGGGGATATGAACCTGCGACCCACTGTGCCGTGGTGGATTACATTCGAAATGCATTGGATGTATGTATGTAGCTTTAATCAGAATTATTTCTCTGTATGGTACATTAAAGTGCCCCAAGTGCTTCCTCTTCCTCCCATATACTGCCTTACCCACGAGAGTTACCAAACAAATATCATCCAAACCAAAATGGAATTATTTAAAAAAACAAAAATTATTGATCTAATTAATTAATTAGACAAAAAAAAATACATTTTGAAAAGAAAAATTAAATGACCGAACCCGGGCTCGATCCCACGACCTCTCACTTCAGAGTCAGCGACCCCCACCACTGAGCCAACCAACCACTTAATGGGATGATGGCTAAGCGGCCATTTGATCACTTTGAATGATATTTGCTTAGTTACACCAAAAAAACAAGGTGAATACCACGTTGAACTTCGGTGGGTATTAAAATCTAATCAAAAAGGGTGTTTAATTACTCACTTTGAAAAATGTCCCCCGTTGAAAGATCTTTCAAGTGTTCCGGTTCCGGGATATTTTCCAACACAGCGATTCCAAGGAGGTATTTAAAAGCGGATATGGACAGGAAATTGGTGAAATCAGCAACAAAGCACTTACACACTCACGCATTCAATGTCTATGTTTTTTTTCCCTTTTTTTTTTTGTCTTTAACCACTGTCTTTTACTTTCTTTTTAAAAAAAAATTTTAATTTTTAGCACAACAGTTTTAGCTAATTTTCTTTATTTTATTTGTCTCTAGACTTTTTCTTTTTACCATTGAAATTGCACAACACTTACAAAAGTTTGAGTTCAAATTTTTTTCTATCAATATTTATAGCTATTTTTACTTTAAATAAAACTTTTTTTTTTTTTTTTTTTTTTTTTACAGGTTTTTAACCAATTTTGATATATTCTCTTTAAAAAAATTTTAGCTCTGGACGTTTGAGAGACTTAGTCAACAAAATTTTACACTTTCTAAAACACTTCTTGGTCTGGTAACCAGACGCAGGGCCAAGTTTTCACAATCTTCACAAATTACTCGATGAAATGCCCAAAAGCCGTCGGCGAATTTCTCCCAAATTCATCATCGAAAGGATACGCGGGTTTGTCGATGAGGGTTTCCCGTTCCCAAAAAAAAGAATCGGCCTTTGATGGTCCAAACAGCTAACATCAATCTCAAACAAAGCTAGTCCAGCCAGGCGAATGGGGATCAACCAAAAACAAGGTTAAAAGTTCCAAAAAAAAATTGCAGCAGGAGCAGTCAAGATGCAATAGTAAAAGGCTCCAATAAGTGCAGCAGAAAAAAAATATATTGCTGAAGCAAAAAAAATCAAAAAGAAAAAAAAGCAAAAAAAACAACAAAAAAATAGAATCTAAAAAAAAATCATTAGCGACGGGATTCAATAGTCTCACCCCTTAAATGGCTCCAGAAAATTTATTGAAATAGACAATTTCACTGAGCCTAACTTCTATTTATAAAATAAAAAGCCTTGGAAATAATGCGCTAATTCAGCTAATTTTCGTTAAATTGTTGCGGGAACTGCGTATACGTATACGTACTAAAAACCAATACAAAAATAAAACCTTCCTCAACACAATCAAGCCAATGCTAATATGGATCTCAAGGCCCAGATCAAGCCCCACGGAGGTCCTATACAAGCACTTAGAGGAAAACCACAACTCCGACAGACCCACCCACACTATAGGAATAGCCTAGCGGTTAGTGACGTCGCCTTGCAATCCGGAAGCCCAGGTTCGAATCCCGGACCGGTCGAAATAAATTTTATTGTTCTAACGCCTGATGTTATTCAAACGCGTGAGAAAAAAAAAATAAAAAAAATAGAAAATAAGAAAAAAATAGAACAAAATTTGTAGCTAAATTGTAGCAAAAAAATATAAAGCAGAAAACCAGCGACAAGTCACCCTACAACCGTTGCGCTACACTATTATCATTACACTTTTACGCACTAGCACCATTGAAATTGGTGAGTGGCCTGTTTTTGTTGTGTACACACTTGTGGGTGTATTGGACTGACGCCAACTTTTTTAACAATTTTCATTATTTTTCGCCATCACAGTTAGCCAGTGGCCTTAGCTACTGGTGGCTATTGGGTACTGGCGCTATTAGTTTTCTAAGACACTTCGGTTGAAATTTTTGATTTGGGGCTGGATGTTTTTGTATTGTATTTTAGTGATTCTGTGAACTTGGCCAACACTTTCCTTGGATATTTCATTCGATTTTTAGACAAATTTATTGGGTTTTTTATTTGCTGCAACTTTTTCACACGCACACACACTCTCGCACAACTGCCGTTTTCATTCATAGTATTTTATTCACTTTCGCACTATTTTGATTTTGTTTTCAACGGGCACGCACCGATATTTTTTTTTACTAAAACACTCTGTTGATTATACTCGGCCACCAGTTAATTTTCTAATTTTCCTTTTTTTCACAATTATACTTACCATTTTATTTCTGCTTCCATTGGTGCTGATGCGGTCGTCCCATTGACAAAATGATGTTATTTCTTCTTCTTTGGCCCTTTAGCTATCCATTTCATTCATCACGAATTGATATCAAAAGGCCCGGCTCTAGTGAAGGGCGCGTATGTCATTTCATATTAGGGTGGTTCGCACGCGGCGATAGGGAATAAAGGAGTGGACACACGTATGGAAGGGCAAATTTTAGTTGTGAAAATCATCTATTTAAGGTAAAGGCTACAGCGTGGTATACGTTGACGGGTCCTAGACACCTTCCCCAGTGAGAGGCAGGCCCTAGAATTGAGCTGTGTTGCATAAATGTTCTTAAAAGAGTTGAGCCAAGTGAACGACAAATTCCCCCATTTGAACGAGGAATTCCTCTGATTGGACGATTTATCGATAGGAGAAGATAGGGATGTCAGTTCGGATCATCTTTTAGGGTTGCCCTTTCGTAAACAGCCGGATTTTAGACCTTTGTACACTGCGAGAAATCGCACTTTTTCCCACCCATCCTTTGACAGGGATATCGGCAGGATGGTTGGGTTTGTTGTGTGCGCGCTTCCAACGGTGGGCAGACCCCTTAGGCTCTTGTTTTACACTATTGTGAATGACGTCGGCATACGATAACAGCCCTGGGTGTGTCCTATGTTCAGTGGTTGAAACGGGTGGAAGGGGAGGAAAAGCTTCAAGGAAGGACTGGTCGAAAGTCTGCCATGACGGGAAATTTGGGAAAGATGGCTTACTTCCTTGCCGGTTTTCCTTCTCTTTGATGTCAACGATTGGAGCTGGCAGACGTGGGCGTGAAGAAGAAAAAGAAGAAGAGAATACAGTGCTTTTACCTGGCGAAATAGTTAAATAAAACACGATAATCAATTTGAACGCTTTTGAAGCAGAAAAGCCCCTTCACCACCGATGGTGGGAAAGTGCATTTTTTTATTAATAGATGGCAGTAGCGTTTATTTAAACACGGTGAACATTTTTTTCCCCTTGTTTTAATTATCAAACCTGTGAACAATTTCGAAGGCTGTAAACGCTCGTAAACCATCACCTAATATACACACGAAGCATATGAACCTGCCAGCAGAATCACAACGAAAGCGCTAAGCACGCAAAATATCGGTAAAAGTCACGAACTCATCGTTCCCACCGTCAGCCACCAGTACCGCTCCAGTCCAGCGTGGGAGATCCAGCATTCTGCAGCCCTCCTGGTTGCAGCGGTATATCCAGGACTAGGACACTGACGGACGACTTAAAACAGATACAAACATTTTATTATTTTACAAATAAATTTACATATATATATTTGTGCCTAGGAGAATAAGCGAAAGCAAAGAAGAATATAGAAAAGTGTTACTTACTGTTCGGTTAGACAAGGGAGTGCTCTTCACGGTAATCTCGTCCCGGATATAGGGAACCAAATAGGCGCTAGGATATGAGCTCTTATCTTAGGTAGGTCCTAGACTTTAGATTGGGGTTCCTTGACCCCGTAGCCACTTGTCCAACCTAAAAGGAAGCCTGAAAAAGAAGAAGAGTATAAGGAAAGAAATATATTAGTAAGAGACAAGAAAAAAAAGAAAAGGTACACATACATATATGAACATTTATACAAGACAGACGGACATAACGAATACTGTCTACAATACACGGACGGCCGTCTGTCAGTCAAAGAGACCCGCTGACCATTTTGAAGAAGGAGGGCGAATGAACTTCGAGGGGGACAATTCCCCGGCAAATGAATGTTATTAATAGATCTTGACTTCTATTGGTTTTTGTTTTACACTCCTTTTATAACTTCTCACTTTCCTGTATATTTTGGATCCTTCTTTTTTGTACAGGGTAAGTAAAGGTGCTGATCAGGGGATGCCCAGCGATGCAATGGGGTATCAAGGAGAGACCCTTGGGGAGTCTCTGAGGGAGGGCCAAAAGCTTGGCGGGACACCAGCCAAGCAGCGTATCGGTAGGCTGCCATGCTAATAGGTGATTCGTGAGTGTGACGTGCAGTTGGGTTTCCTTTTTTTTCCTGTTCAAGTTACCTTTTTGTGTGTCGACTTATTTCCGCCTCAGTACATGTTTGATTTTAAGACCGGTATGATTTTTTTGGTATGGTGTTAGGAACTTCCCTGGCAAGAACCACCCCCCATCCGGCGAGCGATAGCCGCGCAAAACGCCAGCATACCGGCAATGCAAAAGGGGATAGTTCCAACCTCTATCGGCTGGCGATTTATCGTCCAGCCTGTACCCACCTTAGAACTCCACCATAACAGCTACCATTGTATATTCCTTGACAGCGAGAGAACCCTCTATGTAGCCGACTAAGTCGTGAAGCTCTGTTTCATTGGATTTGCCTTTACTATATGCATGCTGCTGCCTAGACAGTCTATATCCAGGGATCTTCGACCTAAGATATGTTTCTATTAAACTCTGAAGAGTCTTCAGCATAAAGGATGACAGACTAATAAGATGAAAATCGTTCGCCTTAGTGGTAGCGTTTTTCTGCTTTCGGAATGAAAATGATCTTTATGTGTCCTCCATTCCGCATGTATGTATGTCATGCTGATGCAAGCAGAGAATATCTCCCTAACCCAAAGAACCAGTCTATCAGACGCAGCTTGTAATTCAACCGGTGATGCATCATCATGGCCTGGCGAATTAAAGGAATCGAATATTCTTATAGCCCAAAGGATTTTCGGCTCAGACACAATTTCCCTAATAACCGCCGACGAATGCATACCAGTGACAAACTCTTCTGGCGCCACGTTGTCCGTTGGAGAATTTTCCGGGAAATATGTATTAATTTGTAGTTCTAGTTTTTCCTCACAAGACATTGTCCACACATTCTCTGACTTCTGAATGTATCCCATCGTAATAGGTCTCGAGGACAGAATCTTCCTTAGCCTAGAGGTCTCAAATATATCCTCCACGGAGCTTCAGAATTCTACCCAGGATTGTCTCTGAGCATTTCTCAGCACGGCCTAATATTTTCTTAGCTCAGCCTTATACATGTCCCAATCGTTCGATAAGCAGCTCACCTTTCGCTGACATCCGAACTTCCCCATATCTGGTGATGTGCTTTGGCATCACTACCTACAATGAGGTTCTTATTCCCTACAGAAGCAGCTTCAAACAGCAACTAAAAGATTGAAGGCGGCATCTTCGAATGATGTGCCATATATAGGTAAGCCAACCAGTAATGAGACTTATTTATTTCAAGGGTTGCTATTTCTATCCCTCTGCCATCAGGAGGATTTTTAGTGCCACCGAAGCGACCTTAAAATGGTGAAGATTTATCAGCAGAAACCAGACCGAAGTCAGGATTCAGAATTTCCACCACTGTTACGTTAGCCTCGTTTTCTGTTTCCGCCAGGAGTTCTTCCTTACAAAATTTGCTAGCGACATTAACAAAGGTTCTGGGATACATCTTACTATTGTTCCCCCTAGTTCAGGCATCGGATGCCCTCCAGGTGACCGCAGCCTTTTGGCTGACTGCGCAGCGAATCCCCTATTAGTGAGAGTCTTAGGATCATTCACACTAAGCCTCTCAATAAACCTGAGAGCGATGCGTCTTCTATTATTCCAACCTCTTAAAACGCGTGTTTGTTTGCCGGGAAAGGCCGAAGGCCAAGCAAATTATAGGCATGCAAAGATAGAATAGGCTCGGGCTTGTCCTTAAGACTTGAACCAGGTGTCTTCGTCAAAACCCCTGCTTATCAGTCGTCTGTCGGCTAGTAGAGCCGCTCTACCAATCGAGGTTTCAGAAGCAGACAATATACTACGACCTGATAGCACCACCGCAGCTGTTGGGTCTTTGGAGTCCATTCTAAGCCTACTCTCGGGCTCTAGGTCTCCCGCTCCACTGGAAACAGACGCAGATCATCAACTGCCTAATGGATAACACTATCGTAGCTATTATTGAGTGACTTAATTTTTGTTTTCAAAAATAATGAAGTAACAAAACATCCGCTTCATTCAATGGTTCAAACAAGAATGATGAAAACAGTTAATGACCAAAAAATCTCTTACATAATTACTTGTGTGTGTGGCGGGTCCCTCCAAATTGCATTGCCGGACGGACATTAGGACAATTTTTGCGTAGACCTCCCGGGGAGTGAGGCGACAAATCTTGTGGCAAGTCAATAAAGGTAGCTCCTATAAGCACTCCAGAAAAGACGTTTTTTAATCAGAGAAATGCCTCATAAGATAATTATATTCACACAATGAAACCAAAAATAACAGAGATAAACAAGAGAATTGCTCCTCTTTTAAATCATTTTTTAAATTTTTTTATGAAATTCTGTTAGGGAAGTTGCAAAGTCAATAAGGGAAACTCCTAAAAGCACTCCAGAGAAGATGTTTTTTGATCAGAGAAATGCAGAATTGCAAAAGGTTTTTGATTTGCAAATTCTCCCATTTTTTTAATTATGCCAAATTTCAAATGTTTTTGTTTTTAATTTTATCTAAATATTGCTTGTTTATTTTTTTTTTTTTTGTTTGATGAGTTATGTTTTTTATTACTACCTTTAGTTTCTTACGATAAAAATCTAACTTCTACCATTTCATCATCCTTAGAGAATTTAGTTTAATAAAAAAAAAACATGATTTTATAACGTGAATATATAAGGCAAGGAGAAAATAATGTGCTATTTTGAATTTCAAGGGAGTTTTGACGTGAATACGGCAGGTAAGTGTGAGTGAGATTTTGTTCATGTACATTATATTCATGACCACGGTAGGGCAGGGCGGCTGGAGGACAACATCTTCCTCCCACTTAGGGGAACCTGGGGTTTTTGTTTGATGCATTTAACGTTGGTAAGTTAATTTCTTTATTGATACGGGCCTCGGGCGAAAATGGCGGGTTAGGACCTACGCAGAGACACCGGTTCAAGCTGGCCGGAGCATAGCTCATTTCCTGCTGCGTAGGGCACACGTAACATATGAAGCGCTAAAACCAAACGGAAAAGATTTATTTATGTCAGTAATTATCCGCTAGATATAATCTATACCTTTTAGATGTATGACCATGGTAAAAAATTGTGAAACTTATATGAACCGTCAACCATTGTTGAAAAAAATCGTTTATATAAAAAAGGGGTCTTAAACCCCAATTTTACGACTCTGCGACTTTAGCAATATTTAAAGAGTTTGGTCGAAATCGGCTTTGATTTAGATATAACCCCCATATACATATATGCTCGTCCAACTTTGAGCAATTTTGCAATAATGAGTTAATTTCAATCGATTGTCACGAAAATTTGCATATAAAGTTAGTTATTTTATGACTGTAGACATTTTTGTTAAAGTTCATCAAAATCGGTTCAAATTTATATTTAGCTTCCATATACATATATACCGATTTATATGCACATATATCGGGCAATTTTAAACACATTTGCTCGAAATTTGATACGGATTGTTATATATCTGAAAACCTCCACCGAAGTCTATTCAATTCGGTTCGGAATAAGATTAGCTCCTAATTTCCACTTAAAGGGTAGGTGTAGGTTTTTATAAAGACGACATCGCCTGACTTTGCCTTTCCTTGCTTGTTCTGATTTGGGACTTGTTGATTTGGTTGATCAGATTTGGACAAAGGATTCGAGCAAAAGCGCAGTAAACACTTCTGGCGAAATTTTCGTTCCTGCGTGAAGTTACCAACGATAACCACCAAGATAACTCGTACCAAGATATAAATACCAGGTAGTGGACCGTAAACAGCTGAGTACAATTTTTTCTCGCGAATGCACTATCTGTCAACGAGTTTTGGTCGTGTGTATGTATTATAGTTAAACATAAACATAAACCAAAACATACACAAACAACGAAAAATGGCGCGAACTAGTACCCAAAATCAGAATTGCACTAATCACTGATTTTGACAGATAGTGCACTCAATATTTTGTTGTTGGGCAACTGCCACCACCTGTAAATGAATATAAATATATTGACTCGTACGATGGCAGTACTACAGGGCGACACTTACATAAAAAAAATCAGAATGTGCGGATGTTATCAACCGTTTTTAGCTTCTGTCGCCAGAATATTAAGCTGTGAATAAACTTATTCCATTCTAGAGGCCGAAAATAGACTTCGTTCAAAAAAGTACAAAATCAAAGAGGAGATCAATACCTTTAAGTTGGTATACCACACTTACCCCAGAACTGTTTTTCGTTTAACAAACCTTCCAGATTTCTGTTTCGAAACTCGAGGGCAGGATACAAAATTCCGTCTGGGGACCATAAATGGACTTCGTCCAAAAAAGTGTGTATACTAAATGAAAGGGAAGATTATTACCTATAATTTGGTATACGACCTCAAGACTGTTTTTCATAGAACAAACATTCTAGATTACTATTTCGAAACTCATGGAGTAGGTACATTTCCGTTCTAGCTCTGGCCTTACGTCACTACGGGAGTATATCGACACTGTCAGCCATGCCAAACTCTTTAAGGGCATCGCCAATGTCCCTCCAGCCAGGCCTGGGTAGCGAATTATCTATGTGGTCGCCAGTTATAAGATATGAAATCGAAACACAGTAGAGCTTCCCAAAGCGGGGTGATATCTCCGACACTGTTTAATCGCTACCTATCCTCCATTCCACCCCCTCCAGACAGCATAGAGATCGTATCATATGCGGACGATTGTATGATCATGGCATCAGGCCCCCACCCATTGATGACATCTGTGATAGGTCAAACATCTACCTGAATGAACTTGCCTCTTTTTTCGCTGCAAGAAATCCTGGATCTGGATACTCAACAGAATCAAGCCGACGGAAGATAGAACAAATCACACTACTACTACAACAACAACTAAATCGATGCGGATTTTGTCACACTCAGGGAAAGTGTTGCGGGTCTCACACAACCACACTGCCGGACGGGTACGTGAAATATTTTTGCGTGGACCTCTCGGCGGGCGAGGCCACAGATCCTACGTGGAGGCCTCTACAACCACGATAATCTCCAACTCCCAGTGGAAAGATTTGCTTGAGAAGTTGGAGAGAGCTCCTGGATACTGCAGCCACATTGTCATGTTGTCCGGTTATGTGCCGTGTCCTGGTTGTGATTGTGTGTCATCGCGGCCAATGGTGTGTGGTACTTTGTGGCCGACTGCTGATCTTCACTGGCAGGCATTTTGTCTCCTGCCTGGTTCTTTTTGTGTCTTTTGGCGGGAGTAGCTTACCCCTTGCGTTCGGGTTGTACCACAGCTCTCCCGAACCCAAATAAATCCCATTTGCTGGCATGGGTGCTTTTTCTTCTTTTTTTTGTGTGTTCGGGGTTTGATTAAACTTATATTTTTTTTTGTCTTCATTAAAAAGAGAGAAAAAGGTATGTGTTGACAAAAGGAAAGAGATACCGTGAAGATGGGGTAGCTAATAAAAGTTATTTTCTTTTCAATAGGAAAAACCATCTAGTCGCAAGGGGGCTTTTATTTCTCTTGGAGATTGGACTAGAAAATTGTGCGTCGGATTCTGTTTTACATTTGTTTGAACCAGCGATATAGCGGACATGGTATCAATGGTATTGATAGCAAAGCAACACCGTGAATTAATACCACAACAATACCGTATCGTATTAAAATAACGCTTTGCATTATTATCTCGAGGTGTTATAAACGGAATGCCCTCCACCGTAAGGTGGGAATTGTAAACAATCTCTTATACCTTCCGCATTGGTTCGCATTTTTCATTTGGGTATATGGTGCAATATCTTTATGAGCAAATTTGGCCCAGAATTGTAGGGCAATGTAGCCATAGACGAGGGCACTCAAATGTAGGACGTCTACTTCTTTTTTTCTTATATCGGTCATTGAATTGAACGAGGAGGAATTCGTATCGGAGCGACGAGAAATCCTCGAACCTTGAATTTTTGGGTTGTTCTAACGTGTCACCCGGTTGAGGTCACAGATTTGTCCCAAACTATAAATCCAGGATCAAATAACCCCAATACGAGGTTTCCACAGAATGGTTTGGGGACAGGCC
Source organism: Stomoxys calcitrans (assembly GCF_963082655.1). NCBI lineage: Eukaryota > Metazoa > Arthropoda > Insecta > Diptera > Muscidae > Stomoxys > Stomoxys calcitrans. The sequence continues at coordinate 138,558,533 of NC_081552.1, read as the reverse complement.
AGAATGAACAAAGGGGGACATCATCGACGGTTCCAGATTAGATGTGGAGACAGCACAGGGCTTTGGAAAATAATGTCCATATGATACAGAATGAAATTGCGGACCTTAGGAGAACAGTGGATCAGTTATCAAACGCCATTAAGAGTTTTAGGGATATTACTTTGAATCAAACGAGGGTAACGTCCATATCCGATGCAGGTTCCTCAGGAAATAGCCAAGATAGTGCTGGAACAGGTTTACATACAGGTAACAAAATTCGGTCCCAGGTAATGAAAGGAAAAATAATATATTTAACCGTGGCAAAGACAATAATCGAATCAGAATCGGTAAAATAGGTCTGAAATTCGATGGTAGCTACCAGAATCTAGGGGTCGAGGAGTTAGTATACAGACTGGAATATTATCGGCAACAATATTGTATTCTCAGGGAGGAAATTCTTCGAGACTTCCCACTCATTGTATCGGGGTCATCTGAGTCTTGGTTTTGGTTGTCACAAAAGACTAATAAATACCGCGATTGGCCTCAGTTGAAGCACTGTTTGTTGAGCCAGTACCAACCATCAAGGTCAAACATCGACATTTTTACAGATTTGGTTCAAAGAAAACAACAGCCAAGTGAGACGATAGACATGTCCTTTCAGAATATGGGCCATATCAGAGCCAAACTGGTACAGCCAATATCAGAGTATGACATAATAAAAATCATGAAAAAGAACGTTAATGATAGCATTGGTAGGATTGTTTACCCGATCCAGGTCTCCTCAGTGGAGCAGTTAAGATTAGAATGCAATGAGGCAGAAAAAACTTTCCCAGACGTGAAATCTACCACCACCCAGGCGTGAAATATAGCACCACCATCTAGGTCAAAGAGAGCAGTAAGCGTTGAATGTCCGTCTGATAGCGAATACGAAGTCACGGACTATGAAGACGTATCAGCAATCCATTATAATCGCCAGCCCAAACAACCTCTGAAGTGCTGGAACTACCAAGAATTAGGACATGTTTTCAGGAAATGTGATTCTACAACCAGAACTCTATTCTGCTACAACAACAACAACAATAAATGCGAAAAGACGGGCACAACGTCACCTAAATGTCAGTCTTGTTTACAGGGAAACCTGAACAAGAGCGTCGACAATGCGGGGGACACACGTCCTCCTCAGAACCCCTCCTCGTCCGACAAGTAATGGGGACGAATACCTGGAAGAAATCTAAACTGAATATTATTAGGAAGATAAAGACTTTGGTGGAGTCTGTAGAAAAACTTAGCCTACCATCAGATCCAAGAATTTTTGCTGACGTTGAGGTAGAAGGCCTGCCTATGAAAGAACTGCTGATACAGGCGCCTCCGTTAGTGTGTTGGGAAAAGGCTGTTAAAACTAGAAAAAATAAGTAGTAGTATTGAGAAAATATTTTCTAATGCCAGAACTGCCGGTGGAAAAGGGCATAGAATTGTGGGTGAAGTTAAAGTAGAAATAGTATATGAAGGAAGAAAGCATCGAATGGAATTAAATTTGTGTCCCGATGTAGAAAAGCTGCATAAGGATTTGGCTGTGGAAGATAATGAGCATAAATTGAATCCCCATGTTCTCCATGACAGGCAGAGGCAGACGTTGCAACAGGTTATATCTGAATTCGATACCTTTGAGGAGAAGGGACTGGGATTGGCACATCTTGAGAGACATTCAATAAAACTGATAGAGGGAGCGGAACCCTTTAAGAACAGTCATTACACTATGTCGCCAGCGGTTTAGGCTCTCCTATATCAGGAGGTCTATATGTTGGAATTGAATGTGATTGAGGAGAGTAACAGCCCCATTAAAAATCGAACCACCATAGTTCGTAAACCGGGAAAGAATCGTCTCTGCTTAGATGCCAGAAAGTTAATAAGATTACCGTGAAAGATCCCAATCCCATGGCAGCCGGTTGTACGCACCGGATTGACCCGATGGAATCTTCATCGGCAAGGGCTGCCGCCTCAGTGTACGTGTTCGTCTTTTTTCGTCATGGGAGAGGCACATCCCGGAGTGCCTTCTCCGTATGCTTCTGGTCCGTGCCGGGATTAAAAAGAACCCCGGACCCTGGTTCTGTTCCGTTTGCCAGAACCGCCTTCATCATCGGTCAGTGTCGGTGAGGTGTAACCGGTGCTTGGAGTGGGTACATTTCCGTTCTTGCTCTGGGCTAACCTCGCTACGGGAGTATAGTCATACTAGCTATGTCGCTAGGTGCTGTGCGAACATAGCCAGCAGTGGGTCACAAGCGTCGCCGTCGTCGCCTTCGGCGTCCTCGTCGTCGGACTATGTGACCCCCCCGACCTCTCCCGTACGGCAATTTATGCAAAGACAGCACCCTAGCCCTACTATTGCCAGGCCAGTGTCGGGAAATGTATCGTTCCTGCAGTTAAACTGCAATGGACTGCGAGGCAAGATTGATGAGATTGTGGATTTTATGAGTCGGAAGAGCATATCGGTCGCAGCGATCCAGGAGACAAAGCTGACTAACACCTGCAGCTTGCACAGTTGTCACGGCTACAATGTGCTACGTAAGGATCGCTCAAGGAATGGAGGTGGGGGATTGGCCTTCGTTATACACCATTCCGTGCAGTATAGACCTATCTCGCCTGCGCTTGACGCTAGTGACCCATACATGGAATGTATGGGGGTAGCAGTCAAGTCTGGTACTGCCGAGATAGAGATATACAACGTGTATATACCGCCGGTTGGCAGCTGTGTCCCGATTAATGGCCAGGCCTACAGCCCCGACATAAGTGGGTTGCTATCTGGCCATAGTCGTCTGGTTCTGGGGGATTTCAATGCACATCACTCGTCATGGCATTCTCCCCTAGGCAACGACCAGCGTGGCATAGCTTTGGCAGAGCAGATAGATAGCTCCACGTTTTGCACGGTGAATGAGGATGCCCCCACTAGGATCACGAGGAGGTGCAGCAGCTCGCCAGACATCTCAATCGCATCCCCTGATCTCCTGAGTGACGTATCCTGGCAAGCCGTCATCTCTTTGGGGTCAGACCACCTCCCCATAATCCTCACCATCGACCGACCACCCGACTTCATAACCTCTGAGCGCCGAACGTTCATCAACTATAAGAAGGCCAACTGGACTGGCTTCAGAGAGTATACCAATCGCCGCTTCAATGAACTGCCACCCCCCTCTGATGTGCTTGTGGCCGAGAGGAAATTCCGAGACATCATCAACGCAGCAGCCGCTCGCTTTATACCAGCCGGTCGAATACCGCAAGTGCGACCCAATTTCCCGGCGCAAGCAGTGGTACTCGCAGACGAGCGTGATGGGATTCGTGCTATGGACCCCGCTAACCCCAGAATCAGCGAGCTGAATCTGGAAATAAACAGGGTAGTCAACGAACATAAGCGGAATTTGTGGCTGGAACACTTGGAGCAATGTAACTTAGGCACCGGTGCAGGCAAATTGTGGGCCACTCTTAAATCTCTCTCGAACCCCGGTAGACGGGACGACAGGACCTCAGTCACTTTTGGCGAGTTAACCGTGACTGATCCGAAGAGATGCGCCAGGTTGTTCAACCGTCAATTTATTGTGCATCCCGAGAGAGACAGGGCAAGGAGGAGAGCCATTTGCCGTATTCGTGGTCTCCGAGCCGATGAACAGCCATCACAATTTACCGTGGGCGAAGTTACGAATGTCATCCGTGGCGCCAAACCTTCCAAGGCGTTGGGCCCCGACGGAATCTCTACGTTGATGCTGAAGAATTTGGATTTACCTGGAGTTGAGTACCTTACCACAGTCCTTAACCTCTCATTGAACACTCTTATAGTTCCCGATGTCTGGAAAATGGGCAGAGTGATCCCGCTACTGAAGCCTGGTAAGAACCCGAGTTTGGGGGAGTCGTACAGACCGATCTCCCTTCTCTCACCAGTGGCCAAGACGCTTGAGGCATTACTCCTCCCGAGCCTCGTAGGAGAATTTCCATTCGCCGAGCATCAACACGGATTTCGGAGACTGCACAGCACAACAACAGCTTTGCATGCCATCACCACACACATTTGCCGTGGCTTCAATCAACCCAGGCCATGTGATAGGACGGTCCTCGTGGCACTGGACCTATCGAAGGCATTCGACACGGTCAGCCATGCCAAATTATTTGACGACATCGCCAACACGTCCCTCCAGCCAGGCCTTAAACGTTGGGTCGCGAATTATCTGTGTGGCCGCCAGTCATTTGTGGAATTTAGGGATAAGAAGTCGAAACACCGTAGAGTGAAACAGGGAGTTCCCCAAGGCGGGGTGATATCTCCGGCTCTGTTTAACCTCTACCTATCCTCCATCCCACCTCCTCCAGACATCATAGAGATCGTATCATATGCGGACGACTGTACGATCTTGGCATCAGGCCCCCCACCCATTGATGACATCTGCGATAGGTTGAACGTCTACCTCAACGAGCTTGCCTCATATTTCGCTGCAAGAAATCTGAAGATATCCGCCACCAAATCTTCAGCCACACTGTTCACTACAAATACGCGTGAGGTGAATTCTGAGCTGACTGTGATGGTCGATGGAGAATTGATTCCGACCATCAAGTGTCCCAAAATACTTGGCGTCACATTTGACAGCTTCTACACTTTCTCCCCACATGCCACAGCAATCTGCAATAAAGTCAAAAGTAGAAACAAGGTCCTCAAGTCACTCGCTGGCAGCACTTGGGGTGCAGACAAAGAAACCTTGTTGACCACGTACAAAGCATTTGGCCGGTCTGTGGTAAGTTATGCAGCGCCAGTGTGGTCACGTCAGCTTTGTGACACGCAGTGGAATAATATTCAGATCTGTCAGAATGCCGCCCTCCGAACTGCGACGGGCTGCCTCCTTAGTTCTCATGTGGACCACCTCCACCAGGAGACAAAGATCCTACCAGTGCGAAGACATAACTACATGCTGTCTAAGCAATACCTTTTGGGCTGTTATCGCAGAAATCATCCAAATCATCATCTTGTGGATAGATACCCACCGCCCAGAAGCCTTAAGGTAGATCTACATAATCTAGAGCGTGAGGTCCAGCGCTACAAGAGAGAACCTCTAGATCAAGCGGCATATCAAGCGGGTCTGAACAACATTTATGCAGACACGGTAGCAGACGCGTTAATTGGCTACCGGGTGAATGTAGTCCTTGGAGAACGACCGCCACCCATTGCACCCGAAGAAATCGACCTCCCCCGGCAAACCAGAGTGATTCTGGCTCAATTACGTTCCGGCAGATGCAGCCGCCTCAATTCCCACAGAGCTAGGATTGATGCCGATGTGCAAGATGTATGTCCCGACTGTAACCAGGGACCGCACGATACACGTCACCTGTTTAACTGCCCGGCCAGACCCACTCGACTCAGACCGAGATCCCTGTGGACGCACCCCATCTTAGCCGCGGAGTTCCTGGGTCTTGACACTCAACAGAATCAAGCAGACGAAAGATAGTACACAATAAACTGCTACAACAACAACATGAGTACCCCCTTCAAAATATTGATGGCATCCTTAGCAGAGTCGACAAACCCATTTCATAAGTAGTGTTGATTTGAAATACGCCCTCTGGCAAATTGAGTTAGACGAGGAAAGTAAGCCATACACAGAGTTCACGGTACCGGGGCAACTCCTTTATCAATTTCGCATTATGCCCTTCGGGCCATGTAATGCCGCCCAACGCCTGAAGGAAAACGTCTTTATTTACTTGGACGATTTGTTGGTAATATCGAGCGATTTCGATGAACATATGCGTTTGTTGAGGCAGGTCGCGACAGAAGTCCCAGTTCTGTTTCAGGAAATTGAAATACTTGGAGTTTATTATCGGTGTTGCTTTTCTTTTCTTCGTGAACCGATGAATAAACGTCTCACACCAGTTGGCCTTCCAAAATAATAAAACTGAAGTATGGCTTTATGTTTGAAATGATGAAACTGCTGGATATAAATATTTATTTTGCTTGATATGTGTTTTGTATTTTAAATATAAGTGTTGTACATTTGATGTGTGTGTGTGTGTTTAAGGTGTGAGGTAACGTTAATGTGTTGTTTATTCACTATTAATAAATAAAGATTCAAGTTAAAATTTACATTTAACACTTTAAAACTTTAACAAGTTCAATAAAAATTACAACAAAAAATGCAAAGCACGACTTACATGTTTTTTTGGTATCACGAATAGAAAATAACAAGTATTTGCCAGAAGGGCCTATTTATACGAAAAAATTGGCTTAAAAATAAACAAAAACAATAAACAAAATGAAGATATATTGCAAATTGGCTTGGGATATTTCAGCCATTGTACTTCATTGCTGTCAGTTGCACCAGCATTTTGCAACAGCAGGGTTACCGTCGAGCAGGGTTGCCCTCAAACGACATCCCCACCCCCGTGAACTGACCCAGAGGGGGAGGCTTCACCTTCACCAGCAGAGTCTTCAACGTCTAGTATGGCCAACTTGGAAACAGGACGCCGGTAGACACCCACATCTGTGCGCACTTCGGCTGAACGTGCTACACCATCTTTGCCGCGATGGAGCTCGATGACACGCCCTCTTTTCCATTGGCTTCTTGGAAGATCTGGGTCATAAATAAAAACAAGGCAGCCCACGTCCAACGGTTGTGATGGCAAACACCATTTCGTCCTTCTCGTCAGCTCAGGAAGATATTCATGCAGCCATTGAAGCCACATGCCGTTCTTTAAGTTCTGCACCACACGCCACTGCTTTCGAAGACACATCAATCTGGGCTCATATGGTGCCGGAGTTTGGGTTGAATTAGTGCACCCAAGCAGAAAATGATTCGGGGTCAATGGTTCCGGGTCTTCGGGAGTCACAGGTAGATGAGTCAAGGGTCTCGAATTGATGATGTTCTCTGCTTCGATTAGAAACGATTGGAGCGTTTCGAGCTTTGGAGCCTGCTCCTTCAACATGATGTACAATGCCTTCTTCACGGACTGCGCAAGCCGTTCCCATACGCCGCCTTCACTTGGATTCAACGGAGTGTTGAATATCCATTTGATGCCCAGTGCCGTCAAACCTGAAGAGAGACTATTAGTATCCAAAAACATATCAATACCTTGTAATTCTTTGCTATGCCAACAAAATTGGTCCCGTTGTCGCTTCTTATGGATACAGGGACACCTCTTCTATTAATGAAGTTGCGGATACACATCAGGCAAGCATCGCTGGATAGGTCTGTGGCAATCTCCAGGTGGATGGCACGGGTTGTAAAGCAGGTAAAAAGAGCAACCCACCTTTTCTCACGTTGACGGCGGATTCCAACACTTACTGGGCCAAAATAATCAAGTCCTGTATATGTGAAGGCTCGAAAGTATGGGGTCACCCTCTCCATCGGTAAGCAGACATCTGGGGTTGACGTGGCCTGGCTCGACGAAGTTTGCAGGCGGAACAGTGGCTCTGGATGCTGTTTAATAGTTGACGCAGTGATGGCACCCAGTACTTTTGACGTATTTCGCTCATAGCAGTGGCAGTGTTGATGTGCAGGAACTTTCTGTGGTAGAATTCCACCAATAACCTGGTGTACCGATGATTTTTCGGCAAAATTATGGGCTGCCCGTTTTAAACAACAAAAGCAAATCTTGAGCCCTTTTATAGTGTTCCATCTTTTGTCGATGGACATGTTTAAAAATTCTGTACAGTGTTTTATGTTAGTGCACTCACCCTACATACTGGACATTGGCTGACAGTGACGTTGACGTATTTTCGGTTTGGTGGCGGTGCAGTAGCAGCAAAATGGCGGCGGTTTGATGCGGCATTGGTCGAAGTTGACGGCAAGGTGTCATGGGCGATATTGGCCAGGCGACGCAGTACTGATAGCCATTCTGCAAAGTCAACTATGGTGGCTGGTTGTTGTAATTGGAGGCATTTTTCGGCCCACTGCATTTGGCGGCTTGTGGAAAGTTTAGCGACCAGTTCGCTCAACAATGAAGGGTTGGAAAGATGGTGATCTCCCTTCACGTTCTTGACAAATGTGGCCATGTTCGAGATTTTGTTGGCGAAGTTTACCAGGGCTTCCAGGTTGTCATTGGCTAAAGGTGGAATGGCACGAACCTTTTCAATTTGGCTTCTAATCAGCTGTTCCGGACGACCAAAGGTTTCAAGCAGCGTTCGTAAAGGGTGATTTTTTTGAGGTTAGGATTTTCATGCATTAGTATTTGACAGATCTCGTGGGATTTCAGACATGGTGTCAAAGAGAAAGATGCTCAGTATGCTTTGACATTTCATCATGAATAGACTTACTAACGAGCAACGCTTGCAAATCATTGAATTTTATTACCAAAATCAGTGTTCGGTTCGAAATGTGTTCATTCACCGTAACGTTGCGTCCAACAGCATCTTTGAAAAATACGGTCCAATGATTCCACCAGCGTACAAACCACACCAAACAGTGCATTTTTCGGGATGCATGGGCAGTTCTTGAACGGCTTCTGGTTGCTCTTCACTCCAAATGCGGCAATTTTGCTTATTTACGTAGCCATTCAACCAGAAATGAGCCTCATCGCTGAACAAAATTTGTCAAAATTTGAACACATTTCGAACCGAACACTGATTTTGGTAATAAAATTCAATGATTTGCAAGCGTTGCTTGTTAGTAAGTCTGTTCATGATGAAATGTCAAAGCATACTGAGCATCTTTCTCTTTGACACCATGTCTGAAATCCCATGTGATCTGTCAAATACTAATGCATGAAAATCCTAACCTCAAAAAAATCACCCTTTATAATGGTGTCGACGTTGGCAGAATTACCTAGCAGCGATTCGACGGTTTCTCTGGCTCGACCCTTGATAGCATCTCTGAGGCGCATAATGTTGTGGAGGCTGTTATATCCAAATTCGGCTGTGGTGCTTTCGTACGCTTCATAAAAGGCTTGCCATTCTTCTGGAAGACCTGAAAATGTGGGAAGAGGATAAATTTTCTTGTGTGGAACAGATATAAAACTTTGTGGATACGAATTGTGGACAGACATATCCGAATTCATAGACCGTGATGGCGGCGGATATTGTGGCGTTGGCTGATAAACTTGCTGTTGTAGAGGCGACAGTTGTGGCGGCTGTTGTAGAAGATTCTGTGGCGGCTGATATTGTGACTGATTTGGTGGTGGCAGTGATGGCTGAGATGTTGGCAGTATTGATTCTGGCATATTTGATGGCGGCTGTGGCAGCGTCGATGTAGGTAATGCGGACAGCGACGTCGACGTCATTTGATTGGCTAACTGCGTTTCCACTTGTTTGGCAGTATTAACAAGTTGTGCTTGCATCTTCTTCGTTGATGCAATGTACTCACTTTGCATTACCTGCATTTGACGCTGCATCTGCTCCATTTGCACTCTCATTTGCTTCATGAACTCACCGACTTCATTTACAGGTTTTGATGTCCCGGCTGGTTAATTGGCTGCAGTTTTCTGGTACTGTAATTGAGAAGGCGTATAAATCGTATTGACATGAGTAGTACCGTCTATTGGCTGTAGCTGTGGCTGTTTTTGTTGGCTTTTTGCTGGCGTATCTGACTTTGGTGAGTGGTTGACAGACATTTCGCTGACGTATTGCTGATATCGGGCTGGCGGGGTTCCTTTTGTGCTTCTGCTGCTTGTTCTTCTTGGCTGATCTTGACAATTGGACATAAACTTGGCTGAATCTCGATCACAAAGGTAAGTAACACAATTCACACAAAAGGCTGCCTTGATTTTAATGCAAAATTTGGCAAAAATTTGAGGGCTGGCTTCTTCAAAATAAATTTTGCATTAAAAATAACACAAAATGTCCGTCCGTCCACGGCTTTTTTTTAACGTTGTTTACTTGCCGCCAAACATATAACACAAAATGACTTTAAACATTGAATAAAATTGTTGCTTTTCTTTTCTTCGTGAACCGATGAATAAACGTCTCACACCAGTTGGCCTTCCAAAATAATAAAACTGAAGTATGGCTTTATGTTTGAAATGATGAAACTGCTGGATATATTTATTTTGCTTGATATGTGTTTTGTATTTTAAATATAAGGGTTGTACATTTGATGTGTGTGTGTGTGTTTAAGGTGTGAGGTTACGTTAATGTGTTGTTTATTCACTATTAATAAATAAAGATTCAAGTTAAAATTTACATTTAACACTTTAAAACTTTAACAAGTTCAATAAAAATTACAACAAAAAATGCAAAGCACGACTTACATGTTTTTTTGGTATCACGAATAGAAAAGAACAAGTATTTGCCAGAAGGGCCTATTTATACGAAAAAATTGGCTTAAAAATAAACAAAAACAATAAACAAAATGAAGATATATTGCAAATTGGCTTGGGATGTTTCAGCCATTGTACTTCATTGCTGTCAGTTGCACCAGCATTTTGCAACAGCAGGGTTACCGTCGAGCAGGGTTGCCCTCAAACGACAATCGGGAACGGAATGCTGAAGACAGGCCCCGATAAAATGCTGGCCATAACGGTTTCCAAGATCCCAAGCAGCCTGCGAGAATGAGTATTCTGGTGAACGCCGGCTGGTACAGGAGGTTTATAAAGGATTTCGCCACAATCTCAGCGCCTTTGACCGACACCTTGAAGAAGGCGAAACGCTTTGAGATGGCCGAGCCGGCAATAAATGCCCTTGAGGATTTGAAGAAGGCCCTCACCTCTGTTCCAAAAATATAGTTGCAGACATGCTGTCCAGAACTCCTCGGGAGGCGATCGTGGGGGAGTTGTCGCGGTCTGAGTTATTGGATTTTGGGTCCGAGGAATTTGGAAGTGAGGAGCATAGGAGGAACAATTGCCAGATCTCATAGTTCAAGACGGATTGGCGTTGATTGGGGACAGTGGGGTATCCAACTGTATTGCCTCCCTTCATCATCGTCGCAATGTGGGTTGTTTGGCGCTGTGCTATCGGTACTTTCATGGTGTGTGTTCGTCTGATATTCGTCTTCTTATTCCTGATGTAAGGATGTATGTCAAGGAAACTAGACATTCCAGGAACACACACCCGTTTGTAATTGATTGGCCAGCGGACCGCACAATGCATTATTGAGAGAAGTCTTATTTCTCCCGAACCGTTCATATGTGGAATCGACTTCCAGCTAATGTTTTTCCCATCCACTTTGACATCCAAAGATTTAAGACAAATGTCAATAGCACTACATCCTTTTCCCCCTCCAATTCCTAATTCCAATTTCATCTCGCCAACGCAATGCACTGCATTCATAGGGGACATCCACTGCTTGTTGGCTGACAGAAAAAAAAGAAGACCGGATTTGATCATGATCTGGAGGATGAGTGCAACTGGAAGTTACGGATTCCATCTGGAGTTACCCAGGAAGTGATCAGAAAGGCCCATGGATCGCTTACCTTGGATCATGGAGGTGTGACCAATAAAGAGTAAAGCGTTACTTCTACTGGCCGAAGATGACCAGCGAGATATGGCAGTATGTTTCAAGTTGTCAGGTTTGTAGGGAGGTGAAGCCGTGCAATAAGATCCTACGATCGGAGATTGGAGAAAAGGTTGTCCTCGACCGGCCTTTTCAGAAATTGTATATAGATTTTTTGGGAAAGTATCCGCGGTCGAAGAGTGGAAATGCCTATATCTTTATTGTTGTGGATCGCTTCATCAAATTTACGTTATTGAAGGCAATGCGGGAGGCCACCACAAGTAACGTGGTACAATTCTTGATTCAGGAGGTCTTCCATAAATTTCGAGTGCCTGAAATGATCCACAGCGATAATGAGGCACAATTTACATCGAAGAGTTTCCAAGATCTTATACACACTTATAAGATTAATCACATGCGGATTGCGGTATACTCTCCTCAAGCTAACGCTTCGTATAGGGTTAATCAATCGGTATTGGCTGCGATAAGATCTTATTTGGATGAGGACAACAGAGATTGGGATCTCTGTTTGTTTGAAATTGATTGTGGCCTTCACACTTCGGTTCACTCGGCGACCGGGGTTACCCCATTTTTTAGTTTATTTGGCTACCACATGTTTTCCAGCGGCTTGGATTATAAATTGGTGAGAAGCTGAAATCCATGTCCGATTACGAAATTCAGGGTCTTCAAAGCGCTGAGAAACTTGAATTCATCCGCGAGAAGGTCAAGAGGAAGAAGCACGAAGCTCCACACGGCACAACAGCCGGGCCCGCGTCGTTAGATTCCTTTCGGATCAGCAGGTTTATCGACGGAAAACAGTACTTTTCGATTTCGCGAAGGACCGGAATGCAAAGTTTTCCAAGAAGTTTTTGAAATGCCGTATAGTAGCGCCCATAGGACACAATATGTATGAACTCGAGAATTTGCAAGGCAGGCCCATAGGACTATATCAAGTGAAGGATATTCAAATATGAATCATTGCGGATTTAAGATAAAACTTTGGTTTTAGTGCAATATTGGGTTGATACTCATTATTTTTTTTTTTTTTTGTAATTATTTTATCTACATGTTTGTATTTGTCCTAGTATTTATACTTTCTTTAATGGTGCAATTTTAGGATAAGACAAATTATTGATAGCAAATATATTTAAATGCATGTATTCGTCCTAATATTGAATCATTTTTTAATCTGTAGTGCTTTGAATTACTCGACTGTGATATGGACCTAAGTGCCTGACGACTTTAACTATTTTATATCATGACATTGGCTTGAATGTCTATGCTACGCTGGGTGTTTGAACCTCTCAGACTACGTTACAATACTTTACGACAAGTGGACACGATTACACATTTGCAATTATTACCAGGCCCATGGCCCTGCATGGGGATATTTCCTTGTGTATGTACACAATGGGGTCAATAAGGTTCGTTTTACCATTCCTACGATTTCAGGTTTGTGCCAGAAGTCTCTTTCATCGGGTTGGGTATTTACTTGATTTGCATGCACGGAACTTAGCCGCATGCCTATCTGTGCTATTTGTTCCTCGGTCTTCGATACGTCCATGGGATGACAACTCCTGGAACGAGAGTTGAAATTGCACAAAGTAAATCGTTCAGGATGATCTTTACACGACTTATATTTCCCTAATGCGATGTGGGAGTTCCCCACGTTGGTACCCACATTCGAATTTCGGCATTATACTTGCCCACCCATCAGCTCTTTTGTCGATTTCTTGTAAAACCTGATGTTTTGTTGCGGGCCCCACATAACCACACTGCCGTACGCATACGTGAAATATTTTTGCGTGGACCTCTCGGCAGGCGAGGTCGCAGATCCTACGTGGAATCTTCCACAACCACGATAATCTCCAACTCCCAGTGGAAAGATTTGCTTGAGAAGTTGGGGAGAGCTCCTTGACACCGCAGCCACATTGTCATGTTGTCCGGTGATCTGCCGTGTCCAGGTTGTGGTTATGTTTCATTGCGGCCAATGGTGTGTGGTGCTTTGTGGCCGACTGCGGATCTTAACTGGCAGTCATTTTGTTGTTGTTGTTGTTGTAGCAGTTTATTGTGTTCTATCTTTCGTCTGCTTGATTCTGTTGAGTGTCAAGACCCAGGAACTCTGCGACTAAGATGGGGTGCGTCCACAGGGATCTGGGTCTGAGTCGAGTGGGTCTGGCCGGGCAGTTAAACAGGTGACGTGTATCGTGCGGTCCCTGGTTACAATCGGGACATACATCCTGCCCGTCGGCATCAATCCTAGCTCTGTGGGAATTGAGGCGGCTGCATCTGCCGGGACGTAATTGAGCCAGAACTACTCTGGTTTGACGGGGGAGGTCGATTTCTTCGGGTGCAATGGGTGGCGGTCGTTCTCCAAGGACTACATTCACCCGGTAGCCAATTACCGCATCTGCTACCGTGTCTGCATGAATGTTGTTTAGACACGCTTGATATGCCGCTTGATCTAGAGGTTCTCTCTTGTAGCGCTGAACCTCACGCTCTAGATCGTGTAGATCTACATTAAGGCTTCTGGGCGGTGGATATCTATCCACAAGATGATGATTTGGATGGTTTCTGCGATAACAGCCCAAAAGGCGGCATTCTGACAGATCTGAATATTATTCCACTGCGTGTCACAAGCTGACGAGACCACACTGGCGCTACATAACTGACCACAGACTGGCCAATTGCTTTGTACGTGGTCAACAAGGTTTCTTTGTCTGCACCCCAAGTGCTGCCAGCAAGTGACTTGAGGACCTTGTTTCTACTTTTGACTTTATTGCAGATTGCTGTGGCATGTGAGGAGAATGTGTAAGAGCTGTCAAATGTGACGCCAAGTATTTTGGAACACTTGATGGTCGGAATCATTTCTCCATCGACCATCACAGTCAGCTCAGTATTCACCTCACACGTATTTGTAGTGAACAATGTGGCTGAAGATTTGGTGGAGGATATCTTCAGATTTCTTGCAGCGAAATATGAGGCAAGCTCGTTGAGGTAGACGTTCAACCTATCGCAGATGTCATCAATGGGTGGGGGGCCTGATGCCATGATCGTACAATCGTCCGCATATGATACGATCTCTATGCCGTCTGGAGGGGGTGGAATGGAGGATAGGTAGAGGTTAAACAGTGCCGGAGATATCACCCCACCTTGGGGAACTCCCTGTTTCACTCTACGGTGTTTCGACTTCCTATCCCTAAATTCCACAAATGACTAGCGACCACACAGATAATTCGCGACCCATCGTTTCAGGCCTGGCTGGAGGGACGTGTTGGCGATGTCCTTAAAAAAATTGACCGTATCGAATGCCTTCGATAGGTGCAGTGCCACGAGGACCGTCCTATCACATGGCCTGGGTTGATTGAAGCCACGGCAAATGTGTGTGGTGATGGCATGCAAAGCTGTTATTGACTCCGAAATCCATGTTGATGCTCGGCGAATGGAAATTCTCCTACGAGTCTCGGGAGGAGTAATGCCTCAAGCGTCTTTGCCACTGGTGAGAGAAGGTAGGTCGGTCTGTACGACTCCCCCAAACTCGGGTCTTTTCCAGGCTTCAGTAGCGGGATCACTCTGCCCATTTTCCAGACATCGGGAACTATAAGAGTGTTTAATGACAGGTTGAGGACAGTGGTAAGGTACTCAACTCCAGGTGAATCCAGATTCTTCAACATCAATGTAGAGATTCCGCCTTCGGCGTCCTCGTCGTCGGACTATGTGACCCCCCCGACCTCTCCTGTACGGCAATTTACGCAACGGTAGCATCCCAGCCCAAATATTGCCAGGCCAGTGCCGAGAAGTGTATAGTCGCAGCGATATAGGCGACAAAGCTGATCAACACCTGCAGCTTGCGCAGTCGTCACGGATACAATGTGCTACATAAGGATCGCTCAAGGAATGGAGGTGGGGGATTGGCCTTCGTGATACACTATTCCATGCAATACAGACCTATCTCGCCTGCGCATGGCGCTAGTGACCCCTACATGGAGTGCATGTGGATAGCAGTCAGGTCCGGTACTGCCGAGATAAGTCTATACAACGTGTACATACCGCCGGTTGGTAGCTGTGTCCCGATTAATGGCCAGGCTTACAACCCCGGCATAAGTGGGTAGCTATCTGGCCATAAACGTCTGGTTCTAGGGGACTTTAATGCGCATCACGCGTTATGGCATTCTCCCCTAGGTAACGACCAGCGTAGCAGAGCAGATTGAAAGCTCCACGTTTTGCACGGTGAATGAGGATGGCCCCACTAGGAATACGAGGAGGTGCAGCAGCTCGCCAGACATCAGCGAGCTGAATCTGGAAATAAGCAGGGTAGTCAACGAACATAAGCGGAATTTGTGGCTGGAACACTTGGAGCAATGTAATTTAAGCACCGGTGTAGGCAAACTATGGTCTACTGCTAAGTCACTCTTGCACCCCGGTAGACGGGATGACAGGACCTCAGTCACTTTTGGCGAAATAAACGTGACTGATCCGAAGAGATGCGCCAGGTTGTTCAACCGTCAATTTATGTTGCATCCCGAGAGACAGGGCAAGGCAAATCATCTAAGGCGTTTTGCCCCGACGGAATCTCTACATTGATGTTCAAGGATCTGGAGAGTACAACAACAGCTTTGCATACCATCACCACACACATTTGCCGTGGCTTCAATCAGCCCAGGCCATGTGATAGTCCTCGTGTCACTGGACCTATCAAAGGCATTCGACACGGTCAGCCATGCCAAATTATTTGATCACATCGCCAACACGTCCCTCCAGCCAGGCCTGAAACGATGGGTCGCACATTATCTGTGTGGTCGCCAGTCATTTGTGGAATTTAGGGATAAGAAGTCGAAGCACCGTAGAGTGAAACAGGGAGTTCCCCAAGGTGGAGTGATATCTCCGTCACTGTTTAACCTCTACCTATACTCCATTCCACCCCCTCCAGAGGGCATAGAGATCGTATAATATGCGGACGATCGTACGATCATGGCATCAGGCCCCCCAACCATTGATGACATCTGCGATAGGCTGAACGTCTACCTCAACGAACTTGCCTCATATTTCGCTGCAAGAAATCTGAAGATATCCGCCACCAGATCTTCAGCCACATTGTTCACTACAAATAAGCGTAAGGTGAGCTGACTGTGAAGAAGAAATGATTCCGACCATCAAGTGTCTCAAAATACTTGGCGTCACATTTGACAGCTCTTACACATTCTCCCCAGATGACAGCAATCTGCGATAAAGTCAAAAGTAGAAACAAGGTCCTCAAGTCACTTGCTGGCAGCATTTGAGGTGCAAATAAAGAAACCTTGTTGACCACGTACAAAGCAATTAGCCGTTCTGTGGTAAGTTTTGCAGCGCCAGTGTGGTCTCGTCAACTTTGTGACACGCAGTGGAATAATATTCAGATCTATCAGTATGCCGCCTCCGAACGGGCTGTCTTCTCAGTTCTCAAGTGGACCACCTCCATCAGGCGACTTTGTCCTATCCTACCAGTACGAAGACATAACTACATGCTGTCTGTCCATCCAAATCATCATCTTGTGGATAGATATCCACCGCCCAGAAGCCTTCAGGTAGGTCTATATGATCTAGAGCGTGAGGTTCAGCGATACAAGAGAAAACCTCTAGATCAAGCGACATATCATGCGGGTCTAAACAACATTCATGCAGACATGGTAGCAGATGCGGTAATTGGCTACCGGGTGAATGTAGTCCTTGGAGAACGACCGCCACCCATTGCACTCGAAGAATTCAACCTCCCCCGGCAAAGCAGAGTAGTTCTGGCTCAATTACGTTCCGGCAGATGCAGCCGCCTCAATTCCTACAGAGCTAGGATTGATGCGACGTGCAAGATATATGTCCCGATTGTAACCAGGGACCGCACGATACATGTCACCTGTTTAACTGCCCGGCCTGATCCAGATCCCTGTGGACGCACCCCATCTTAGTCGCAGAGTTCCTGGGCCTTGACACTCAACAGATGTGGGGAAGTTCAGATGTCAACGAAAGGGGTAAGCTGCTTATCGAATATATTATAAGTTGCAATCTGGCAATTTGTGATAAAGGGGATAAACCGATCTTTATTAGCAGGAACAGGCAGAAGGTACTAGATATTACCTTTGTATCGGATGAAGAATTTGCGACTGGAAAGTGTTGGATGACCACAGCTTCTCTGATCATCGTTATATTAGTTTCAGCCTTGGAAAAAATACTGCAGAAGTGGTCCTTCGGCTAAACAGAGGAGCGTTTTAGGATGAATTTCGGCACAAATTCTGCATGTCTATCCCTTCTAGACCAGAAAAGGAAGTGGCAACAGCGGAGGATACAATGGATCACGAAGGCCCTGAATGACTCGCTCGTGTCAGCATGTCCAAGTGTCCACCAGTTCTTGGTGAACCCAAGAACTGGTTGGTCTAAGGAAGGACTGCAGAAAACTCTTCGACAGAGCGAAAACCACAAGAGCATCACACGATTGGGACATCTAAAAGGCTGAGATAAGAAAATATAAGGGCGAGCTGAGAAAGGCTCAGAACAAATCCAGGGTAAAGTTCTGCAGCTCTGTGGTGGATACATCTGAGGCCTCTAGGCTAAGGAAGATTCTGTTCTCGAGACCTTTTAGGGTGAGGTATATGCATATAGTAAAGGGTATAGTCAGGCTAAGGAAGATTCTGTTCTCGACACCTTTTAGGGTGAGGTATATGCATATAGTAAAGAGTATAGTCAGAAAATGTATGGACAATGTCTAGTGAGGAAACACTAGAACTCTTAGTTGATACACATTTCCCGAGAAATTCTCCAATGGACAACGTGACCCCAGAAGAAGTTGTCACTGGCATGCATTCGTCGGAGGTTATTAGGGAAATTGTGTCTAAGCCGAAAATCCTTTGGGCAATAAGAAGTTTCGATGTAAAACCGACGACAATCTTGGTGGAGTTGGATTTCTAGGCATTAACTCTACCGCAAGAAAGTTTATTTATAACTTACTTACTAAAAAATGTATTACGGCAGGCTTAGGATCTGTGGATCTAAAAACATGGGTAAGCAGAGGAACACCTTAAGGAGGTATACTGTCTCCTCTACTTTGGAATATAGCCGTTAACAATATATTATTGTCTCTGGAACAAAAAGCGTATGCTGATGACGTAGCAATTGCGGTTAGGGGAAAGTTTCCCAGCACTCTAAGAGATATATTTCAGGATGCTCTACGTGCAATAGCGAAGTGGGTTACCGAAAGTGGTCTAGGTGTAAATCCATGCAAAACCGAAGTAGTTCTTTTCATCCGAAGATACAAGTTGTCTGCAGTGGCACCTGTCTCCTTGGGAGGAGAGAATATTCCATTTACAGAGAGCGCAAAATACATGGGTGTTTTGTTGGACAGGAAATTGAACATTTTGGTCATATCGAAACGGTTTCCTTACCACTGCCGTATGTATCAATCGGAGATCCTTTTAATTCAGCAAGTGGTGGAATGGTGAAGATACAATGTCTTAACGACGATTGGCATAAATATCTTTTCAGGCAGCCATTAAACCCCTGGAGATCGTATTTCTGAACACAAAAACCGCCCTCGACTGTCGCAGATCTCTCAACGAGATGGCTGAACTGTTCAAAATTCACCTGTTCTGGGTGCCGGGCCACAGCGATATCCCATTGAAATGTAAAACGGACGAGCTTGCGAGACTAGGAACTACCCTACACATTCCAGGGATACTAGAATTTGTGGGTATGCCTCTCGCGACATGTAAGCTAAGTTTTAAGGATCAGGCCCGAAGGAAACCGAATGATAGATGGTCACAAAGAGCGGAATGTGAGCATTCCAAAACTATGTGGCCTAATCTAAACTTGAAGAGGTCTACCGTTTTGCTGTCACTGGCTAGAACAGTCTCAGTCACTATCTACTTGGAAAACATTCTGACAGGCTGAAGCTTACCAGTAACGACTTCTGCAGAAGCTGTGAGGACATCGAAGAAGAAGAGACTATAGAACACATTCTGTGAGTGTGTCCCGCACTGGCAGTCAAAAGGAGTTCCATTTTTTTTATTTGTAATTAATCAATCAAACTCCCTTAGTGGTAGTTCTAACTTCTTTGAGAAGTTCTCATTTGTTTGATTTAGCGGATGTGAACATTCGGAAGGAAGATTGCACTATACAAGACACTGATACTATCCGTACTGTTATATGGTTCTGAAGCATGGGTACTTGTGAAAGCAGATGAGGCAGTGCTTGGAGTATTTGAGAGAAAGATTCTTCGTATATTCTCTATTAACGTAAACTAGTCCATGTTTGAATATATAGGTGATATATGAACCACGAGCTGTATGACGACGATAGCATAGTTACACGCATCAAAATACAACGGCCGCGTTGTCTAGGCATGTTGTCAAAATGGATGAAGAAGCTCCAGCAAAGAAGTCTTTTGAAGGCAAACACGGTGGTACACGCAAACCGGGGGACCAAAAGCCCGATGGAAAGATCAAGTTGTGGGAGACACCTCGAAACTTGGTGTTAAAGATTTTAGAATGAGCGCAGAAGATCGATGCGGCTGGAACGCTATTCTACGTTCGGCTAGTGGAGCAAATATTCTGTCATACCCAATTAAAGTAAAGTAAGAACATTCGGAATTTGTTGGAGTTTTTAACGCGACCTGGATGGTTCAACGGTAGGAACTAGAAGGAATCATCCTTCTTCTGTTCCTGTGGTATTACAATTGACGAAAACGTCTATGTGAGTCTGATGGCAGTCTGCCACTTAAACCTAACCTATTCCATTAAGTAACAACTGCAAACTTCTCACATGTCAATGAGTACTATCCGATTCAAGTTTATAGCTCAAGGATAAGGGGCATCCTTTTTAAAGCAGAGTCCAAATAACGGTCCGCAGTATGACACCTCTTTGGGGAGAAGTTTTTGGACAACTTACTGTCCATAAAAACCTGGACGTTCTTGCGTCAACACTGTACCATCTTAAGTTGTTGATGATGGTCGGAAAGTTTTTTTCTATATATTACGATAATGTTCAGAGAAGTCGTCAATGGCTTCCTTACACTCTAAGACTGTTCTTGACCCTACCGCCTTGGTTGCTGTAACCTTAAGGGCAGTTTACTATCGACAATGTGGCATTAAAACCGAACCACCTGACCTATTCCTGCTGAGGTGTGCAAGAGGGGGCAGAACTGTCTCTGGGTTCTCAATATAAGCGCCTAATCTAGTTCTTTCTTCGAGCTTTGATCCGTCCGCGTAGCATGAATTATTAGATTTCCATCAATGGAAGAATGTGACGATACAAAGTCTCCGGTACACGAACTCAATTGTTGTTGTCGCTATTTTTGTATGTGGTGTTCGTCAAGCTCCATAGGTGAGCAAGCTTGTTCTGGTCCATGCGACCGATAGCGGCGGCCATTGGTTATTTAAAGGCGCTAATAACTCGACTTGTTATATTGAGAATCACAAGCAGTCAGTATTTAAGCTTGAGCCCATACCGACCGGCCTCTCATTAAGAATCTTCACTTGACAAGATATAGTCGCCAAGAAAATAGTCGACATACAAACTTCTTTAATTTTTGTCGTATTTGGCGGAAATTTGGTACGTACTGCACACTTGTGATCTTTAATATTCATGCTTAGATAATTCTATTAATACGCATTCACATTCACGCATTAATACGATTACCAATTGTAATCCCATGGCAGCTGGTTGTACGTACCGGATTGACCCGATGGACTTCCTTATCGGCAAGGGCTGCCGCCTCAGTGTATAACTCACTGCTACAACAACAACAACAACCAATTGTTTATGTATACTGCGGCCATTTTTTTATTAAGGTACCACCCAGCGCTAACAGACACCGGTACTTAGGTGGGGATACAATGCCAGATATGAACCAACTTAGGGGCATGGTATGGAAACAATTAAGGATTTTGTAAGTAGCACAGAATTCCTAACTTAGATTTTTTTTTTCAAGTTTACTTTTTGGTATTTAGAACGCAAAACAAGCCTATTACTGGCGCAGGTGTGGCATCGGGCGGATTAATATCCGCACCCTAACCTAATAGTTATCGATGTTTTTCGAATATTCAATTGCGTTTATGAATTTTTCACAAAAAAAAAATAACTGAACGGAAGAGCTGATTAATATATACTTTTACAATAAAGTAACTTTTGGGGGGAACTTACTTTCAAACACATTGAAAATTTTTAAATATTCTTTCTTATTGGCCTATGAACTAATCGATGAATTAGTAACGTTCATTTTTGAAAACAGATATTTTTATTCAACTATTCCCTTAGAGTTTACATAAACAATAAACCGACCAGTTAATAAATTTCTAATTTTTATTTTAACATAAATCAAAATTATTTTGTGGAATGAAATATTGATTTAAGATCACCGTGTTTTGTTTTTATTGTAAAACAATGCATTAATAATAGAATCTAATAATGCAAATAATAACTAAAGGTTTCCACGTAAAATACAATATATACATAATAATCAGTGATTTCTAATGTAATATGATACGTATATGTAGAAAAATAAAATAAATAAATAAAAAAAATAGATATACAGATTAAAGATTAACAATATTAGTGCGCAACAATCTACATATACTCGTAACAAATTTTCTAATCAAATTCACATAAATATTTTTTATTGATTTAATGAAGTAATTTATATCGCTTTATATGTGTTTTATATAAAAGTATGAACATTTATGTATCGTAACAATATTGATGTTCTTAAAAGGACACTGAGGGACCATACACGACTAAATGTTAAAGGTTAATGCGGTTCATAGTCTGATGTAACAGGTGTCTGGAAGTGCTAGCGTTGCGCATACTCATACTCATTAAGACGACTATTCGTTTGATTATCACTTGACTCCGGATTACGATGAGGCAGCTGATGATTCTGTGATGCAATAATTGCTCTCTGTGTTATGTATGGATTAAACTGCATGTATATTTGTCGTGGATTTTGAAACGTTGGCAGTCGATTTGTGCATGCATACTTTGATGCATTATTGGAATAGGCACGACTATTACCTATTACAGAAGTCCAGTTATGTGGACTATATTGTTGTTGATGATGTTGCTGATGATGCCAAAGATTTGAGTAATCTATGCATGTTCTCGCATCATCCTTACAAACATTATATGTTTGACTAACCTCTTTTCTTGGTGTATTTGTCTGATGTTGCTGCAAAGCACTTTCTAGTGTATAGCACGCGGAATTTTGCTGATAAGTTCGATATTCGTATCGGCTGCTGGTACCCTTTAAAGCTGAATTGTTCGTTAGGCTGGCATTAATGTGTGTGCTGGTGTTATTGGCAAATATGGTACTGTTAACATTTCCGCAGTTGTTTTGGTTTGCGCTCTTCTTTGCAGAATTACTATCAGCTTCTTGCACGTCGGGCTCTTTAAGAGCCCCCAGATGTCATTCGCCCGCAGCTGTGACTGTTGTCCATTGCCAAGGACTACTGTAGGCCGATTTCGAATTACTGCAATAAATAAACATGAAGCATTTTTACATAAGAAAAAATATGTTATACTACCTTCCAAATAAAGGATGCCACAATGGAATATTAGACTCATTAGATACCATTGGTTCTCCGGGTTTCGCGCCATTTTCAAAGGTAATATTGTCGGAGGTCTTTGTTGGTTTATGCTTGGCAAATTCGCTTACTGCATCAAAGTTCCTTGTGTTCCGTTGCTGTCTAATTGAGGAAGTTAGTGGGGAAGCGTCCATATTGATACCTCCAACTATGTAATTTTCTACAGATATGTCTTTAGCACCGCCCTTTGTTTTTTGGTATTCAGTGTCTATGTTTGAGACATTTCGTGTTTGTATAGTGGACAATGAGGTATTGTGTGTTTGATGATGTTCTGGATCCAGAAGGTTTGATAATGATTTGCATGTAAGCCTTGGTTTATTTTCCGTATTTGGTCGTTTGCTATTGGGGTGTAGACTGTAGTCAGATCCTTGGCGAAATGTGGAGGAACTACGTAAATTATAAGTTTTCCCCAATCCATCTACACTACTACTTTGTGCGACTTCCATGTTATTTGTGGATAAAATGTTTTTGGCTTTCGGATTTTCAACACTTGGTACTTTGTTTTTAGTAGGTTCTATAAGAACACTTTGGTTAGTATTTGTTGGAAGAGCAGTACCTTTGTCTGATGTCTTGTCTAATACGTTGTCTTTTAAATGACTTAAGTTAAGAACATTTTGCATTTGGTGCTGCAGAATCTTTTGGAAAAGTGTTAGCTCTTCAGTTTGTCCCGGTTTAAGAACAGATTTCAATGCCGTATTTGCAAAAATTCCACCTAATGTTTTATTATCGGTGGATATATTTGTTGGCAATTGATTTGATTGCAAACTGCTTACATTAGGAGGTAGCAAAGAATTATTTGAAGATGTACTGTTTGGAGCTTTTACCGTTTTAATAATTTCTTGAGAAATTTGTCCAAAGTAAGGTAGCCACAACATTTGATTAAGAACTGCCATTGTTGTTGCATTTAGGTTGGAAGACAGATTATTTTCGATATGTGAGAGTTTTACAGTTTCTTCCTTGGCTGTTGACGTATTAATGAATGTTGGTTTGGGTAGTAATTCTTCGTTCGTGCAATACTGCTCGGGCATTTCACATGTGTTTCCAGTCTGACGACTTTCATGACCGCACTTTAATTTGTTGCCAGTGTTCAGTCTTAAACTTGAAGACGATTTGTTTAGGCCCATATCCTTTATTTTGGGTTTCTCGACTTCCATTTCATTCTTAAGAATTGCTTCTAACTGAGCCATTGATATAACAAGAATATTTGGGTTTTGAATTATTTCTGGATAGGCGAATGCTTCTGGAAGTCGAAGTTCGGGCCTGGTTGTTATTAAAAGAGGAATTTCCCGGGCAGGTGATGCCAAAACTGCACTTAAGCGGTCTTTGGGAACTAGAATTGGATCAGGGACCTTCCACTGGGAGTTGCGTATAAGAAGGCGTAGTTGCGTTAGCGGGTCGGGGTCTTTATCAATTATTGCCATATTAGATTTGACATTATATTCATCGGTGGCGAGTTTTTGTGCAGTTGTTACATTAGAACGAAGTCTTTTTTTCAGTGGCTCGGCATCTGTATTTTCATGAGTGCTATCTTCGTCGTCTATAATTACTGTTTCTATCAGATTCGAAGGTGCAACGCATTTCGAGTATATGGAATTCAAATGTTCAATTTCTATAGGCTTATCGTCTTCAATTTGAGATTTTGAATGGCCTGAGAGGGTGTTTAGCTTTATAAACTGCTCTAAAATAAGATTCTTAATTGTTTCGGAAGAAGACGCTAGAACAGATGAATCATCCATATTAGGCGACTTGACTATATCTGAACTTGATGTAACCGCACACTGACTTCGAGATTCTGAGGGGGGGCAAACTTCCTCCCTTTTTTTGTAACTAAGATCTTTTGGAGCTTCTTCAGTGATAATAATATGATTATTTTTATTATTTTCAACGTTATATAAATTTGAGGCATTTTCCATAGTTGTGTTATTATGTAAAATTATCGGTTGCAGGTCTACAGATACATTATTGGGGCCCAGTTCGTCATCAGTTACTGTAGTACATGCTTGTTTTTCAAATGTATCCATGAACTCATTTGGATGAAATAGTTCACAGTTCAAAGCTTCAATTTCACCTGCTTCGTTAAATGAAAGACATTTGGGTGGTTCATTAACCAACTCAGCTGATGACATATCTTTATTTTGTAAAATGTCTTCAGTGTTCTTGGCACTGGTCACATTGTCTTGAATAAGATTGTGTTCACAACTTGACTTCACGAGGGTATCTATTAAATCTGCGTCACTGTTAGCATTATCATCACAGTGTTGGAACAAGTCGGCGTCGTCCAATAAATCCTTTAGATTTCTAGTTTTGGCTTCTAAGCTTTCATTGTTTTCATCAACAGAATTTTGCTTTGTATCTAAAGCATTAATCTTTTCATCTAAATGTGGATTCTTATTTATACTATATTCCATTAATTCCACATCACTATCTTGATCAGCATTATGAACACTTCTAAGGAACAGACCTGTTTTTGGACACAGATGGAATGAACCATCGTCTTCAGAAGAGTTTTGATATGTAGCACCCAATATGTCGCCAGTACAATTTCTAGAACTCGGCGATTCACGGTTTTTTAAGCCATTAGTAATGTGAACAGCATCATCAACTATATTGGACACAATAGTGCTGTTGCCATTTTGGACAGCACAGTTCACTGTATCACCATAAACAATACATGCGCCCATGGTTGAAGTGCTGACAAGAGAATCACAATTGGGCAAACCCGAATCTTCTATACATTCAACATTTATTTTTATTGCAGTTTTCTTACATGAGTTTTGCTTCTTACGTTTGTTTGATTTATTCTTTTTATACTTTTTTGAAAGAGGCTTAGTTTTTTCATCAATTCCATTTGTCTGAACTTCGACATTAGTTGGTTCAGAAAAAACGTCTTTAGTTATTTCCGATTCGAGCACAGGTTTCTTGTCAGCAGCCACATTGCAAACATTTGCCGTTTGTGATAGATGACTTAGTAAAGGATTTGCATTCTCTCTTTTCACTTTTAAAAGAGGCGTAGAATAAAGTTTTAGGACTTTTGAAGTCGTTGGGTCTGACCGTGGCATTGCACGCCATCCGTTCGATGTCTTTGTTATGCGAATACGGTTCCTTTTGTCATAATCTTCGCAGCGGACTTCAATTATACGCGTATTGTCTTGTTTAGCCCATAAAAATATGGGGTTCACTTTTGCGACATGAAAAACATCTCCAATTGATACTTGTGTTTGCTTGGTGGATACATTGGTAATTTCACTGCTGACAATCTTAGAATAATCTGGAGTCTGAGATGTACACGTAGATGACGACCATATATTTGGACAATTGTTGATAATTCTCGTTTTGGAATTTTTCTCCAAATTAAGATTAATAGGCTCACCACTTCCCAAATAGCATTTGGGTTCATTCTTTATATCTCGTAGCAAATTTTTCGGCTTTATAGGATCTTCTACTCTGAGGTGACCAAACTTTGGTTTCGGCACTTTCTTGTTTGAGCCCCTAGTAGTTCGCCGTGTACTAGGCTGTTCTTCAAAAACTAAAAATATATCTCTCGCGACTCTCCGCCTTTCGGACTTTCTGTGTGATACTTGTTCCGTATTCGATTCCAATGTAGATTCAGGTTCCCTTTTGACAGTAGTCCTTTTTCTTGGTGTAACCATCGGTTTGGGAGCCATATTAGCTTTAGGCTGTTCAATTCTTTTTGTCTTTGAAGAGTTTCCATTAACATTTTGTTTGGATTTGGCAGTACTTCTCGGCATATTTGCACAGCAATTTATTGCTTAGACAACTGAGTCGATTGTCATTTTTTAACCCGTATTCTGATGCAGTGTACACGTAATATTTCCCAATAAGAAACAAATATTTTTCACATTTCAACTATTAACGGCTTACTAATTAAGTTTTGTGTTTAGAATAAAAATATATTAGGTGAGAGAATAACAGGAAAGTCCCGAGAAATAATATTAATTCGCTTTTTGAATGAAAATCTCCAAAATCGATTAATTTTGTATATATCATAATACGTCGAATCGTTGTTTAAGTGATGTACAATTAATAACTATCCAGAACCGGCTACCAAAACCAACAAAATTCATTTAGTTGATTTGAGTTACAGAATTAAAATCTTATGGCTATCTTATACGGTACATCAAATCCCCGCACAGGACAGCTGTGAGCACCAGGCAAGACCAATTTACCCAGGTGTACACAAACATCTGAGTAAAATTTTTTCTCGCGGAGTACACTGTCTGTCAACGGGATTTCATAACGTTCGGTTGTGTGTGCTTTATACTTATGAAACACAGCCCACACAAGTAAAGAAAAATGGCGCCAACTAGTAACACACTCAAAATCAGAGTTGCACTCATCACTGATTTTAACAGATAGTGCACTCGATTTTTTGCTGTTGGCTAACTGCTCCTACCTGTTAAATTTGTCTTGTCACCACGCAGGCTGGAGCTTTAAGGTGGAGTTACATACAATGCGCACGCATTAAAATGCAACTCCGCAAAAAAATCTCACAAAAGCAACGTACAAAAGTTAAAGAATTTTCAACTTTGACGATTGAACTCGTGCGTCATTCTGTATTGCCAAACATGAAATAGTGTTTTTAGGCGTCAATGTTAAAATTGTTTAACTTTTCTGAGTTACTTTTGTGGGATTTGCAAAGCTTCATTTTTAATGCGTGCGTATAATATGTAATTCCGCCTTTAGGGTCCGATCCGTGTGGTGTTCATTGCTATCCCGCGTCCACAGGTTGTGAATAGTGGAATGCTCCATACGGAGTGGTTGCAATCATGACATAATTACCAGGTAGTGTACCGTATACAGCTGAGTACAATTTTTTTCGTGAAGTGCAACGAGTTATTGTTGTGTGTGTGTGCATATTATAGCTAAGAACCATTGCACACACAAACAACCAAAGTAGCGCGAACTACTAACATACTCAAAATCACATTTGCTCTAATCACTGATTTTTACAGATAGTGCATTCAATATTTTGTTTTTGGACAACTGCCACTACCTGTAAATTTTGGTTGCAATAGCAGTCGCGGTGAGTCGTAGTGAGAGGCCGGGTGGCACCGGCACTTGCACAGGTACTGAGTGCCAATGATGATCGACATGACAAGGTGAGTTATTGGCGCCTTTAAATAACCAATGGCCAAGCTGTTCCCGCGGCGATCAGTCCTTTGGACCGGAACGAGCATGCTAACCAACAGGAGCTTGACGAGGATCGCCACCTCCACATGAAAATGGTGCTACAACAATAAAATGACTCAAGAAGAATTTTTAAACTTGAGTTATCATGGGCATCTCTGTGTGTGCTAGTTTGCGTGCTTGTGGAAAAATTAAAGTACGTTTAAACTTCTCATTTTATCTTCCTTTTATAGTCCACGTCAGCTGATTTCATAAGAAAGAAACAGATGATTTAGTCACTAAAACACGTAAATATAACTTTAAATAGTGTCAAAGGATGGGCGAGTGGGATAAAGGTTTAAATTTAAAATGTTTATTAATTAAAAATTTGTATTGTGTATTTAGGTTAGGTTTAAGTGGCAGTCTACTTTCAGACTCACTTAGACGTTTTCGTCCATAGTGATACTACAAGAATAAAGGAAGGGAGATGCCTTCTAGTTTCTACCGTTGAACCAACCAGATCGTTTTAAAAAGCCCAATAACTTGCGAATGTTCACATCCGCTAAATCAGACAGGTTCTCAAAGGAATTATTACCTAAAGTGGAACTCCTTCTGACTGCTAGTACGGGCGCACTCACTGAAGGTGTTTTATTGTCTCATCTTCTTCCATATCCTCACAGCTTCTGCAAAAGTCGTTGCTGGCAACTTTCAGTCTGTCAGCATGTTTTCCGATTAGACAGTGACCTATCATGACGGACACAATGGCTGAGATGTCTGTTCTAGCCAATTACAGCAAAGCGGCAGACCTTTTCAAATCTAGATTAGATCATATAGTATGGGAATGCTCACAGCCCCCTCTTTGTTACCATCTATCATTCGTTGTCCTTCAGGCCTTGTCCTGAAAACTTAGCTTACATGTCGCTAGAGGCATACTCACTGATTCCAGTTTTCCTGGAATGTGTAAACTAGTTCTTGGTCTCGGAAGCCCGTTTGCTTTACAATTCCTTAGGAATTGGCCCGGCACCCAGAATAGGTTAATTTTGAACTGTTCAGCCATCTCGTTAAGAGATCTGCGACAGTTGAGTGCGGCTTTTGTATTCAAAAATAAGTTCTCCAGGGATTCAATGGCTGTCTGAAAGGATATTTATGCCAATCGTCGTAATGACATTATATCTTAGCCATTCCATTACTTCCTTAATGGATCTCCGCTTGATACACACTGCAGTGGTCAATGTGACCCCAAAGCCCACCTGGTCGCTTAGTTTGGAACCATCCGTATAGAAGTGTAAGGATGGTCGCGACAGGTAATCTCCAGAGATCTTTGTAAGATATGTTTCTAACAACCTCTCAAGAGTCTTCAGCATAAAGAATGACAGACTTGCAGGACGAAAATCTTTCGCCTTCGTGTGGTAAAGTTTTCCTGATTTCGAAATGAAAATGACCTTCGTGTCCCTCCATCCCACAGGTATATATGTCACATGCCGATACAAGCAGAATGGATCTCCTTTAACCAAGTAACCAGTCTGTCAGAAACGGCTTTTAATTCAACCGGTGATACATCATCAGGGCCTGGCGCCCTAAAGGATTCGAAACATCTAATCTTATTTTCGGCTCAGACACAATTTTCCTAATAACCTCCGACGAATGCATACCAGGGACAATGTCTTCTGGCGCCACAATGTCCGTTGGAGTATTTCCCGAAAATTTTGTATCGACGAGTAGTCGAAACATCTAATCGCCCAAAGAATTTTCGGCTCAGACACAATTTTCCTAATAACCTCCGACGAATGCATACCAGGGACAACCTCTTCTGGTGCCACATTGTCCGTTGGAGAATTTCCCGGGAAATGTGTATCAACGAGTAGTTCTAGTGTTTCCTCACCAGACATTGTCCATACATTCTCTGACTTCTGAATATACGCCACCGTAAAAGGTCTCCTGGACAGAATCTTCCTTAGACTAGAGGCCTTAGATGTATCCACCACGGAGCTGCAGAATTCTACACAGGATTTGTTCCGAGCCTGTCTCAGTTCGCCCTTATATTTTCTTAGCTCAGCCTTATAGATGTCCCAATCGAGTGGTGCTCTTGTGGATTTTACTCTGTTACAGGGTTTTCTGCAGTTCTTCCTTAGACCTACCAGTTCTAGGGTCCACCATGGCGGTCGCTGTTTGCCCCTCGGCTTGGCACTAGGACATGCTGACACAAGCGAGCCATTCAGGGCCTTCGTGATCCGCTGTATCCTCCGCTGTTGCCACTTCCTTTTCTGGTCTAGAAGGGATAGACGTGCAGAATTTGTGCCGAAATTCGTCCTAAACCGCTTTTCTTCTGTTTAGCCGAAGGATCACTTCTGCAGTATTTTCTCGAAGCCTGAAACTAATATAAAGATGATCAGAGAAGCGTCTTCTGATACCGCCAGGATTTCATTCTAAAATGATTCGTTAGATCT
This sequence comes from Stomoxys calcitrans, assembly GCF_963082655.1. Classification (NCBI taxonomy): domain Eukaryota; kingdom Metazoa; phylum Arthropoda; class Insecta; order Diptera; family Muscidae; genus Stomoxys; species Stomoxys calcitrans. The sequence continues at coordinate 138,527,990 of NC_081552.1, read as the reverse complement.
TGTCATGATGAGCTTCCGAACGCATCCAGGGGCAAGTGAGAAAGCAGTAGAACCACTCTTCCTCAGGACACTTGCGTTGTGGCCGATTTCTCCTTAGATGCTTCTCTAGCTGCTGCTGGCGAAGTACTTTTTGAGTTCCATCCTTCCCCGCTGGCGCACACCTTGAACACAGTTCAACTGGATGACCCATGCACACAGGGCATGTCGGGTCCCATTTCGATGCCACCCCTCCTGCCTCGATTGTGGCAGGGATGGATTTTCAGTCTCCTGCAATCCGTCAGACCTTAGCGATGTGGTCGATAGTTGCTCATGCAAGTGTTTAGCAACATCTGATGAGTCGTCTTCTGATTTTCCAACCCCACCGCTTCTATAGACCTTTAATTTCAACTTGTTGAATCCGTAGGATACAATTCTTCAGACTTGTTGAGGCCTGCGAGACAGCTGGAGTTTTGTACGAATACTGCATATCTCCGGTCACCATAAGCCTCATCCAATCTACGAAACTTCCAGTCGTTGGTTGAAAGATTGGGATTACATTCCCTTAGTCGTCCAAGTATCACTTTAGGATCTGAGGGAATCTTTGGTATCCAAGCATGCGCCATTGGTCGAGAAGAAATACCTTTCTTCTTGACTAAATCTAGTGCTGCACCTGACCAGATCTCACCTCATTTCAATTAACCGTTGATCCCCGAAGGCAATTAGTCTGTATCGGCCCCGATACCAGCCTGCATTGCCACAATCAAGAAATTCCGCAAGAACATCGGAGTATACTGTTGACAATCCTTTGACTATCTCACTCCACTTATTCCTAGTTATGCAGCCCTGTTCTTCTCCCTTGTCAACAACTACCCTTACCAAATTGCCCCTCTCGACATTAGCAAAGGTTCTTGGACCCATGTTACTTTTGTTCGCCCTAGTTCTTCTTGGCATAGGATGCCCTTCAGGTGACCGCAGCCTTTCGCTGACTGTGGTACAGTTTCCGAATCTAATCGTGTACTCTTTGAGGTAGCCTGTGCAGCTAATCCCCGAGCCCAATTTAGGGAGTGAGATTCTTAAGATCATTCGCACCAGCCTCTCAATAAACCTGAGAGCGATGCGTCTTCTATTATTCCAACCACTTAAAGAGCGTGTTGGTTTGCCGGGAAAGGCCGTTGGCTCAGGCAAATTATAGGTATGCGAAGATAGAATATGTTCGGCCTTGCCCTTAAGACTCGAACTAGGTTGAGATTCTTCTCCGTTAACGACCAAAACAAGACTCCCTGCTGCACTTTACAAAACAATCTTTGTTGTGTTCTATCTTTCGTCTGCTTGCTTGATGGAGGATAGGTAGAGATTAAACAGTGATATCTCACCCCGCCTTGGGGAACTCCCTGTTTCACTTTACGGTGCTCTGACTTCTTATCCCTAAATTCCACAAAAGACTGCCGACCACACAGATAATTCGCGACTCCGCGTTTCAGGACTGGCTGGCCGTGTCGAATGCCTTCGATAGGTCCAGTGCCACGGGGCCGTCCTATTATATGGCCTGGGCTGATTGAAGCAATGGCAAGCAGAGCAGTTGTTGTGCTATGCAGTCTTCGAAGTCTACGGAAATTACTTGGCGAATGGAAATTCTCCTACGATGCTCGGGAGGAGGAGTGCCTCAAGCCTTGGCTACTGGGGAGAGAAGGAAGATCGGCATGAACAACTCCCCCAAACTCGGGCCCTTTCCAGACTTCAGTAGCGGGATCACTCTGCCCATCTACCAGACATCGTGAACTATAAGAGTGTTCGAAGACAGGTTGAGGACAGTTGTAAGGTACTCAACTCCAGGTAGATCTAGATTTTTCAGCATAAGTGTAGAGATTCCGTCGGGGCCCAACGCCTGGATGACTTGGCGCCACCGATGACATTCGTAACTTTCCCCACGGCAAATTGTGGTGGGTGTTCATCGACTCGGAGATGATGGATAACACAATGTCCGTAACCGCCACATTACCAATTATGATGCTCCCTTAGCCTCACGGCAGTGGTTGCAGCAATTTGTCTAGCCACAATGTCCAGAGGCATTAGATGTAGCAATAAATTCAGTGCATCAAATGGTGCCGTCCTCAGTGCGGCTGTGATTTACAAACAAGCCATCCTTTGGATCCGGTTAACTATTGAACAGTAGGTAGGCTTTTGAAGCGCCTTTCACCAGACCATAAGACCATATAGCATAATAGGTCTGACAACTGCAGTATATGCCCAATGCATGACACGTGGTTTTAACCCCAACTTTTGCCAATGGCTCCCTTGCAGGTGTATAGGGCCAGAGATGCCTTTCTTTTCCTTTCCAAAATGTTGGATTTGAAGTTCATTTTCCTGTCCGGAAAAACACCCAGATATTTTGCGTTTTCTGTAAATGGAACATTCTTTCCTCCAAAGGAGACAGGTGCTACTGTAGGCAACTTGTATCTCCTGCTGAAAAGAACTACTTCTGTCTTGCACGGTTTATACCTAGACCACCTTCATAGACACTTCGCTGTTGCACGTAGAGCTTCCTAAGGTATATCTCTTAGAGTGCTGAAAAACGTTTCCCTAGCCGGAATTGCCACGTCATCATCATACGCGACCACTTTTTTTCTTCCAGAGACAATAATATATTGTTAATGGCTATATTCGAAAGTAGAAGAGACAGACACAGTCTTTGAGGTGTTCTCTGCTGACCCATCTTTTTAGATCCACATATCCCAAGCCTGACGTAATGCATCTTTTAGTAATTAAGTTATTAATAAACTTTCTTACTGTAGAGTTGATGGCTAGAAACTCCAACTCCTTCATGATTGACGTCGGTTTACATTATTGAAAGCACCTTCAATGTCAAGAAATGCTACCATTGTATATTCCTTGACAGCGAGAGAACCCTCTATGAAGCCGACTAAGTCGTGAAGCTCTGTTTCATTGGATTTGCCTTTACTATATGCATGCTGCTGCCTAGACAGTCTATATCCAGGGATCTTTGCCCTAAGATATGTTTCTATCAAACTCTGAAGAGTCTTCAGCATAAAGGATGACAGACTAATAAGATGAAAATCGTTCGCCTTAGTGGTAGCGTTTTCCTGCTTTCGGAATGAAAATGATCTTTATGTCCCTTCATTCCGCATGTATGTATGTCATGCTGATGCAAGCAGAGAATATCTCCCTAACCCAAGGAACCAGTCTATCAGACGCAGCTTGTATGCATCATCAGGGCCTGGCGAATTAAAGGAATCGAATATTCTTATAGCCCAAAGGATTTTCGGCTCAGACACAATTTCCCTAATAACCGCCGACGAATGCATACCAGTGACAAGCTCTTCTGGCGCCACGTTGTCCGTTGGAGAATTTTCCGGGAAATATGTATTAATTAGTAGTTCTAGTTTTTCCTCACAAGACATTGTCCACGCATTCTCTGACTTCTGAATGATCCCATCGTAATAGGTCTCGAGGACAGAATCTTCCTTAGCCTAGAGGTCTCAAATATATCCTCCACGGAGCTTCAGAATTCTACCCAGGATTGTTTCTGAGCATTTCTCAGCACGGCCTAATATTTTCTTAGCTCAGCCTTATACATGTCCCAATCGTTCGATAAGCAGCTCACCTTTCGCTGACATCCGAACTTCCCCATATCTGGTGATGTGCATTGGCATCACTTCCTACAATGAGGTTCTTATTCCCTACAGAAGCAGCTTCAAACAGCAACTAAAAGATTGAAGGCGGCATCTTCGAATGATGTGCCATATATAGGTAAGCCAACCAGTAATGAGACTTATTTATTTCAAGGGTTGCTACTTCTATCCCTCTGCCATCAGGAGGATTTTTAGTGCCACCGAGTTCTTCCGCCAGGAGTTCTTCCTTACAAAATTTGCTAGCGACATTAACAAAGGTTCTGGGACCCATCTTACTATTGTTCCCCCTAGTTCAGGCATCGGATGCCCTCCAGGTGACCGCAGCCTTTTGGCTGACGGCGCAGCGAATCCCCTATTAGTGAGAGTCTTAGGATCATTCACACTAAGCCTCTCAATAAACCTGAGAGCGATGCGTCTTCTATTATTCCAACCTCTTAAAAAGCGTGTTTGTTTGCCGGGAAAGCCCGAAGGCCAAGCAAATTATAGGCATGCAAAGATAGAATAGGCTCGGGCTTGTCCTTAAGACTTGAACCAGATGTCTTCGTCAAAACCCCTGCTTATCAGTCGTCTGTCGGCTAGTAGAGCCGCTCCACCAATCGAGGTTTCAGTAGCAGACAATATGCTACGACCTGATAGCACCACCGCAGCTGTTGGGTCTTTGAAGTCCATTCTAAGCCTACTCTCGGGCTCTAGGTCTCCCGCTCCACTGGAAACAGACGCAGATCATCAACTGCCTAATGGATAACACTATCGTAGCTATTATTGAGTGACTTAATTTTTGTTTTCAAAAATAATGAAATAACAAAACATCCGCTTCATTCAATGGTTCAAACAAGAATGATGAAAACAGTTAATGACCAAAAAATCTCTTACATAATTACTTGTGTGTGTGGCGGGTCCCTCCAAATTGCATTGCCGGACGGACATTAGGACAATTTTTGCGTAGACCTCCCGGCGAGTGAGGCGACGAATCTTGTGGCAAGTCAATAAAGGTAGCTCCTATAAGCACTCCAGAGAAGACGTTTTTTAATCAGAGAAATGCCTCATAAGATAATTATATTCACACAATGAAACCAAAAATAACAGAGATAAACAAGAGAATTGCTCCTCTTTTAAATCATTTTTAAAATTTTTTTATGAAATTCTGTTAGGGAAGTTGCAAAGTCAATAAGGGAAACTCCTAAAAGCACTCCAGAGAAGATGTTTTTTGATCAGAGAAATGCAGAATTGCAAAAGGTTTTTGATTTGCAAATTCTCCCATTTTTTTAATTATTCCAAATTTCAAATGTTTTTGTTTTTAATTTTATCTAAATATTGCTTGTTTATTTTTTTTTTTTTTGTTTGATGAGTTATCTTTATTATTACTACCTTTAGTTTCTTACGATAAAAATCTAACTTCTACCATTTCATCATCCTTAGAGAATTTAGTTTAATAAAAAAAAACATGATTTTATAACGTGAATATATAAGGCAAGGAGAAAATAATGTGCTAATTTGAATTTCAAGGTAGTTTTGACGTGAATACGGCAGGTAAGTGTGAGTGAGATTTTGTTCAGGGGTCATGTAAATTATATTCATGACCACGGTAGGGCAGGGCGGCTGGAGGACAACATCTTCGGGCGAAAATGGCGGGTTAGGACCTTCGCAGAGCCACCGGTTCAAGCTGGCCGGAGCATAGCTCATTTCCTGCTGCGTAGGGCACACATAACATATGAAGCGCTAAAACCAAACGGAAAAGATTTATTTATGTCAGTAATTATCCGCTAGATATAATCTATACCTTTTAGATGTATGACCATGGTAAAAAATTGTGAAACTTATATGAACCGTCAACCATTGTTGAAAAAAATCGTTTATATAAAAAAGGGGTCTTAAACCCCAATTTTACGACTCTGCGACTTCAGCAATATTTAAAGAGTTTGGTCGAAATCGGCTTTGATTTAGATATAACCCCCATATACATATATGCTCGTCCAACTTTGAGCAATTTTGCAATAATAAGTTAATTTCAATCGATTGTCACGAAAATTTGCATATAAAGTTAGTTATTTTATGACTGTAGACATTTTTGTTAAAGTTCCTCAAAATCGGTTCAAATTTATATTTAGCTTCCATATACATATATACCGACTTATATGCACATATATCGGGCAATTTTAAACACATTTGCTCTGAAAACCTCCACCGAAGTCTATTCAATTAGGTTCGGAATAAGATTAGCTCCTAATTTCCACTTAAAGGGTAGGTGTAGGTTTTTATAAAGACGACATCGCCTGACTTTGCCTTTCCTTGCTTGTTCTGATTTGGGACTTGTTGATTTGGTTGATCAGATTTGGACAAAGGATTCGAGCAAAAGCGCAGTAAAAACTTCTGGCGAAATTTTCGTTCCTGCGTGAAGTTACCAACGATAACCACCAAGATAACTCGTACCAAGATATAAATACCAGGTAGTGGACCGTAAACAGCTGAGTACAATTTTTTCTCGCGAATGCACTATCTGTCAACGAGTTTTGGTCGTGTGTATGTATTATAGTTAAACATAAACATAAACCAAAACATACACAAACAACGAAAAATGGCGCGAACTAGTACCCAAAATCAGAATTGCACTAATCACTGATTTTGACAGATAGTGCACTCAATATTTTGTTGTTGGGCAACTGCCACCACCTGTAAATGAATATAAATATATTGACTCGTACGATGGCAGTACTACAGGGCGACACTTACATAAAAAAATCAGAATGTGCGGATGTTATCAACCGTTTTTAGCTTCTGTCGCCAGAATATTAAGCTGTAAATAAACTAATTCCATTCTAGAGGCCGAAAATAGACTTCGTTCAAAAAAGTACAAAATCAAAGGGGAGATCAATACCTTTAAGTTGGTATACCACACTTACCCCAGAACTGTTTTTCGTTTAACAAACCTTCCAGATTTCTGTTTCGAAACTCGAGGGCAGGATACAAAATTCCGTCTGGGGACCATAAATGGACTTCGTCCAAAAAAGTGTGTACACTAAATGAAAGGGAAGATTATTACCTATAATTTGGTATACGACCTCAAAACTGTTTTTCATAGAACAAACATTCTAGATTACTATTTCGAAACTCATGGAGTAGGTACATTTCCGTTCTAGCTCTGGCCTTACGTCACTACGGGAGTATATCGACACTGTCAGCCATGCCAAACTCTTTAAGGGCATCGCCAATGTCCCTCCAGCCAGGCCTGGGTAGCGAATTATCTATGTGGTCGCCAGTTATAGGGATATGAAATCGAAACACAGTAGAGCTTCCCAAAGCGGGGTGATATCTCCGACACTGTTTAATCGCTACCTATCCTCCATTCCACCCCCTCCAGACAGCATAGAGATCGTATCATATGCGGACGATTGTATGATCTTGGCATCAGGCCCCCACCCATTGATGACATCTGTGATAGGTCAAACATCTACCTGAATGAACTTGCCTCTTTTTTCGCTGCAAGAAATCCTGGATCTGGATACTCAACAGAATCAAGCCGACGGAAGATAGAACAAATCACACTACTACTACAACAACAACTAAATCGATGCGGATTTTGTCACACTCAGGGAAAGTGTTGCGGGTCTCACACAACCACACTGCCGGACGGGTACGTGAAATATTTTTGCGTGGACCTCTCGGCGGGCGAGGCCACAGATCCTACGTGGAGGCCTCTACAACCACGATAATCTCCAACTCCCAGCGGAAAGATTTGCTTGAGAAGTTGGAGAGAGCTCCTGGACACTGCAGCCACATTGTCATGTTGTCCGGTTATCTGCCGTGTCCTGGTTGTGATTGTGTGTCATCGCGGCCAATGGTGTGTGGTACTTTGTGGCCGACTGCTGATCTTCACTGGCAGGCATTTTGTCTCCTGCCTGGTTCTTTTTGTGTCTTTTGGCGGGAGTGGCTTACCCCTTGCGGTCGGGTTGTACCACAGCTCTCCCGAACCCAAATAAATCCCAGTTGCTGGCATGGGTGCTTTTTCTTCTTTTTTTTGTGTGTTCGGGGTTTGATTAAACTTATATTTTTTTTGTCTTCATTAAAAAGAGAGAAAAAGGTATGTGTTGACAAAAGGAAAGAGATACCGTGAAGATGGGGTAGCTAATAAAAGTTATTTTCTTTTCAATAGGAAAAACCATCTAGTCGCAAGGGGGCTTTTATTTCTCTTGGAGATTGGACTAGAAAATTGTGCGTCGGATTCTGTTTTACATTTGTTTGAACCAGCGATATAGCGGACATGGTATCAATGGTATTGATAGCAAAGCAACACCGTGAATTAATACCACAACAATACCGTATCGTATAAAAAATAACGCTTTGCATTATTATCTTGAGGTGTTATAAACGGAATGTCCTCCACCGTAAGGTGGCAATTGTAAACAATCTCTTATACCTTCCGCATTGGATCGCAATTTTCATTTGGGTATATGGTGCAATATCTTTATGAGCAAATTTGGCCCAGAATTGTAGGGCAATGTAGCCATAGACGAGGGCACTCAAATGTAGGACGTCTACTTCTTTTTTTCTTATATCGGTCATTGAATTGAACGAGGAGGAATTCATATCGGAGCGACGAGAAATCCTCGAACCTTGAATTTTTGGGTTGTTCTAACGTGTCACCCGGTTGAGGTCACAGATTTGTCCCAAACTATAAATCCAGGATCAAATAACCCCAAAACAGGTTTCCACAGAATGGTTTGGGGACAGGCCAGAATGAACAAAGGGGGACATCATCGACGGTTCCAGATTAGATGTGGAGACAGCACAGGGCTTTGGAAAATAATGTCCAGATGATACAGAATGAAATTGCGGACCTTAGGAGAACAGTGGATCAGTTATCAAACGCTATTAAGAGTTTGAGGGATATTACTTTGAATCAAACGAGGGCAACGTCCATATCCGATGCAGGTTCCTCAGGAAATAGCCATGATAGTGCTGGAACAGGTTTACATACAGGTAACAACAATTCGGTCCCAGGTAATGAAAGGAAAAATAATATATTTGACCGTGGCAAAGACAATAATCGAATCAGAATCGGTAAAATAGGTCTGAAATTCGATGGTAGCTACCAGAATCTAGGGGTCGAGGAGTTAGTATACAGACTGGAATATTATCGGCAACAATATTGTATTCTCGGGGAGGAAATTCTTCGAGACTTCCCACTCATTGTATCGGGGTCATCTGAGTCTTGGTTTTGGTTGTCACAAAAGACTAATAAATACCGCGATTGGCCTCAGTTGAAGCACTGTTTGTTGAGCCAGTACCAACCATCAAGGTCAAACATCGATATTTTTACAGATTTGGTTCAAAGAAAACAACAGCCAAATGAGACGATAGACATGTCCTTCCAGAATATGGGCCATATCAGAGCCAAACTGGTACAGCCAATATCAGAGTATGATATGAGTGGAGCAGTTAAGATTAGAATGCAATGAGGCAGAAAAAACTTTCCCAGACGTGAAATCTACCACCACCCAGGCGTGAAATATAGCACCACCATCTAGGTCAAAGAGAGCAGTAAGCGTTGAATGTCCATCTGATAGCGAATACGAAGTCACGGACTATGAAGACGTATCAGCAATCCATTATAATCGCCAGCCCAAACAACCTCTGAAGTGCTGGAACTACCAAGAATTAGGACATGTTTTCAGGAAATGTGATTCTACAACCAGAACTCTATTCTGCTACAACAACAACAACAACAACAAATGCGAAAAGACGGGCACAACGTCACCTAAATGTCAGTCTTGTTTACAGGGAAACCTGAACAAGAGCGTCGACAATGCGGATGACACACGTCCTCCTCAGAACCCCTCCTCGTCCGACAAGTAATGGGGACGAATACCTGGAAGAAATCTAAACTGAATATTATTAGGAAGATAAAGGCTTTGGTGGAGTCTGTAGAAAAACTTAGCCTACCATCAGATCCAAGAATTTTTGCTGACGTTGAGGTAGAAGGCCTGCCTATGAAAGAACTGCTGATACAGGCGCCTCCGTTAGTGTGTTGGGAAAAGGCTGTTAAAACTAGAAAAAATAAGTAGTAGTATTGAGAAAATATTTTCTAATGTCAGAACTGCCGGTGGAAAAGGGCATAGAATTGTGGGTGAAGTTAAAGTAGAAATAGTATATGAAGGAAAAAAGCATCGAATGGAATTAAATTTGTGTCCCGATGTAGAAAAGCTGCATAAGGATTTGGCTGTGGAAGATAATGAGCATAAATTGAATCCCCATGTTCTCGATGACAGGCAGAGGCAGACGTTGCAACAGGTTATATCTGAATTCGATACCATTGAGGAGAAGGGACTGGGAGTGACACATCTTGAGAGACATTCAATAAAACTGATAGAGGGAGCGGAACCCTTTAAGAACAGTCATTACACTATGTCGCCAGCGGTTTAGGCTCTCCTATATCAGGAGGTCTATATGTTGGAATTGAATGTGATTGAGGAGAGTAACAGCCCCATTAATAATCGAACCACCATAGTTCGTAAACCGGGAAAGAATCGTTTCTGCTTAGATGCCAGAAAGTTAACAAGATTACCGTGAAAGATGAGTACCCCCTTCAAAATATTGATGGCATCCTTAGCAGAATCGACAAACCCATTTCATAAGTAGTGTCGATTTGAAATACGCCCTCTGGCAAATTGAGTTAGACGAGGAAAGTAAGCCATACACAGAGTTCACGGTACCGGGGCAACTCCTTTATCAATTTCGCATTATGCCCTTCGGGCTATGTAATGCCGCCCAACGCCTGAAGGAAAACGTCTTTATTTACTTGGACGATTTGTTGGTAATATCGAGCGATTTCGATGAACATATGCGTTTGTTGAGGCAGGTCGCGACATGCCTTAGGGAAGCCAATCAGACCATTGGCATCAAGAAGTCCCAGTTCTGTTTCAGGAAATTGAAATACTTGGAGTTTATTATCGGGAACGGAATGCTGAAGACAGGCCCCGATAAAATGCTGGCCATAACGGTTTCGAAGATCCCAAGCAGCCTGCGAGAATGAGTATTCTGGTGAACGCCGGCTGGTACAGGAGGTTTATAAAGGATTTCGCCACAATCTCAGCGCCTTTGACCGACACCTTGAAGAAGGCGAAACGCTTTGAGATGGCCGAGCCGGCAATAAATGCCTTGAGGATTTGAAGAAGGCCCTCACCTCTGTTCCAAAAATATAGTTGCAGACATGCTGTCCAGAGCTCCTCGGGAGGCGATCGTTGGGGAGTTATTGGATTTTGGGTCCGAGGAATTTGGAAGTGAGGAGCATAGGAGGATTAATTGCCAGATCTCATAGTTCAAGACGGATTGGCGTTGATTGAGGACAGTGGGGTATCCAACTGTATTGCCTCCCTTCATCATCGTCGCAATGTGGGTTGTTTGGCGCTGTTCTATCGGTACTTTCATGGTGTGTGTTCGTCTGATATTCGTCTTCTTATTCCTGATGTAAGGATGTATGTCAGGGAAACTAGACATTCCAGGAACACACACACGTTTGTAATTGATTGGCCAGCGGACCGCACAATGCATTATTGAGAGAATTCTTATTTCTCCCGAACCGTTCATATGTGGAATCGACTTCCGGCTAATGTTTTTCCCATCCACTTTGACATCCAAAGATTTAAGACAAATGTCAATAGCACTACATCCTTTTCCCCCTCCAATTCCTAATTCCAATTTCATCTCGCCAACGCAATGCACTGCATTCATAGGGGACATCCACTGCGTGTTGGCTGACAGAAAAAAAAGAAGACCGGATTTGATCATGATCTGGAGGATGAGTGCAACTGGAAGTTACGGATTCCATTTGGAGTTACCCAGGAAGTGATCAGAAAGGCCCATGGATCGCTTACCTTGGGTCATGGAGGTGTGACCAATAAAGAGTAAAGCGTTACTTCTACTGGCCGAAGATGACCAGCGAGATACGGCAGTATGTTTCAAGTTGTCAGGTTTGTAGGGAGGTGAAGCCGTGCAATAAGATCCTACGATCGGAGATTGGAGAAAAGGTTGTCCTCGACCGGCCTTTTCAGAAATTGTATATAGATTTTTTGGGAAAGTATCCGCGGTCGAAGAGTGGAAATGCCTATATCTTTATTGTTGTGGATCGCTTCATCAAATTTACGTTATTGAAGGCAATGCGGGAGGCCACCACAAGTAACGTGGTACAATTCTTGATTCAGAAGGTCTTCCATAAATTTCGAGTGCCTGAAATGATCCACAGCGATAATGAGGCACAATTTACATCGAAGAGTTTCCAAGATCTTATACACACTTATAAGATTAATCACATGCGGATTGCGGTATACTCTCCTCAAGCTAACGCTTCGTATAGGGTTAATCAATCGGTATTGGCTGCGATAAGATCTTATTTGGATGAGGACAATAGAGATTGGGATCTCTGTTTGTTCGAAATTGATTGTGGCCTTCACACTTCGGTTCACTCGGCGACCGGGGTTACCCCATTTTTTAGTTTATTTGGCTACCACATGTTTTCCAGCGGCTTGGATTATAAATTGGTGAGAAGCTGAAATCCATGTCCGATCACGAAATTCAGGGTCTTCAAAGCGCTGAGAAACTTGAATTCATCCGCGAGAAGGTCAAGAGGAAGAAGCACGAAGCTCCACACGGCACAACAGCCGGGCCCGCGTCGTTAGATTCCTTTCGGATCAGCAGGTTTATCGACGGAAAACAGTACTTTTCGATTTCGCGAAGGACCGGAATGCAAAGTTTTCCAAGAAGTTTTTGAAATGCCGTATAGTAGCGCCCATCGGACACAATATGTATGAACTCGAGAACTTGCAAGGCAGGCCCATAGGACTATATCAAGTGAAGGATATTCAAATATGAATCATTGCGGATTTAAATTTGAGATAAAACTTTGGTTTTAGTGCAATATTGGGTTGATACTCATTATTTTTTTTTTTTTTTTTTGTAATTATTTTATCTACATGTTTGTATTTGTCCTAGTATTTATACTTTCTTTAATGGTGCAATTTTAGGATAAGACAAATTATTGATAGCAAATATATTTAAATGCATGTATTCGTCCTAATATTGAATCATTTTTTAATCTGTAGTGCTTTGAATTACTCGACTGTGATATGGACCTAAGTGCCTGACGACTTTAACTATTTTATATCATGACATTGGCTTGAATTTCTATGCTACGCTGGGTGTTTGAACCTCTCAGACTACGTTACAATACTTTACGACAAGTGGACACGATTACACATTTGCAATTATTACCAGGCCCATGGCCCTGCATGGGGATATTTCCTTGTGTATGTACACAATGGGGTCAATAAGGTTCGTTTTACCATTCCTACGATTTCAGGTTTGTGCCAGAAGTCTCTTTCATCGGGTTGGGTATTTACTTGATTTGCATGCACGGAACTTAGCCGCATGCCTATCTGTGCTATTTGTTCCTCGGTCTTCGATACGTCCATGGGATGACAACTCCTGGAACGGGAGTTGAAATTGCACAAAGTAAATCGTTCAGGATGATCTTTACACGACTTATATTTCCCTAATGCGATGTGGGAGTTCCCCACGTTGGTACCCACATTCGAATTTCGGCATTATACTTGCCCACCCATCAGATCTTTTGTGGATTTCTTGTAAAACCTGATGTTTTGTTGCGGGCCCCACATAACCACACTGCCGTACGCACACGTGAAATATTTTTGCGTGGACCTCTCGGCAGGCGAGGTCGCAGATCCTACGTGGAATCCTCCACAACCACGATAATCTCCAACTCCCAGTGGAAAGATTTGCTTGAGAAGTTGGGGAGAGCTCCTTGACACCGCAGCCACATTGTCATGTTGTCCGGTGATCTGCCGTGTCCAGGTTGTGGTTATGTTTCATTGCGGCCAATGGTGTGTGGTGCTTTGTGGCCGACTGCTGATCTTAACTGGCAGTCATTTTGTTGTTGTTGTTGTTGTAGCAGTTTATTGTGTTCTATCTTTCGTCTGCTTGATTATATTATGTATTATGTGTCAAGACCCAGGAACTCTGCGACTAAGATGGGGTGCGTCCACAGGGATCTGGGTCTGAGTCGAGTCGGTCTGGCTGCGCAGTTAAGGTGACGTGTATCGTGCGGTCCCTGTTTACAATCGGGACATACATCCTGCCCGTCGGCATCAATCCTAGCTCTGTGGGAATTGAGGCGGCTGCATCTGCCGAAACGTAATTGAGCCAGAACCACTCTGGTTTGACGTGGGAGGTCGATTTCTTCGGGTGCAATGGGTGGCGGTCGTTCTCCAAGGACTACATTCACCCGGTAGCCAATTACCGCATCTGCTACCGTGTCTGCATGAATGTTGTTTAGACACGCTTGATATGCCGCTTGATCTAGAGGTTCTCTCTTGTAGCGCTGAACCTCACGCTCTAGATTATGTAAATCTACCTTAAGGCTTCTGGGCGGTGGATATCTATCCACAAGATGATGATTTGGATGGTCTCTGCGATAACAGCCCAAAAGGTATATCTTAGACAACATGTAGTTATGTCTTCGCACTGGTAGGATCTTTGTCTCCTGATGGAGGTGATCCACATGAGAACTGAGGAGACAGCCCGTCGCAATTCGGAGGGCGGCATTCTGACAAATCGGAATATTATTCCACTGCGTGTCACAAAGCTCACTACACCACACTGGCGCTGCATAACTTACCACAGACCGGCCAATTGCTTTGTACGTGTTCAACAAGGTTTCTTTGTCTGCACCCCAAGTGCTCCCAACAAGTGACTTGAGGACCTTGTTTCGACTTCTTACTAAACGTGTAAGACCAGCCATTAAACATTTGTACATCGAAAAAATATATCATTAGAACCAGGCATAAAGACAATTTTCTTGTGATCACTTGCGTTTGAAAGGGTATGTTTCAACAGAAGTTATTGCAACTCGTGTAAAAAAAGAGAAAAAAATAATGGCTTTGCACGAATTTTCGTTTAGCGAAACCTCCGGGAATTATGTATATAAAAAATCTTTGGGCTGTGCTTGCGAAATTCAATGTATAAAAAACCCAATATGAGCTTGTGTCCAGATATAAGTTCGTCTTTTTTTAGTATGTATATATCCGGGTCCATTTCATCTGCGGCTAACACCCTCCCCAGACCGTTTACCAACTCAAAAACATACGTGATTCTCCTGACCACCAGTCTGGAGATGTGTACTAGACTCGCCGATGTGCATCCTAATGTCATATTTTCGCTGGGGCACTGTGGGTAGGCTTTGGAGGTCTATGACACATCTGCACAGCCGTCAATTGAGGCCATGTGTATGCAGCAACAAAGAAAAACTGCTACACAGAACAAATCTATCTTTTAGCCTTGACACTTTGCGCCTTGAAAAGTGGTATTGTGAAATAAAAGTCGTGTCTTGGAAAAGAGAAAAAATTTTACTTCTAAAATAAAAGTATCTAAAATAGCAAAAACCAAACTCACATACAGTGAATAAAGCCTCGTTTGAGGAACTTGTGAAGAATCTCCAGCTCTTGTATTAAAAAAACGACGAAATGAAGAAGAAAAAGCAATCAAATCCTGCTCTGGCTCCGGGACACTATTTTATTCCATTCCACTTACAAAACTATAATTAAAATCCAAATTCCTATAGCGGCTATTATCGACATTATTCAAGTGAAAATTTCTTTACGCGACAGACTTAATTGCTATTCTATGACAAAAACAAAAAAAAAAAACTCGGAAGAGGAACTGACTAAAGAAATTATTTAAAATATCACCGTCAATATCACCTTCAATAAAATACATGCACCGCTGTGCGTTAAGGAAAGGTACACCATATGTACAGTTTATGAGCACATACCCAATCCGCTCATATGCAGAAACTGCCAGAAACTTAGCCCCACCAAAAAGCACTGCAAAAAAATCACACTATGCGCAGAGCTTCCACCTCATGAAAATTGTAATAGGAAGTTATGTGTAAACTGCAAATGTCCTACTTTTCTCAAGCAGAAGTCAGTCAACAAAATTAAAATAAATAATAGTTGCACTGTCCGCTACACTGTGTGCTACGCAGACGATGTTATAATACTTCTAAGGGGTAAGGATCCGAACGAGCTATGCAGAAGAGCCGAAAGGGTCTTGCATATGACATATGCCTGGGCTAGACCCAGAGGTCTCAATGTTAACCCAGAGAAGACTGAAAAATGCCTGTTCATGAGGAAGATGAAGGTGGGCCAATTTAACGCGCTAGTTTCCTCAATAAAACGATTTCGATACTTAGGTGTGATCTTGGACAGGAAACTAAATTGGAAGTGTCACATTCAGGAGCGTACTGAAAAGGCTTACAGATGTTGGGCACTATGTAGACGGGCCTTAGGCTCGAAATGGGGCCTGTATCCGAGGATAGTCCACTGGTTCTACGTAATTAGACTAATACTTACTTACGCCTCAGTAGTTTGGTGCTAAGTTTGGTTTTTGCTATGGAGAAAAAATGCAACATAAGGAACATAAGGAAGAAGTCGAGTGCAAGGCACTGGCAAGGACTGCCGTCAATAAACTTGGTTAATCTGAACCTTTCGGGTCGACGCAGACCTAGTTAAGGGAGTGGGCGACTAATGCGCATTAGGAGGGGAAAAACATCGCTGAAAGTTTTTTCTAATGGTCTCGCCAAGATTCGAACCCAGGCGTTTAGCGTCATAGGCGGAAATGCTAACCTCTGCGCTACGGTGGTCTCCTACGGTCGGTGGGACGGCGACAACCGTATGGGGGGATCCAGATCGTGGGAAGACGAGGCTATACTGAAAAAAGCAAAAAGGAGGTCAGTATAGCTATTGGTATCATAACGGGACACATAGGACTACGAGCTCACTTATGTAAAATCTGTGCGGCAAGTGATAGCATGTGTAGGGCATGCGGGCAAAATGATGAGACGATGGAGATACAATACCAAACATAAGCCAATTTAGGGGAGTGGTATTGAAAACAATTAAAGATTTTGTAAGTAGCACGGAATTCCTTACTTAAAATTTTCTTTTTAGAGGCTATTTTGTAGTTTTTAGAGCGCACAACAATCCGATTACTGGTTTAGGTGTATGTCCATAGTGGCATGGGGCGGATTAATATCCGCACCCTCTTTTCAACCTAACCTAAACTATGCCTTCTTTACCAATCACTTTCCATTATCTGAAATAAATCGGATTTCAATGTCTAAAATAATTAAAGCAATTCACACTTTGTTTGAAAAGTTATTTACAAATCAATACCATGTTTGATCGGTCAAATTTTGGTCTCTATTTTTTCTGTGTAAAGGAAATTTTTTCATGATTACTCTTTTTTTAGATAATAGATTTTGAAGAAGAAGAACTTGCTGATTTCATTCAGTAGGACATTCACCCATTACTTATAAACAAATTTTTTTAAAAATATTATGTTATCATCGAGATTTTGCAGTGTTTCTAAAAAGTAAATGTGAAAACCATGTGTTTCCGCCGGTGAAAAACGAGCATAGTGCCGTCCATAATACTTTACGTCTAGCATAAATGACATTATGTACCGTAAATGACATAATGTACCAGGTAATTTACCGTAAACAGCTGAATACAATTTTTTCTCGCGAGTACACTATCTGTCAACGAGCTTTGGTTGTGTGTGTGTGTATTATAGTTATGAAGAATTTCTATCTCTTGTATTTAAAGAAAATGCATGAAATGAAAAAGAAAAAGCAATCAAATCCTGCTCTGGCTCGGGGACACTTTTCTATCTCATTCCACTTACAAAACTATAATTTAAATCCAAATTCCTATAGAGGCTATTATCGACATTATTCCAGTGAAAATTTCTTTACGCGACAGACTTAATATCTATTACGGAAAAATTTTCTATGACAAAATCAAAAACTACTCGGAAGAGGAACTCACTAAAGAAATTATTTAAAATATTATCACCTTCAATAAAATATATGCGTATGGGTATGTGCACAGTTTATGAGCACATACCCAAACCGCTCAAATGCAGAAACTGCCAGAAACTTGGCCACACCAAAAAGCACTGCAAAAGGATCACACTATGTGCAGAGCCTCCTCCTCATGAAAATTGTAATAGGAAGTTATGTGTAAACTGCAAATGTCCAACTTTTCTCAAGCACAAGTCAGTCAACAAAATTAAAATAAATAATAGTTGCACTGTCCGCGAAGCGTGGAAAATTTTCAACTCTTATCCAGCCACACATATCATAGAACCTCATGTACGAAAATCCACCTTTGGGCAGATTGTAATTGGTAGTAGTACTACTCCAGCATCGTCAAAATCTTCAACACAAAATGCAACCAATGACATAAGTAATTCATATACACAAGCCATAATAACCCACGAAAAGACATTCACTTCACCATCTTTACAAATCAGTACCACTTAACATAATCAAAAAATAACTACATCGAATCTTCATAATAGCACCAATAAAAAAGACACCTCTTAATCACACTCACAAAACGAAATTACAACACAAAGCCAAGAAATTTCATCAACAAAAAAAATCAAATGCTCAAAAAATTTCGAGCCATCAACCTCTAAATCCACCAAAAACATCTATATCACCATTCAATTAGAAAGTGAATAACCTGGCGTTTCGGCAGCGTGCAGCACTCGAGACGACACAGATCTCCGGGATGCTGAAATGTCACCATGTGCTAAAACTTTCACAAACATCCTAACTTAAATGCCATAATAAAACCAGAAATTTTCCGTAAGACTATATCTGAATTATCTAACCAATATTTTAGTACTTTCCTTTTTTAAATAGTATATATATGTATATATTGCTTATTCTTTTTTTTTTATTTGAAGCTTTGATGAACAGGCGACCTACTTTTTCAGACGATTGTCATTGACACAGATTTCCGGGCCACTAGGATGTTATAAATAAAATTCATTTCGGAATGATGTCAATCACTTGATCCTGGGCGACCTGAATGCCCAGAGAAAGGCTTGGGGTTCTTCCTACGACTCTCCAGCGGGTAATCTCTTAATAAAATTCGTTGAGGATAGGAATCTGGTCATTCTTAATAATGGATCTCCGTCACTTTTGAGTACTCGTCATACCCTCACATCTATTGACGTGACCATGTGCAGCTCAGATTCGCACCAGACTTGACGTGTTCTTGTTTGGATATGCTTAAAGTGGGAGACCATTTTCAAATACTCATTTCGACTTTCTTCAATTCCTCAGCATAAAGCATTCCTCAGCTTTATGCTGAGGAATGCTGACTGGCCTTTATTTGATTCCAAATTGATCCTCCCCCTTTCATCTGTCCCTCTTTAATCTGTCCACACACTATTTCGTTCATTGAGCGCATAGTATAACCATGACATAATTACCATACAGAAGGCCACACACAATCAAAGAAAAATGGTGGGAACTAATAACATATACTAGTTCCCACCATTTTTCTTTGCTTGTTTGTGCTATGGTTCTTAACTATAAGACAACACCACCGAACGTTATGAAATCTCGTTGACAGATAGTGTATTCCGCGAGTAAATTTGTCTTGAGTATAACCATACAATTTGTTACTTTGCCTGAGCAGAATCATTCATAAAAAAGCAACAACAATTTGCAATGTTTATGCTTCCTCTTCTTTTACTGATAATTTTTTCCCGTCATTCATGACTTTTCTTTAAGGAAAATTTGCCGTTTAATAGTATATTTTTATTAATTTATAATCAATATATTTTATAATATATGTACATATGATTCAGTTATATATTGTATAACTGAATCATATGTCATATATACATGAGATTTTTTAATACTTTCTATATACGTACAAAAAAACAAAAATTAGATCAATCCATAATTTTTTATATTCTTTTATTTTTCATATAGTAGTAGTTTCTAGATGTGAAATCTTGATATCAAGGACTCCATGAATTTCTATAAACCAAACAATTCTCTTGAGAGCGGTTTCTTCTAAGCCTCAGCCAAGATTTATCCCTCTTAAAAATCAATTTAGAAATCGTGCTACTAAGCCAAGCCGACTCATAGTCATCCCGGCCGATACGGGATGACTATGAGCACCACACAGGCTGGAACTTTGAGCTCCGACTTGTGTGGTGCCCATCGTTATCACGGGAAGCTTAGCTGAAAGCTACCGGGCTAGTCCACAGGTTGCGGATGGTGGAAAGCTCCGTTTTTATGCGGAGTAGCTGCAAATGCGGCCGCGGGCAGCCAGCGATTTTCGAGAGGAGAGTCTCAGTGAGGAGTCAGGTGGCACTGGCTCTTAACTAAATACTGAGTGCCAATGATACTCGAGATGACAAGGCGAGTTATTGGCGCCTTCAAATAACCAATGGCCATCATCAGCGTCTGTTCCCAGGTTAGGGGCGGCTGGCGGCGAGGGTCGGATCTTGGAGCAAGCGGCTCGCCACAACGAGGGATACATGCAATCCCACAAACCCATGCGGTTGGGGCGCTGGGTCAGTAATCAGTCACTACAACACCAAATGGTGACGAACTATAGTATAGCTGCCATTACACGAGGCATGAATTTGGCTGCGGATTTGTGGTTAGTCGAAGACTGAAACACCTAGTCTCCAGCTTTACTCAACAAACATGGTAGTTAGTAGCACCAGATTTCAACATAAAAATATTCACAAAGCCACATGGTTGTCACCCGATCAAAACACGAGAACCCAAATGGATCACGTTGTGATAGATGGAAGGCATTCATCCAGCGTGAGATGTACGATCGATCCGTGGAGCGAATATAGATTCGGATCATTACCTTGTTGCAGCAAAGGTTCGCACCCGATTGAACATGGCGAGGAAAGTACGATCTGACACTGCACGGAAGCTGGACATTGAAAAGCTGCAGACACAACAAATAGCAGCGGCATACTCCTCTCGACTGACCCAACTGCTTGACGATGTTGGTGGCGAAGAGGATACCGTAGAACCAATCCCTGATGATGGTATAGAATGTTTACCTCCTAGTCAGAATGAGGTCCAAGAAGCAGTGACCCGACTAAAGAACAACAAGGCAGCAGGAGCCGACGGGTTACTCGCTGAACTATTTAAGATCGGAGGCGACACGCTGATAAGGCGTATGCATCAGCATCAGAATTTGGCTGCGGATTTGTGGTTAGTCTAAGACTGAAACACCTAGTCTCCAGCTTTACTCCGGTGGATGAGAGGCTAGCCACAATCCGCATAAAAGCCAAATTCTTCAACATCTGCCTTATTTGTGCCCATGCCCCGACGGAAGACAAAGACGAGCAGACCAAGGATATTTTCTACGAGCGCCTAGAGAGAGAATATGACCGCTGCCACGCCCATGATATTAAAATTTTTCTAGGAGATTTTAATGCGAAAATAGGGAAGAAAGAAATTTTTGGTCCAACAGTCGGAAAGTTTAGCCTCCACGAGATAACGTCCAGTAATGGGTTGAAGCTGATAGATTTCGCCGCGGCAACAAAGATGGTAGTTAGTAGCACCAGATTTCAACATAAAAATATTCACAAAGCCACATGGTTGTCACCCGATCAAAACACGAGAACCCAAATTGATCACGTTGTGATAGATGGAAGGCATTCATCCAGCGTGAGATGTACGATCGATCCGTGGAGCGAATATAGATTCGGATCATTACCTTGTTGCAGCAAAGGTTCGCACCCGATTGAACATGGCGAGGAAAGTACGATCTGACACTGCACGGAAGCTGGACATTGAAAAGCCGCAGACACAACAAATAGCAGCGGCATACTCCACTCGACTGACCCAACTGCTTGACGATGTTGGTGGCGAAGAGGATACCGTAGAACCAATCCCTGATGATGGTATAGAATGTTTACCTCCTAGTCAGAATGAGGTCCAAGAAGCAGTGACCCGACTAAAGAACAACAAGGCAGCAGGAGCCGACGGGTTACTCGCTGAACTATTTAAGATCGGAGGCGACACGCTGATAAGGCGTATGCATCAGCTTATCTGCGCAATCTGGCTAGAAGAACGCATACCCGATGATTGGAACCTCAGCATACTATGTCCCGTACACAAGAAAGGAGACAAGACGGAATGTGCCATATACAGAGGAATAGGTCTCCTCCCCATCGCATACAAGATACTCTCGAGCGTACTGTGTGAAAGATTAAAACCTAAAGTCAATGAGATAATTGGGCCTTATCAATGCGGCTTTAGACCTGGTAAATCCACCCTAGACCAGATATTCACACTCCGCCAAATCCTGGAAAAGACCCGAGAAGGACAAATCAACACCTACCATCTCTTTGTTGACTACAAAGCCGCCTTCGATACTCTTTTACGTTCAAAGGTATTTCAAGCCATGTCTGAGTTTGGTATCGCTGCAAAATTAATAAGACTCTGCAGGATGACACTTGCTGATACGCGTTCCTCAGTAAGAATAGGAATGAATCTCTCCGAACCATTTAATACCAAACGATGTTTCAGACAAGGAGACAGCCTATCGTGTGATCTCTTTAATATCCTGCTGGAGAAGATTATACGAGATGCAGATGTGAATAGATATGGCACACTAATCACAAGAGAACACATGCTACTCGCCTATGCCGACGACATCGATATCATAGGTCGATCACCGGAAGTAGTAACTACAGCCTTTGAAAGAATCGAAAGAGAATCAGTGAAAATGGGTCTGGCAGTAGAGATAAAACGAAATGGATGGTTTCAACTCCCAAAAGCCTTGTACAACCGAGCAGATAAAGAAAATGGAGAAAGTTGGGAACCACAACTTTGAGATAGTCAGTAACTTTATCTACCTCGGCACCGCCGTAACCGAAACGAATGATACCAGTTTTGAGATTAAGCGAAGAATAATACTGGCAAACAGATGCTACTTTGGAATAAGTAAGCAGTTTAGAAACAAGGCCACCTCTCGACAGGCGAAGATTACACTATACAAGACACTGATATTACCCGTGCTGTTATATGGTTCAGAAGCATGGGTACTTGTGGAAGCAGATGAGGTAGTGCTTGGAGTATTTGAGAGAAAAATTCTTCGTAAAATATATGAACCAGTTTGCGTTAACGGAGGATACACGCAAACCGGGACGACCAAAAGCCCGATGGAAAGATCAAGTTGTGGGAGACATCTCGAAACTTGGTGTCAGAGATTTTAGAATGAGCGCAGAAGATCGATGCGCTTGGAACGCTATTCTACGTTCGGTTAGTGGAACAAATATTCTGTCATAGCCAATTAAAGTAAAGTAAAATAAGTAATATTGTTTTTATAAAGTTGTGAGAAGTGGTGTGCCACTTCCCCTTTGTAGCATTTTCAACTTTTCACATTCGAGTAGAACCCCGCAGCTAAATATACCAAGAATTCATTGGACCAAAGGACCATATCTTTCATTGCTCTTTTGCTAGATGTTGGAATGTTTTGCCGGTCGATCTGCGAATTTTTTCCCATTCTAACAATGTTTTTCGATTAAAACTTCTTAAAAGACATTTTGTGGTTGTGGTATCGGCATCATGACCAAAAAGATACCATTTTGTTTATTTTCTTTATCTTTCACGTTATTACGCTAATAGGACATTTCTATTTTTCATGTTTATGTATTTGTGGCTGGGGTGCCAATTAATAAATTAAAGTTATAATCTGTCTTTGACTCTTTCATAACGTATTCTTTATCATTATCGTATAATTTAGTTGTTATACACTTAGTTTATTTATACTGTGTAAAGGTTGGTACTATATTCGGGTTTCGCGGTGAAACTCCATATAAAAAAAATTTAAGTAGTTTTGTGTTTCATTATTTATTATTATTATTTCGAAGGGGTGGGTTTTGGTTGAAATTACAAAAACGTACATGAATTTGCGTACCTTCCAAACACTCACATTTGTGTGTAAGCATGTCGTAAGAAGCTGATAAATTGGTTGGTGCCATATTAATTTTTATATGTAAATGGCAACATTTTGGCCAAAGAAACCCCAAAAAATCAAATGTGGTAGCCTTGTCAAACCACTGAAAGAACAATTTAGGAAAATTGTTCCCCCAAATAAAACGTATTACCAGCCTTAATGAGAATTTCAGGCCGAGTAGGCTTAGCATTACTGAATTTGCCACAACTAAATAAATAAATAAGTGTACATGTCCGCTTTGGGTATGTTAGAGATAATGCGATAATGCGTGATCGAAGCAATATGGTGTCTCAAATGGAAGTTTAGCGAAGCTGACATAAAAATATGGCGTCATGTACCAGGGGGTCATCCCAGCCTCTAAAACCAACGATCATGATAAGATAGTACTCATGACATAATTACCAGGTAGTGTACCGTACACATCTGAGTACAATTTTTTCTCGCAAAGTGCACTATCTGTCAACGAGTTTTGGTTTTGTGTGTGTATTATATTGGGTTGCCCAAAAAGTATTTGCGGATTTTTTAAAAGAAAGTAAATGCATTTTTAATAAAACTTAGAATGAACTTTAATCAAATATACTTTTTTTCTAAAGCAAGCTAAAAATAACAGCTGATAACTGACATAAGAAAGAATGCAATTACAGAGTCACAAGCCGTTGAAAAAATTTGTCAACGCCGACTATATGAAAAATCCGCAATAACTTTTTGGGCAACCCAATAGTTAAGAACCTAGCACACACAAACAACGAAAATGGTGCGAACTAGTTACATACACAAAATCAGAGTTGCACCAATCGCTGATTTTAACAGATAGTGCACTCAATATTTTGTTGTTGGGCAACTGCCACTACCTATAAATGAATATATCTTGATAGTACTCAATTGCGAAGGGTTTAGAAGTATGGTATTAACCAAACATTAAAATCTGGATTCGCCGTTCAGAGCCTTAACCCCATAAGGCCATAAGGGCTTAACGGACATGCTAAAAACGGAAAAATTCATGATATTTGAAAGCAGTGAGCAGTTTTAGGAGTAGAGTACGAACTGACATTGGCCATATAAAGTCAAGTATCTGAGCACCTACCTTTCCTTAAAATACTAATAAACGAACCTTTACCTAATTCAATTAAAGTCATTTAGAAGTGAGGTCATAAACATTTTAGATCAAGTATAAGTAGAGTGCGAATTCGAGAAGTGGTTTACAATTGGTCATAAAGAATTATAAGAATGTAAACCCAGAATAAACATTAAGGATTGAAAATATTAACGGCCTTATTCACAAAACTTAATAAGGATGTTTGTCTTTAACCCAGAGAAATAATTTTACCCAGTTATAAAGGGTGATTTTTTTGAGGTTAGGATTTTCATGCATTAGTATTTGACAGATCACGTGGGATTTCAGACATGGTGTCAAAGAGAAAGATGTTCAGTATGCTTTGACATTTCATCATGAATAGACTTACTAACGAGCAATGCTTGCAAATCATTGAATTTTATTACCAAAATCAGTGTTCGGTTCGAAATGTGTTCATTCACCGTAACGTTGCGTCCAACAGCATCTTTGAAAAAATACGGTCCAATGATTCCACCAGCGTACAAACCACACCAAACAGTGCATTTTTCGGGATGCATGGGCAGTTCTTGAACGGCTTCTGGTTGCTCTTCACTCCAAATGCGGCAATTTTGCTTATTTACGTAGCCATTCAACCAGAAATGAGCCTCATCGCTGAACAAAATTTGTCAAAATTTGAACACATTTCGAACCGAACACTGATTTTGGTAATAAAATTCAATGATTTGCAAGCGTTGCTCGTTAGTAAGTCTATTCATGATGAAATGTCAAAGCATACTGAGCATCTTTCTCTTTGACACCATGTCTGAAATCCCACGTGATCTGTCAAATACTAATGCATGAAAATCCTAACCTCAAAAAAATCACCCTTTATAATATCTGATATCAACAAATACTTTTTGCTGATATCATGTTGTGTTGTCATTTCGTGTGTCCTTTCTATTTTCTTTTGACATTTTCTATCTTATGGACATTCACAATGGTGATTTTCAGTGGCACAACCTATACATCAGCGTAGGACGTACAACAGGGTTTGCCATCTGTGCAGCAGAACAGGGTTGTGTGTGAACGGCCAGGGTCTGGCAAACTATCCTTTCGAGAGAAGGGTTGCCATGAGAGAGTCGGAGTTTGAGCATTTTTCCAGAGACATATTTTTTCCAGTCATTTCATTTTTACTGAAATGTGACTGATTTGAGGGAACGTATGCGTGCACATGTTCTTTTTCGTTTAGACATCTATACAACTCACACCTTTTACCTCCACCCAAATTGGAGTGTTTAAATATCACGTTGAGAAAAGATATTTTATAAGTGGTTGAATAGAAAAATTTTCGTTTCGTAAGAAAGTACATCGTGCTTGTTTTTTGGCATAGGGAGTCGAATTGTTCCAAATGACCATGTGCGATGAAATTCTGACGGATTTTTTTTTGTTTAAATTTTATAGAAATTGTGACATGATTGTCAAGTAAGCTTAAATAGCTAATTATTTGGCAGTAATTTACATGAAATACGAAGTTTTTTTTAAACCCTTTTTGTTGCTAGTTACAGTAAATGTCACTACAATTATTTCCCAGTAATTTCCATGTAAACGGTTGCACACGTGAAACGCAGATTAAGACATCGTTTTCGGTTGGACAGAAGAAGGCATGGTCATTAGACCCTGACCCTGACTTTAGGATTTGCGAATTATTTTATAGCTATATATTTTTTAACTGGCATAGGACAACATAGGTGCGCAATCTCTAATTTGGCCGACGCACGTGTTTTTTTGGTCGGTACAGTACGACCAGTTCTGAAAGTGGGGCCAAGTTGCAACATGGTTAGTGGGACCAGCTGCCTTTGTGGGACGCATGCATTGAAGCCAGAGCTGGAAGGATTGCGAAAGATATCACTCGCACAGTAAGACACGAAAGTATTCGTATACCTACTTATATAATTGTGTTAATGCCATTTATCCCATTGTGCCGTCCCATATATTAACTAACTTGACTAACTAAATACGAAATTTCACAAAAAAATGATGTATTGGGTTGCCCAAAGAGTAATTGCGGATTTTTCATATAGTCGGCGTTGACAAATTTTTTCACAGCTTGTGATCTGTAATTGCATTCTTTATTCTGTCAGTTATCAGCTGTTACTTTTAGCTTGCTTTAGAAAAAAGTGTAAAAAAGTATATTTGATTAAAGTTCATTCTAAGTTTTATTAAAAATGCACTTACTTTCCTTTAAAAAATCCGCAATTACTTTTTGGGCAACCCAATACATTATCTAACGAAAAGTGAAGCTAAATTGTGTACAACAAATAAAAAAGATCTAGAAAAAAAGGTAAAAAAGAAAGAGTTATAGAGAGAAATCAATGAAGAATTAACAAAAATCAAGAAAAAAGAAATTTAAACCAAATTTGCTTAAGAAATGGTATACGATATTATCATTTATTAACCAAATTCGGCGCCAAACTTATTTTACAAAGAAGTAAAGAAAAAAAATTATATGCATATATATGGAAAAGAAAAACTACAAAAGTACATAAATGTTTGTACAAAGTAATATATTAAAAAAGGATAATACTAGAGGTAATAATTATAACAGTCAAATTGAAATTTTTTTTAAGAATAACGTTCAGAAGCAAGAAAAAAAAAACGAAATTAAATTAATCACTAAAATAAATAAAAAAAATTAATTATATGTTTATAAATGTGTATATACATATTTTTGTGTGCACTTGTGTACATATATATATATATATATATATATATATATATATATATATATATATATATTCATAAATACATAAATATATTATAATTCATATAAAGTATGACAAATTTGAAAGAAAAATAATTATATTTGGATTTAAATTTAAATTTGAAAAGTCTTTATACGTCGGATAGAAGAGGACATAACGAAGAGAAAAGATATTTTATAGGTGGTTGAATAGAAAAGTTTTCGTTAAAGTTAATTAAATTATTGACTAATGTGCGATAAGTTTTTTTTTGGATTTGAAAGATTATTCAAAGGTAAGAAAGTACATCGTGCTTGTTGTTTGGTATAGGGAGTCGAATTGTTCCAAATGACCATGTGCGATGAAATTCTGACGGATTTTTGTTTTTTTTTTTTGTTTAAATTTTATAGAAATTGTGACATGATTGTTAAGTAAGCTTAAATAGCTAATTATTTGGCAGTAAATTACATGAAATACGAAGTGTTTTTTAAACCCTTTTTGTTGCTAGTTGCAGTAAATGTCACTACAATTATTTCCCAGTAATTTCTATGTAAACGGTTGCACACGTGAAACGCAGATTAAGACATCGTTTTCGGTTGGACAGAAGAAGGCATGGTCATTAGACCCTGACCCTGACTTTAGGATTTGCGAATTATTGGGTTGCCCAAAAAGTAATTGCGGATTTTTCATATAGTCGGCGTTGAAAAATTTTTTCGCAGCTTGTGACTCTGTAATTGCATTCTTTCTTCTGTCAGTTATAAGCAGTTACTTTTAGCTTGCTTTAGAAAAAAAGTGTAAAAAAGTATATTTGATTAAAGTTCATTCTAAGTTTTATTAAAAATGCATTTACTTTCTTTTAAAAAATCCGCAATTTTTGGGCAACCCAATATTTTATAGCTATATATTTTTTAACTGGCATAGAACAACATAGGTGCGCAATCTCTAATTTGGCCGACGCACGTGTTTTTTTGGTCGGTACAGTACGACCAGTTCTGAAAGTGGGGCCAAGTTGCAACATGGTTAGTGGGACCAGCTGCCTTTGTGGGACGCATGTATTGAAGCCAGAGCTGGAAGGATCGCGAAAGATATCACTTGCACAGTAAGACACGAAAGTATTCGTATACCTACTTACATAATTGTGTTAATGCCATTTATCCCATTGCGCCGTCCTATATATTAACTAACTTGACTAACTAGATACGAAATTTCACAAAAAAAATGATGTATTGGGTTCCCCAAAAAGTAACTGCGGATTTTTCATATAGTCGGCGTTGACAATTTTTTTCACAGCTTGTGACTCTGTAATTGCATTCTTTTTTCTGTCACTTATCAGCTGTTACTTTTAGCTTGCTTTAGAAAAAAAGTGTAAAAAAAGTATATTTGATTAAAGTTCATTCTAAGTCTTATTAAAAATGCATTTACTTTCTTTTAAAAAATCCGCAATTACTTTTTGGGCAACCCAATATATAAGTATATACAAAAATAAAAAAATATATATTTAAAATCATACAAGAAATATAAATAGAAACAACAATTAATATATGTATATATTTAAAACAAAGAAAAACCTATTTGAGACAAAATTTGTAAATATATATAATAACAATCAAAACTTCTTATCTATTTCCTTAAGCCCAATTAATATAATTAACAATTTATTAAAACAAATGTAAACTTTTATATAATATATTTTTTTTATAATAATAAAAAATAATTTATGTTATATAGTTTGTAAAAGGAACTAATATATGTTGAATGATTTACCA
The DNA here is from genome assembly GCF_963082655.1 of Stomoxys calcitrans. Lineage (NCBI taxonomy): Eukaryota > Metazoa > Arthropoda > Insecta > Diptera > Muscidae > Stomoxys > Stomoxys calcitrans. The sequence goes on along the minus strand of NC_081552.1, from coordinate 138,498,932 downwards.
TAGGCTGAAAATTTAACGGTTATTCAATGTGAAATGGAAATTTAAAGTTTGGGGTATTTTCAAATATAATATGGCACAGAAAATACCATGGATGGCAATAAGTCATATGGGGTGGGCAGCCAGGGAGAAAATAACATCTAAACTCTCCCATGAAAAGATGTAACCCACATCAGAATTAAACAAACGGACCACAGACAATTATCACTAATCAGATTTTTTTTTATCAGTGTATTTGACCATCTTTTTTCTAAACTTTCATTTTTGACAAACCGGTACAAATTTTAATGTACAGCCGTTAGCGGAAAAGAACCTCCCCATCCGGCGAGCTAAGCCGCAGCCAACACCCAAGTACCGGATCCGCTTCACAAAGACTATGATTTGGGATAAATACCCAAGTCAAAGTCTCTGTGCACAACCAGGTTGTCGCACATTACAGGAAACAGTTTCAATTTTTAAAACTTCTAGGTTGGGTATGGTTTAAGTGGCAGTCTGCCATCAGACGCAAATGGTCGCGAATAACATGCGAATGGTCACATCCGCTAAATCAGACAGATCCTCAAAGAAATGAGAACCTAAAGTGGAACTCCCTCTGAATGCTAGTGCGGGACACACGCACAGAAGGTGTGTGGGTTCTATAGTCTCTTCTTCGAGGTCCTCACAGCCTCTGCAAAAGTCGTTGCTGGCAACCTTCAGTCTGCCAGCATGTTTTCCGATTAGACAGTGACCTGTTTCATGACGGACACAATGACTGAGACGTCTGTTCTAGCCAATCACAGCAAAGCGGTAGACCTCTTTAAAAAGATTAGACCACATAGTTTTGGAATGCTCACAGCCCCCTCTTTGTGACCATCTATCATTCGTTGTCCTTCGGGCCTGGTCCTGAAAACTAAGTCGCTAGAGGCGTATTCCCTGGGATATCTCTGTGGCCCGGCATCCAGAACAGGTGAAGCGGCTCAGGTAGGGTGTAATCCACACGGCCTGGAACATCGGATATTGAATCAAGTGCCCCTAGCCGCCACATAACCAATAAGAAAGCTCTCTTAACCTCACGGCAGTGGTGGCTATAATTTGTGTAGCCACAATGTACAGAGGCATAAGATGTAGCACTTAATTAAGTGTATCAGATGGTGTCGTCCTCAGTGCGGCTGTGATGCACAAACAAGCCATCCTTTGGATCCGGTTAAGTATTGAGCAGTATGTGGACTTTTGAAGCGCCGTCCACAAAATGTTGGATTTGAAGTTAAATTTCCTGTCCAGCAAAACACCCAGGTATTTTTCGCTTTCTGTAAATGAAACATTCTCTCCACCCAAGGAGACAGGTTCCACTGTAAGCAACTTGTATCTCCTGCTGAAAAGAACTACTTCTGTCTTGCGCGGATTTATACCTAGACCACATTCGGAAGCCAACTTCGCTGTTGCACGTAGAGCTTTTGAAGTATATCTCTTAGAGTGCTGGGAAACTTTCCCCTAACCGCAATTGTCACGTCATCAGCATACGCGACCTCTTTTACACCTTTTTCTTCCAGAGACAATAATTCATTGTTAATGGCTATATTCCAAAGTACACATCCTTGAGATGCTCCTCTGTTGTCCCCTCTTTTTAGATGTACACGTTGGATAGCTCTATCTCGGTATTACTGGACCTGACTGCTATCCCCATGAACTCCATGTAGGGGTCACTATCGCCAGGGGCAGGCAAGATGGGTCTATATTGCACGGAATGGTGTATCACGAAGGCCAATCCCCCACCTCCATTTATTGAGCGATTTCTACGTAGCACATTGTATCCGTGACAACTATGCAAGCTGCAGTTGTTGGTCAGCTTTGTCTCCTGGATCGCTACAACCAATATGTTCTTCCGACTCATAAAATCCACAATCTCATCGATCTTGCAACGGCGTCCGTTGCAGTTGAGTTGCAAAAATTATACACTTCCCGGCACTGGCCTGGCAATATTGGGACTGGGATGCCGCTGTTGCGTCTATTGACACTCGGGAGAGGTTATTTTCTTGGTAGGTTGATAGGCTGACCTCTATTTTTGATAGGGGTTTCCATCTTATAAATACCAAGTTAATTACGAGTCGATGATTACTCAAAATTCGTTTCTGTGTAATCGTTAAGAGTGCAGAACAAAATCGTGGATGGGGGTCAAATACTGTTATAAGCGGTGTCACTTCTTCAAATTTAAGGAATTTCTTCCAAATTAAGGGATTTCTTCCAAATTTTGTTCATTTTGGGTAGGAAATGCGGCTTTTGTGCGTTAAATGCTTTCAATCGGAAAGCAGGGCAATTTGGCAGCTACATACAAATATGGTCAGATCTAGTCCATACTCACATGTTGAGGTGTCCATGCAACTCACTGTAACATCGAACGTGGGAAGTAAAGCGAGTTTTTGGGCTTAAACATTTAAATCGGTAGATCGCTTTATCCAAAATCGGCGCGGTTGTTCATTGAAATCGAGACAAAACTACGACTTTCTAAACTCAAGATTTCTTATCTGGAGATCGGTATAAAGGGTGTAATATCAAAATATAGGGCGCCTTTGAACGTAAGGCTATAGAGTGATTTCGACAAAAAGACGGTCGGACATGTCTAGATCCTATGTGAATAATGTATAATTTGATGTGTTCCAAATGGAATGGCAAAATGGCTAACTCTTCGGTTGTGAGTATAAAAACATATGCTACATTTTTGACTTGTAGGGTTTGATCGCGTTTCGTAAGATTTTTTTTTTTAAATTTTGGTAGGAAATAATTTTCTTGAGTTCCAGCACTGGTCACTAGCGCAAGGAGCAGATGGGATGGTTTGTTTATTTGTTTTCAGTTTCACATACAACAAGATTTTAAATCTTATAATTATAGTATGTGACTATTGTTGTAATAATAAGATTGTTACTAATAGTTGATTTAATAATAAAATTTGTGTTGACGAGATGGGTTTATACTGCCCAGAATGGTGTATCACGAAGGCCAATCCTCCACCTCCATTCCTTAAGCGATCCTAACGTAGCACATTGTATCCGTGACAACTGTGCAAGCTGCAGGTGTTGGTCAGCTTTCTTCCGACACATAAAATCTACTATCTTCTTGCCTCTCAGCCCATTGCTATTCAATTGCAAAAAGATACACTTCCCGGCACTGGCCTTGCAATATTGGGGCTGGGGTGCTGCTGTTGCGTATATTTCTGCACGGGAGAGGTCGGGGGGTCACATAGTCCGACGACGAGGACGCTTCCCGCCACGTGATAGCTGTGAGCACCACACTGGCTGGAACATTGAGGTCCGATCTGTGTGGGGTTTATTGCTGTCACGAGTAGCTTAGCTCCGAGCTACCCGGCGCGTCCACAGGTTGCGGATAGTGGGATGCTCCATACGGAATAGCTACAACGGCAGTCGCGGACAATCAGCGGTATCGAGCGGAGTGTCTCAGTGAGAGGTCGGGCGGCACCAGCTTTTGCACAAATACTGAGTACCTATGATGCACAGATATTTTATAGCCTCAATACCCTTTGTCGGGAGATTGGACGCTCACTCTATAGGGCAGCTATATCCAAATATAGTCCGATCTGAACAGCACATCACAGAAATGGAGAGGGGTCTACCAAAATTCACTGTGCCAAATTTCATCGAAATTGGATGAAAAATTGGCAATGCCTCAAGACTTTAAGTCTGGAGATCGGTCTATATAGCGGCTATATATAACTAAAATCCGATTTTATGAGATCAGAAGATCATGTTTATATACGAAGAATACGAAATCATCAAAAATTGTTTGGAAAATGTTTTTATACCCAAGATATCTGCAAAATTATAAATACCCAAAAAAGGTATTTATTGGGTATTTACGCAATAAATACCCAAGCGTTGGGTATATACCCGGTAGAAACCCATCTCTAGACTTGACCTAGCTAACACAGCCGTTGTATTTTGATGCGTGTAACGATGCCTGTATTTTTCTTTAACGCAAACTGGTCCATATATTTAACGAATAATCTTTCTCTCAAACACTCCAAGCACTACCTCGTCTGCTTGCACAAATACTCACGCCTCGGAACCATATAACAACAACACGGGTAGTATCAGTGTCATGTATAGTGCGATTTTCGTATGTCGAATGGTGGCTTTGTTTCTAAATTGTCTACATAATCCAAAGTAGCATCTGCTTGCCAGTATTATTCTTCGCTTTATTTCAAAACTGGTGTCATTCGTTTCGGTTACGGCGTTGCCAAGGTAGAAAAAGTTGCTGACTATCTCAAAGTTGTGGTTCCCAACTTTCTCCATTTTCTTTATCTGATTGGTTATACATACAGGATTTTGGAAGTTGATACATACCATCAACTTCGTTTTATCTTCATTTACTGCCAGACCCATTTCCACTGACTCTTACGATTCTTTCAAAGGTTTCCGGTGACCGTTCTATGAAGTCGATGTCGTCAGCAAAGGTAAGTAGCATGTTTTCTCTCGTGAATAGTGTGCCATATCTATTCACATCTGCATCTCGTATAATCTTCTCCCATAGGATATTAAAGAGATCACACGATATCCTTGTCTGAAACCTCGTTTGGTATTGAATGGTCCGGAAAGATTTTTTCCTATCCTTACTGAGGAATATGTATCAGCAAATGTCATCCTTCAGCCTTATTAATTTTACAGGGATACCAAACTTATACATAGCTTGAAATACTTTTGAACGTATAGGGCTGTCGAAAGCAGCTTTATAGTCAACAAAAAGATGGTAAGTGCCGATTTGTCCTTCACGGGTCTTTCCCAGAATTTGGCGCAGTAAGAATATCTGGTCTAGGGTGGATCTACCAGGTCTAAAGCCGCTTTTATAGGACCCAATTATCTCATTGACTTTAGGTTTTAATCTTTCACACAGTACGCTCGAGAGTATCTTGTATGCGATGGGGAGGAGACTTATTACCCTGTAGTTGACAAATTCCATGTTGTCTCCTTTCTTGTGTACGGAACATAGTATGCTGAGGTTTCAATTAACGGGTATGCGTTCTTCCAGCCAGATCGCGCAGACAAGATGATGCATACGCCTTATCCGCGTGTCGCCTCCTGTCTTAATTAGTTCAGCGGGCAACTCGTCGGCTCCTGCTGCCTTGTTGTTCTCCAGTCGGGTCGCAGCTACTTAGACCACATTCTGACTAGGAGGTAAACATTATATACCATCATCAGGGATTGATTCTACGGTATCCTCTTCGCCGCCATCGTTGGACACTAGCATCTTCATAAAATGTTCTTTCCATATCCTTAGCACACTACCTGTATCAGTTACCAGATTTCCTTCTTTGTCTCTGCATGATGTTTGATTTTTTGGTAGAATTTCCGGACTTAATTCTGCCTCCTGTACATCTCAATTCGCTCACATTCACGTTCATATTCATTCCGCGGAATAGGCGTTTCTCCTCGCTCCTTTTCTCGCGATACCTCTCCTTCATCTGGCGCGTTGCTACTGATTGCAGGGTTGCTCTGTATCCTGCATTCTTGGCTTCAGCAGCACCCCGATACTCTTGGTCATGCCATGGGTTTCTTGGGGGAGGCTTCCGCTACCCAAGTATGTATTTCGCGGAATGATTCTATCTGATTTTACATTTCTAAATTGTCCGTAAGACGAAAGTTCAGATACTTTATTATTAAAAAATAAAAGGAAAAAAGAAGAGCCTTCAGCGATTAAGCAGATAACTTTTTGTTTTTCCAGAGAGCACTTGATGAAGTTTGCCCTTTTCCTTAACGGATTCAAATTAAAATTTTTTACATGACGGTTATTTTCCCAAACTATGGTTATTTCTAAAATTGGACCAAACAATGTACAGTCCCCCGATCTAAACGATTTGCCATTCGTCCAAATGTCAATGCTGGGTTAGTTCCCAAAATAATAGTCCTAATAGCTGGGCTTGCGGCCAAATGGGTTTACCAGTACACCAGAGGCTTTGGTGTGTCGATACTGTAGTCTCACAATGAACGAAAATTGTCGAACTAGCATAACCTGATCTAGGCCAACTAGTTCTGCGTTTTAGTGTTCACAGAAATAATTCAATAAATTGGAGATTAACAACTCTAACCGCGCCTCACATTCACATTAACAAACTCCCATAATAAAAAACATAGCCTTCTTATTTTAATACATAAACAAAGGTTTATTATTCTACATGTCCGTATCTAATGTGATGATGAAAATATTGATCGGTGATTCCTTTAAGTTTAAGTTATCTTATAACTATGTTCATTTTGCAGCAGTAAAATACCGGACATGGGTATAAACAATACCCACTCGAGCGTTTTTTTTATATGAATATATGTTTGAGCATTTTAAAATGATGGTTGTATGTACTTTTTGGCAAAGTAAAATATACAAGCTGATAGGTATTACAATAGATTTTGATGCGATGCTTCCTTGTATTTAGAAACTAAATGGACAAAAATAATGCAGAGTACAAAAATGAGAAAGTAATAAAAAACATTTAATATCGAGAAATATCAACATTTTGGTAAAAATAACTTAGGTTACACAAATCGGATTACATTAATATTTGCACACAATTTCTTTATGTTAAAACTATAAAAAATACATACTTTTTTTAATAACTTGTTCGACTTATCTTCGATAATATATAAAAATGGAAATTCAAGAATCATCTTCAATCGTCAGAAGTTAATTAGCTTTTAACTAGTCACTTTCCTTAGGTATATAATATATAATTTTATACTAAAGTTTTATTTATATGTGTCCAAACTGCATATTTTATAATTATTTATAATGCAATAGTTAATGCAATATCCTCTTCCTTTACATATATGGAAAAATTATGGAATTTTTTACTTAGCTTCCTCCTTATCCTTATTTTCTTCAGATATTTCCTTTTCATTTGTCTGTAAAGAGAGAATAAATTGAATATATAATTAGAAATTTAATAAATAAAAACAATTTTAAAATAACCCAGATTGAGGTTGGGCAACAATTCACTTATCTATGACTTAAACACACTTTCAAGTAAGCTTGGGTTTTATTTATTTTTATTAATTTTCTATTTGATCGTCTTGCAATTGTTATTGTAACATTGTGCTGAATCTACATTCTTAATTTGTTGTAATTTCTCCCGCTGTTAATGTTGTTGTTGCCACATTTATATGTGAAGTTGGCGATCCTCGTCGAGCTCTATAGGTGAGCAAGCTTTTTCCGGTCCAAAGGACCAATCGCAGCGGGTTGGTTATTTAATGGCGCCAATAACTCGCCTTGTCATATTGAGTATCACAGGCACAAAGTATTTAAGTAAGAGCCGGTGACGCTCGATTTCGGAGACTCTCTACTTGATGCGGCTGAATGCGACTTCCGTTGCAGCTACTCCGTATACGGATCATTCTACTATACGTAACAGTGGCTCCCAGTTCAGCTTCTCGTGATGATGATAACACCACACAATGTGTATGGTGCTCACAGTTATCCCGTTCCGGAGTGTTTAATTGTGATCATATATGGTACAAATTAGGGTACTGTACAAGACTGTATCTCAAATCAAAGTGTAAAAAATGCACAAAAGAGTGTTAGAGAAAAAGCCATGGCAGCCAGTTATATGTACCGCATTTACCCGATGGAAAAAAAGCTCTGGCAGCCAGTTATATGTACCGCATTTACCCGATGGAAAAAAAGCTCTGGCAGCCAGTTATATGTACCGCATTTACCGGATGGAAAAAAGCAATGGCAGCCAGTTATAAAGGGTGATTTTTTTGAGGTTAGGATTTTCATGCATTAGTATTTGACAGATCACGTGGGATTTCAGACATGGTGTCAAAGAGAAAGATGCTCAGTATGCTTTGACATTTCATCATGAATAGACTTACTAACGAGCAACGCTTGCAAATCATTGAATTTTATTACCAAAATCAGTGTTCGGTTCGAAATGTGTTCAAATTTTGACAAATTTTGTTCAGCGATGAGGCTCATTTCTGGTTGAATGGCTACGTAAATAAGCAAAATTGCCGCATTTGGAGTGAAGAGCAACCAGAAGCCGTTCAAGAACTGCCCATGCATCCCGAAAAATGCACTGTTTGGTGTGGTTTGTACGCTGGTGGAATCATTGGACCGTATTTTTTCAAAGATGCTGTTGGACGCAACGTTACGGTGAATGAACACATTTCGAACCGAACACTGATTTTGGTAATAAAATTCAATGATTTGCAAGCGTTGCTCGTTAGTAAGTCTATTCATGATGAAATGTCAAAGCATACTGAACATCTTTCTCTTTGACACCATGTCTGAAATCCCACGTGATCTGTCAAATACTAATGCATGAAAATCCTAACCTCAAAAAAATCACCCTTTATGTACCACATTTACCCGATGGAACCCTTCATCAACAAGGTCTGTCGCATCAGTGAACGTATTCGTTCCTTCCCCGCACGCTTCTGCTCCTAGTCGGGATTGAAAAGAACCCCAGATCTTTCTTCTTTTCGGTTTGCCAGAACCACCTCCATCATCGTAGTCGAATATGGTCCCGTTAGGCCATATACGCAACAGCATCACCCCAGCCCCAATATTGCCTGGCCATTGCCGGGAAGTGTATCTTTTTGCAATTGAATTGCAATGGTCTTCGTGGCAAGATCGACGAGGTAGTAGATTTTATGAGTCGGACAAATAATTGCTTGTAGCGATCCTGGAGATAAAGCTGACCACCACCTGCAGCTTGCACAGTTGTCACGGATACAATGTGCCACGTAAGGATCGCTTAAGGAATGGAGGTGGGGGATTGGCCTTCGTGATACACCATTCGGTGCAATATAGGCCCATCTTGCCTGCGCCTGGAGCTAGTGACCCCTACATGGAGTGCATGGGGATAGCAGTTAGGTCCGGTACTACCGAAATAGAGCTATTCAACATGTACATACCGCCGGTTGGTCGCTCTGTCGCAATTAACGGCCAGGCTTACAAGCCCGACATAAGTGGGCCACCATCTGGTCATAATCGTCTGGTTCTAGGGGACTTTAATGCGCATCACATTTTTATGCCATTCTCCCCTAGGTAACGACCAGCGGGGCATAGCTTAGAAGGCTCCACGTTTGCACGGTGAATAAGGATGCCCCCGCTAGGTTTACGAGGAGGTGTAGCACCTCGCCAGACATATCCATTGCATCTCCTGAGTGACGTTACCTGGAAAGCCGTAATTTTTTTTGGATCAGACCACCTCCCCATAATTCAGACCATCGACCGACCATCCGACATCAAAACCTCAGAACGCCGGACGTTTATCAATCAAAAGAAATCCTATTGGGCTGGTTTCAGAGAGTACACCAATCGCCGCTTGAGTGAACTGACACCCCCTCAAATGTGCTAGTTGCCGAGAGGAAATTCCGGGACATCATTAATGCAGCAGCCGCTCGCTTTATACCAGTCGGTCGAATACCCCAAGTGCGGCACAATTTCCCGATGCAGGCAGTGGTACTCGCAGACAAGCGTGATGAGATTCGTTGTATGGACCCCATCCGTCATCCGTGGTGCCCAATCATCCAAGGCGTTGGGCCCCGACGGAATCTCTACATTGATGTTAAAGAATCTGGAATTACCTGAGTACCTTACTACTGTCCTCAACTTGTCTTTGAACACTCTTATTATTCCCGATAACTGGAAAATGGGCTACTGAAGCCAGGAAAGGACCCGAGTTTGGGGGAGTCTTACAGACCGATCTCCCTTCCCTCACCAGTAGCAAAGACGCTTAAGGCATTACTCCTCCCGAGCCTCGTGGGAGAATTTCCATTCGCCGAGGATCAACGTGGATTTCGAAGACTGCATAGAGCAACAACTGTTTTGCATGCCATCACCGCACAAATTTGCCATGGCTTCAATCAACCCAGGCCATGCGATAGGACGGTCCTCATGGCACTGGGCATTCGACACGGTCAGCCATGCCAAACTATTTGAGGACATCGATTGGTAAATAAGGCGATGGCTCGAAACCGAAACCGATCGACGGAGAAACCGCATCGGATATTGCAATCGGTGCCGCTCTGGAACAGAACCATAATGGAGCAAAGAAACCTTGTTGACCACGTACAAAGCAATTGGCCGGTCTGTGGTAAGTTATGCAGCGCCAGTGTGGTCACGTCAGCTTTGTGACACGCAGTGGAATAATATTCAGATCTGTCAGAATGCCGCCCTCCGAACTGCGACGGGCTGCCTCCTTAGTTCTCATGTGGACCACCTCCACCAGGAGACAAAGATCCTACCAGTGCGAAGACATAACTACATGCTGTCTAAGCAATACCTTTTGGGCTGTTATCGCAGAAATCATCCAAATCATCATCTTGTGGATAGATACCCACCGCCCAGAAGCCTTAAGGTAGATCTACATGATCTAGAGCGTGAGGTCCAGCGCTACAAGAGAGAACCTCTAGATCAAGCGGCATATCAAGCGGGTCTGAACAACATTCATGCAGACACGGTAGCAGACGCGTTAACTGGCTACCGGGTGAATGTAGTCCTTGGAGCACGACCGCCACCCATTGCACCCGAAGAAATCGACCTCCCCCGGCAAACCAGAGTGATTCTGGCTCAATTACGTTCCGGCAAATGCAGCCGCCTCAATTCCCACAGAGCTAGGATTGATGCCGACGTGCAAGATGTATGTCCCGACTGTAACCAGGGACCGCACGATACACGTCACCTGTTTAACTGCCCGGCCAGACCCACTCGACTCAGACCCAGATCCCTGTGGACGCACCCCATCTTAGTCGCGGAGTTCCTGGGTCTTGACACTCAACAGAATCAAGCAGACGAAAGATAGTACACAATAAACTGCTACAACAACAACAACAACCATAATGGAGTGTGGCTGCCTCTTGGTTTCTTTTCCCGAAAGTTAAGTAGCTCTTAAAGGAACTATTTTTTCGTCTCAATGCGATATCGATGCTTTCTTCAGTTTATCTAATGGAACTTCAATCAGCACAAAAGACTGACAAAGAGTTGGGCAATCCCATGGCAGCCGGTTGTACGTACCGGATTGACCCGATGGAATCCTTCATCGGCAAGGGCTGCCGCCTCGGTGTACTATACACTGCTACAACAACAACAACAAAGAGTTGGTAAATATTTTAAATGGCGCCAATTCTCTAAAGCTCCAATTCTCTAAAGCTGCAGACTATACATTTTGATTCAACTTCAGTTTATTGTGACATCTCGAGTGGAAATGTTCGTATATACGTTCCTGAGTCTTTACGTCAACAAACTTTCAGCTCCACTTACAATCTTTCACATCCCAGTGGACGTGCTAGTCTTCAACAGATTCGTGAAAGGTACAGGAATGAAGAAGCGAATTTTGAATTGGTCCAAGATTACCAGCCATAACTGACTTACACTTAACAAAATATATGTTCCCGATCATCGATTTGATCACGACCATCTAGACATTGTTGTGAAGCCTTTGGTTCAAGGTTACAGATATTGCCACATGATGATAGATTGATTTTCGTTGGCCAGAAGCAGTGCCTTTGAAAGCACAAACCGTGGCAACAGTATTTTGGTCAAATTGGATTTCACGTTTTTGTAGTCCTAGGGTAATGTTTGGTTTAAGAATAACTTTTAAAGAAGATCTACAAGCTTCGCCAGGTGACCTTCTATATGGCGGACATATATGATTTCCCCACGAGTTTTTCAGCCAATCAAACATTCCTGTAAAATCATCAGAATTTTTAAAGAGACTTCGTGATTATTTCAATTTCTTGCGACCAGTTCCAGCCTCGCATCACAACAAGAGTAAAATGTTCTTATTTAAGAACCTTAAGGATTGTATTCATGTAAATACAACTCCTGAACCACCTTATGCTGGACCATTCGAAATAGTTCAAAGATTTTCAGCTCGACGATCATGATAAGGGGCAAAAATGTCAACCCAGCCATCGACCGTCTTAAACAGGCTTTCATCATCAATAAACTTGAACAACCGGTAAAAGAACATCAAGAATCACAGCCAACACAAGATGCAACGTCGATATCTGACTATTCCATCATCGTCTCAAAACATGGCATCGTCTTCTGTTTGAGATTCATCAGCGGTCGATAATGAACTATTACAACTACTTTTAAGCACACGACCATGTCCATCTCGCAAAAGAATGCCATTCTAAGCACTTCCTGACTTGATCACTGGAGAGAGTTGGATGTGGCAACCCCGAACTTGCCGACTTCTGAAAGTAAACGAGATGGCAACCCTTCAGTTGCTAGACAACAACAATAGCAATTGCTCGTTGCTCGTGAGTTGCTCAGTCTTCAGCTGTAGACTTTGATAAAAGTTAATCGAATTAATTGTCGCACAAATTTGTATCTAATAAAGATAAATTTAAATAGTTAAGTTAAACTTGTCTTTTATTGGCAACAACAACTATAGGTGTATGTCCATAGTGGGACGGATTAATATTCGCACCTCCTTTTCAATCTAACCTACTTCTAGTTTTTTTTTTTTTCAAAAAAAAATTTGCCACTTTTTGTACCATTTAAAAAAAAAATTTCAACTTTTTCTACGAAAGACACTTTTTGTGCAACTATTTATTCACGCAGACACGGTCTGTAATGCGGTGAATAAGTACCGAGTAAAGAGGTATTTGGAGATCGACCGCCTCACATTCCACCTGAAGAAATTGACCTTCCACGGCAAACCAGAGTAGTTCTGGATCAATTACAATCTGGCAGATGCAGCCCTTCAACTCTTACAGAGCAAGATTTCATGCCAACGGGCAGGGTGTTTGTCCTGGGACCACACGTCACTTGTTTAACTGTCCAGCCAGAACCACTTTCTCTCTAGACGTAATTCGTATCCTATTTATGGCATAATTATGCATATTAGTGGATTAACGTCTCCTTCTGCATTGATCTAATTATAACATTATATTCTAGTGTTTTTCTTTTGGGCTTACTTCCCCAGAACATATGATACATAAATTTACTCTTTTTATACATCAGTAGCTAGACTTAACGCGACTGCTACTATTTCTTTTATAATTCGGAAAACAAAACTGTCCATTGTATTTCTACAATGTAGTCTTTGTCTTTATATAAGCGCCATTTTATGTACTTGAATAGGCAATCGAGAGGAGGGTCTCAGTAAGGGGTTAGGTGACACTGACTCTCACTTAAATACTGAGTGCCAATGATACTCGAGATGACAATGCGAGTTATTGACGCTTTTAAATTACCAATGGCCAAAATCAGCGTCGGTCTCAGGTTAGGGGCAGCTGGAGGCGAGCGTCGGATCTTGGAGCAAGCGGCTCGCGGCAGACTGATTTAAAGGCTTTGATTGCTTATTCATCAGTTGCTCATATAGGAATTGTTTTAGCAGGATTAATAACTTTAACATATATAGGAATTTGTGGTTCTTATACTTTAATAATTGCTCATGGGTTATGTTCTTCTGGATTATTTTGTTTAGCTAATATTACATATGAACGAATAGGAAGTCGAAGTTTATTAATCAATAAGGGTTTATTAAATTTTATACCTTCAATAAGATTATGATGATTTTTATTAAGTTCAGCAAATATAGCTGCTCCTCCTACATTAAATTTACTAGGAGAAATTTCTTTAATTAATAGAATTGTTAGATGATCATGATTAACCATATTAATATTATCTCTTTTATCTTTTTTCAGAGCTGCTTATACTTTGTATTTATATGCTTATAGACAACATGGAAAGGTTTTTTCTGGAGTTTATTCTTTTAGAGGAGGAAAAATTCGAGAGTATTTACTTTTATTTTTACATTGATTTCCTTTAAATTTATTAATTTTAAAGAGAGATATATGTATATTATGATTATGTTTAAATAGTTTAAAAAAAATATTGATTTGTGGTGTCAATGATAAGATTATGTCTTTTTAAATCGTGAAATATTTATCAATTTGTACAATTAGATTTTTTTCATTATTTTTTTGTAGATTATTATCATTTACAATAGGAATAATTTTTATTATATTCCTATTGGAATAGGAATAAATTTTATTATAATACGAGTGCGATCCCACAAAACCCATGCTGGGCCAGTAACCCGCCCCCGGAAAACTGAGAACTACTATGAGAAACAAAAGAGTAGTCAAAAGGAACCCCTAACATTGACTGCCCACGCAAACGAAAAAAGGATCATGATTTGCGAATCTGCACCTGAAATGTCCGGATCTCTTTATAGAGAAGGTGCAATATACGCTCTGGCGGATGTATTGGAGAAGTACAATGCAGAAATTAACGCCTTACAGGAAGTGCGATGGATGGGGAATGGCGTCACAACAACACCAAATGACGGTGACGAACTATACTATAGCTGTCATTACACGAGGCATGAATTGGCTGTGGATTTGTGGTTAGTCGGAGACCGAAACACCTTGTCTCCATTTTTACTGCGGTGGATGAGATGCTAGCCACAATCCGCATAGAAGTCAAATTCCTCTACATCACCCTTGTTTGTACCCATGTCCGGACGGAAGACGAGGACGAGCAGACCAAGGATATTTTCTATGAGCGCCTAGAGAGAAAATACGTTGCAATTCAACTGCAAAAATGATACACTTCCCGGCACTGACCTTGCAATAATGGGGCTGGGATGCTGCTGATCGTATATTGTCGCACGGGAGACGTCGGGGGTCACATAGTCCGACGACGAGGACGCAGAAGGCGTCGACGCTTGTGACCCACTGCTGTCTATGTTCGCACAGCACCTTGGAACGTATTCAGTGTGACTATAATCCTGTAGTGACGAAAGGCGAGAGCAAGATCGGAAACTCGGGCAGGGATAGTTGTGAGTACCACACAGGCTGGAACATTGAGGCCCTATCTGTGTGGTGTTCATTGCTGTAACGGAAGCTTAGCTGCGAGCTAACGGGCGCGTCCACAGGTTGCGGACAGTGGTATGCTCTGCACGGAGTAGCTGCAACAGCAGTCGCGGACAATCAGCATTATCGAGCGGAAAGTCTCGATATCGATATGACAATGGCCACCCTGCTTCCAGGGCGATCGGTCCTTTGGACCGGAACGAGCTTGCTCACCTACAGGAGCTTGGCTAGAATCGCCACCTCCACATGGAAATTTGGCTGCAATAACAATAAATTATGGGCATGCGATGATAAAATATAGGCTTCACACATTCGAAGTCTCAGTAGTAGGCAACGGCCTCATACAACCACCGCAGCTGTTAGGTTTTTGTAGTCCATTCTAAGCCTACTCCCGGGCTCTAGATATGTCGCTTCACTGGAAACAGACGCAGATCATCAATCGCCTAATAGATAACACTATAGTAGCTATCATTTGATGTCTTGACATCTTTTCTTAAATTACTACCTTTTTAGAATATTCTTGCGGAGCGAAATAACAAAACGTCCGCTCTACTCAACAACAATGGAAGAGGTGTTATAATTGGTGAATAATGTAATTGTTAATCGGCCATTTGTGGCCGACATAATTAATAAATTAAAAAAATACATGTTACATGTCTTTTTTTACATATCGTTGAACTGAATATAAACTTTGAATTACTACATTTTCCAAGCCAGCCAAACTCTACAAAGAAAATAAATCGAGACAAAAAATCGAATAAAACATTCGTAGCCCAAGAAATGACGTAAATGATTGGCTATTTCGACTTGAAGTATTTAATTAAGAGTATAAAAAAAGACAAACAAATTAGTTAATCGTTGGTATTCAACAGCATTCATCTGTCTGTGATGTACAATTTAGTTGGGCTAGTCATATTATCATTATAATATAATAATTGTTTTTTGTTGTTTTTGTTTGTTTTGTACTTACCTTTTCTTTTTCTAATTCTTTTTCATTTGTTTCAATTTCGTTCTCCTGCTCTTTTGATTTTTCCAAATCGCCCTCTTTTCCTTCTTTATTTTCTGGCCTAAAAATTAAAAAAAAAATAATTACTAAATTTTAAGACATAAATCTATTTGTCTATTTAGGACTGAATTTTTCTTCATATTTGAATGTTTCGTATTTTTCTGTCTTAGACAACATTTGAGAAGCAAATTTCAAATAAGAAAAAATATGTGGATGTATCTTAGATCGGACATGAACCTGTTTTCCAAAGAGGTGTGTTAAGTAGTTAAAAGATTTAGTTTTATTGTTCTTGAAAAAATGTTTTTATGGGTCGGTTATGGATGGCAGGCTTATTTAAATTGCGTTGTGAGTTAACAAATTTGCATTTTAGTTGCTGAAAGTTGAATTTTGGCAACCATATATTGCTCTTGCTATGCGGCATTTATAAGAAAAAAGTGAAATTAACAAGATATTATTTTTCCTAAATTTTTCCTTTGTTTCTAATTACACGTGTTTTGTGTGTTTGAAAGCTTAAATCACCATAAAACAACAAAGCATGATGTTTATGAAAGAAAAAGAGCACATCCCAAAATCTAGTACGTAATATGCATATTTTTATTTAAACAAAAGTCAATGGATGCAATGTAAACAGACAATAAAAACGAATATCCCATGGCAGACGGATTGACCCGATGGAAACCTCATCGGCAAGGACTGCCGCCTCAGTGTACTTGTTCGTCCTTTATTCGTCATGGGAGAGGCACATCCCGGATTGCCTTCTGCGCATGCTTCTGGTCTGTATCTTTTTTTCTAATCACCCTTATTATGTATGTTGTAGTCGAATTTTTGACTTCGACTGCTGGAAATTAAAGGTTATATATCATTGGCATTATGTGCAAAATCGAGTTATTTTGGTTTTTGTAATATATGATGCTTGCAAGTAGCTCATCTGTCAAGAAAGCAATCACCACCATTTTGTTCATAATACCGACAAAATAAAACCGCGAATTTTCGGCTGTCGTAGTCGAATATTCAAATTCGAAATACATAATAAGAGCCAATGATTTCTCTACTATCGAAGGCACTATCGATATTTTAATTTTTGTCTGAAAATCGATTGATATGTGTACGTGTTCGTCTTTTCTCGGCATGGGAGAGGCACATCCCGGAGTGCCTTCTCCGCACGCTTCTGGTCCGTGCCGGGATTGAAAATAACCACGGACCCTGGTTCTGTTCGGTTTGCCAGAACCGCCTCCAGCATTGGTGGGTGTCGTTGAGGTGTAACCGGTGCATGGAGCGGGTATATTTCCGATCCTGCTTTGGCCTTACTTCAATACGGGAGTATAGTCATACTGGAGATGTCGCAAGGTGTTGTGCAAACATAGCCATCAGTGGGTCACAAGCGTACTCTTCTGCGTCCTCGTCGTCGGACTATGTGACGCCCCCGACGTCTCTCGTACGGCATATACAGCAATATCCCAGCCCCAATATTACCAGGCCAGTGCCGGGAAATGTATAATTTTTGCAACTAAACTGGAACGGTCTCCGTGGCAAGATCGATAAGATTGTGGATTTTATGAGTCGGAAGAACATATTGGTTGCAGCGATCCAGGAGACAAAGCTGACCAACACCTGCAGCTTGCAGAGTTGTTACGGATACAATGTGCTACGTAAGGATGGCTCAAGAAATGGAGGTGGGGGATTGGTCTTCGTGATACACCATTCCGTGCAATATAGTACTTGCAATATAGTAGGAGCGTGATGGGATTCGTTGTATGGACCCCACTAACCCCAGAATAAGCGATCTGAATCTGGAAATAAACAGGGTAGTCAACGAACATAGGCGGAATTTGTGGATGAAACGCTTGGAACAATGTAACTTAGGCACCGGTTTAGGCAAGCTGTGGTCTACTGTAAAGTCACTCGAACCCCGGTAGACAGGATGACAGGACCTCAAGCACTTTTGGTGCGAAGTAACAGTGACTGACAGGACAGGACAGGACAAGGAGGAGAGCCATTCGTGGTCTCCGAGACGATGAACAGCCATCACAATTTACCGTGGGAAGTTACGAACTCGACACAATCAGCCATGCCAAACTATTTGAGGACATCGCCAACACGTCCCTCCAGCCAGGCTTGAAACGCTGGGTCCCGAATTATCTGTGTGGTCGCCAGCCATTTGTGGAATTTAGGGATGAATAAATCGAAGCACCGTAGAGTAAAACAGGGAGTTCCCCAAGGTGGGGTGATATCTCCGGCACTGTTTAACCTCTACCTATCCTCCATTCCACCCCTTCAGACGGCATAGAGATCGTATCATATGCGGACGATTGTATGAGCATGGCATCAGGCCCCCACCCATTGTTGACATCTGCGATAGGTTGAATGTTTACCTCAACGAACTTGATATCTGTCACCAAATCTTCAGCCACATTGTTCACTACAAATACGCGTGAGGTGAATACTGAGCTGACTGTGATGGTCGATGGAGAAATGATTCCGACCATCAAGTGTCCCAAAATACCTGGCGTCACATTTGACAGCTCTTGCGATTGCCACAGTGCGACGATATAACTATATGCTGTCTAAGCAATACCTTTTGGGCTGTTATCACAGGGACCATCCAAATCATCATCTTATCCACCGCCTAGAAGCCTTCAGGTAGATCTACATTATCTAGAATGTGAGGTTTAGCGGTACAAGAGAGAACCTCTAGATCAAGCGGCATATCAAGCAGGTCTAGATAACATTCATGCAGATACGGTAGCAGATGCCGTAAATGGCTACGGGGTGAATGTAGTCCTTGGAGAACGACCGCCTCCCATTGCACCTAAAGAAAGTGACCTCCCCCGGCAAACCAGAGTAGTTCTGGCTCAATTACGATCCGGATTGATGCCGACGTGCAAGACGTATGTCCCGATTGTAGCCAGGGACCGCACAATACACGTCACCTTTTTAAGTGCCCAGCCAGACCCATCAATCCCAACTGCATTTGAGGTTACCTTAGGCAAATCAACATATAAATCATTCAAATCATTGCTGAAACTGAAGAAAATCGTCCATCTTACCCATGTAAATTCAGAATATCAATATTTCCATTATTACCATCTATAACAAAATAATTATTTATCTCATATACGTCTATATAATCCTTGCATTCATTGCCTTTATCAACATATTTTCTGTTCAGAATTTTCCACACTTTTTTGATCAGCGTCATTAAACAGATATAGTAGTGTTGCCTTCCAAACTTCCTAACAAGCCCCCTCAACTTGTTACGGATTCTACAATGTTTGTCTATTAAGCACAGAAGGATTTCACGAGTGGAAAGTCTCAGTGAGAGGCCGGGTGGCACCAACTCTTGCTTAAGTACTGAGTGCTATGATGCTCGACACGACAAGTCGAGTTATTGACGCCTTTAAATAACAAATGGCCGGTTATTTAAATGCGTGTTCCCGCGGCGATCGGTCGTTTAGACCGGAACGAGCTTGCTCACCTATGAGAGTTTGACGAGGATCGCCACCTCCACATGCAAATGTCGCTACAGCAACATCACGATAAGCCCGATCACAAAGCCGTCTAGCATTTAATTTTATAAAAGAACTTCACAGGATGAACAATTTGTATTAAAAAGTTTTTATTAAATAATAAAAGAAAATTCAAACTGAATTGAACAATGGTTTTTTACAGACTAAAAAAATTCTATGCAGACATAAAATATTTGAAACAAATGTTTCATAGTCTACTCATTTCCATGGCCTACTCATTTAAATTAATACATTTTAAATAATGTAGATTCGATTGCAAATATTTATCACGACACCCCCTCTCAATCGAGAAGTCCCAGTTTACTACATAGTTTTGAAAAAAGTCCAACATCTAAGGATTTGGTAAAAATATCAATGTGTTTGGCTCGGTTGCTTTCTATATCTTTGACATGCCAATGCAACCTCTGTTGTCTTGATATCTTGACTGTAAAATTTTTAATTTTTCCAAGATGCTTCTGATGTTGCCAGACTCAATGCAATATATTCTGCCTCGGATGATGATATTGCAACGGCCTGCTGCTTTTTGCTACATCAGAAAACAGACGAAACATATATTTTAACCGCTTATAGATTTCTGATCATTTTGATCAGATGTCCAATCGACATCAGCATAACCAACTAGGGGTCCATTATTGGCGTTCTTGAAACACAATTTGTATTCCGAAGTTTCTTTTAAGTATCTTAATACTCTTTTTAGACGCTGCCAGTGTATATCTGTTGGATTATTTTGAAAACGGCTCAGATAACCGACAATAAAGCAGATATCTGGTCTTGAGCATAACATTAGGTACATCAGACTTCCAACAAGTTCGCGATATGATTTATTAGTACAGGAATCAGACCATTCACATTTAATTGTAGTACTTTCTCCATAGGTGTTTTTACATTGTAACATTCGTTCATTCCAAATTTTGACAAAAGCTTATAAATGTTATCCTTCTGAGAAATGTACAAGTTCCCATTACTGCAATTGAAATTCATTCCAAGAAAATTCGTCAACGGACCGTAATCTGTCATTTAACAGATCATCCACAAAAAGAATTAAAAATATTGTGTTGTTCAATTCAATTTTCGTATACAAACAGTAATCATGTCTTGATCTGGTAAATCCAAGAGATACAATGAAATCATTAATTTTTCATTCCCATATTTCGGCGAATGTTTCAGTCTGTACAAAGACTTCACAAGTTTACATGCGAAACCTTTTCGTTCTTTCATACCTTGCGGAATTGCCATAAAAATTTCTTCGCTTAGGCCTCCATGCAAAAATGCTGTCTTAACATCGAGTTGATGAAATTGAAATTGTTTCTTGATACCAACAGCCAGCACCTTATTGTTATTAATTTTACTACTGGAGCGAATGTATTGGGTTGCCCAAAAAGTAATTGCGGATTTTTTAAAAGAAAGTAAATGCATTTTTAATAAAACTTAGAATGAACTTTAATCAAATATACTTTTTTTACACTTTTTTTCTAAAGCAAGCTAAAAGTAACAGCTGATAACTGACAGAAGAAAGAATGCAATTACAGAGTCACAAGCTGTGAAAAAATTTGTCAACGCCGACTATATGAAAAATCCGCAATTACTTTTTGGGCAACCCAATATCATAGTAGTCGATTCTATATTTCTGTTGAAAACCAGTGGCAACAAGCATGGCCTTGTATTTTGATGTATATCGCAGGTTGTCATTTTTGATTTTAAACGCTCACTTGAATTTCGACAACTTTTTCGTCAAACTTCACATCTCTGGCTAGAATGATTTTTATCGATCCCATAATCGGTACCCCTTTGGCGCATATCCAATCAACACAGATTTTTTACTTCTTTGGCCTAACTTTTTTTTTTTGAATATCCAGAATTATGCCATTCAAAAACTTTTATCTTTGATAAATATACCATAATTCCGATGGTTTTGTTGCGTCTTTTACTGCGCTTGACGAAATACAATTTATAGTATACACTGCTGCATATGCCGCTTCATTCCACAAATATTTGGTACTTCAGATTCAAATAACATTGCTCTGATATTTTTCGATATTGTTCTATTAAATCTTTCCGATACATAATTTTGTTGAGGTGAACACAACTGTTGTTTCTACTTGAATTTCTTTATCTTTGTACCACAAAATCTGATCTTTTGACAAATATTCTCCTCCTTGATCGATTGTTAAAGTAGAAATTTATTCGTTAGGGAGCATAGACGTAACTAAGGTCTCTTATTCTTTAAATTTCTTGAAAACATCCGATTTTTGTTTAATGCAAAAGATTAGAGCAAAATGACTAGTCATCAATAACGTCACGAAATATTTCGATCCATCCCACGCAACTGGTGTGATAGGAGCACATACAGCTGAGTGCATTCTTTGGAGTAACCGGGTAACCCCGTCCTAGTGCCACTAAAGGGACTTTTTGGTCACTTGCCCTGGAATCCAACTTAAATTTGATTTGGTTTTCATACGCTCTTTGAACTGTTGAGTTATTGTATGCCATGAATGACACCGACTTACTTTCTGCAGATCTGACATCCTTCTGTCAACAATTTTTAACTTGGTGGCCAAAAAACTCGCATTTGAAGCATTTTCCATTGAAACATTTTTTCTTCGGAAACTTTTTGCTAAAAAAGCTGTTGATTGATGTTGAACGTCTTCATTTCTGTCATAAAATGTTGATTCTTCACTAATTAGCCTTTCTTTAGATGTAAAATGTTAATTTGGGTCCCTCTTCATTTTGCGACGCAGTAACTAGCGGATCAAATTTTTCAGGCAGCGCCAAAAACAGTTGCGCCAACACGTCACTTTCTTCCATGTTCACTGCGTCATTTCCGTGCCAGTTAGAACATTCACCGAGTCCAAATGGATTTTAACGCAAAACTTAACCAATCATCGTACCCTTTGCCATTAAACTGGGGGATTCCGTGTTGCTCTTTTTCGCCCATAACCTTTTATAGAAGAACTTCACGGGATGAACAATTTGTATTAAAACGTTTTATTATAGGATAAAAGAAAATTCAAACTGAATTGAAAAATGGTTTTTTACGGACTAAAAAAAATTTCTATGCGTACATAAAACATTTGAAACAAATATTTCATAGCCTACTCATTTTTCATAGCCTACTCATTCCACAGCCTACTCATTTACATTAATACATTTCAAATAATGTAGATTCTATTGCAAATATTTATCACAACATTTACTACCTCATGTCTGCTCATCCATGGGTCTCTTTCAGGATTTACTTTAAAATGTAACCTTACCTGGATCAGCGACAAGAGAAAAAAACAATCAACGATGTAGAATTGTGAAAAGATTCCCGAACAGTAGACTGAGTTACGTAAAAAAGAAAGCTCCAAACCACACGAAGATCTGACAATTGAAGAGCTGCTAACACTAAAAACATTCGTATTAAAATCACCTACAATAACTACCTGTCCATATTGCATTAGCTGGTCATAAACCCATGGCAGCCGGTTGTACGTACCGGGTTGACCTCGATGGAATCCTCCATCGGTAAGGGCTGCCACTCAGTGTACGTGCTCGTCTTTTTTCATCATGGGAGAGGCACATCCCAGTGCCTTCTCCGCACCCTTATGGTCCGTGCAGGGATTGAAAATAACCCCGGACACTGGTTCTGTTCGGACCCCATCATCGGTCGGTGTCGGTGAGGTGTAACCGATACATGGAGTGGGTACATTTCCTATCTTGCTCTGGCTCGGATGTGCTAGTTGCCGAAAGGAAATACCGAGACATCATTAACGCAGCAGCCGCTCGCTTTATACCAAGCCAGTCGAATACCCCAGGTGCGGCCCAATTTCCCGGCGTAGGCAGTGGTACTCGCAGACGAGCGTAAAGGGATTCTTTGTAGGGTCGCCATTAACCCCAGAATCAGCGAGCTGAATCTGGAAATAAACAAGGTAGTCAACGAACATAAGCGGAATTTGTGGCTGAAACACTTGGAGAAATGTAACTTAGGCACCGCTTTAGGCAAGCTGTGGTCTACTGTTAGGTCACTTTCGAACCCCAGTAGGTGGGATGACAGAACCTCAGTCACTTTTGGCGACATAAGCGTAATTTATCCAAAGAGATGTGGCAGGTTGTTCAACCGTTACTTGTGCATCGTGCATCCCGAGAGTGACAGGGCAAGGAGAGCCATTCGCCGTACCCGTGGTCTCTGAGCAGATGGACAGCCATCACAATTTACCATGGGGGAAGTTACGAATGTCATCCGTGGCGCCAAATCATCCAAGGCGTTGGGCCACGATGGAATCTCTACATTGATGCTGAAGAATCTGGTTTTACCTATATTTGGGTACCTTACTACGGTCCTCAACTTGTCTTTAAATACTCTTATAGTTCCCGATGTCTGGAAAATGGGCAGTGATCCCGCTACTGAAGCCTGGAAACGACCTGAGTTTGGGGGAGTCGTATAAACCGATCTCCCTTCTCTCACCAGTAGCAAAGACGCTTGAGGCATTACTCCTCCCGAGCCTCGTAGGAGAATTTCCATTCGCCGAGCATCAACATGGATTTTGAAGACTGCATAGCACAACAACAGCTTTGCATGCCATCACCGCACACATTTGCCTTGGCTTCAATCAGCCCAGGCCATGCGATGGACGGTTCTCGTTACACTGGACCTACCGAAGGCATTCTACACAGTCAGCCATGCCAAACTATTTGAGGACATCGCCAACAAGTCCATCCAGCCAGGCCTGAAACGCTGGGTCGCGAATTATCTGTGTGGTCGCTAGTCATTTGTGGAATTTAGGGATAAGGAGTCGAAGCACCGTAGAGTAAAACAGGGAGTTCCCCAAGGTGGTGTGATATCCCCGGCACTGATTAACCTCTACCTATCCTCCATTCCACCCCCTCCAGACGGCACCCATTGATGACACCTGCGATAGGTTGACCGTCGACCTCAACGAACTTGCCTCATATTTCGCTGCAAGAAATGTGAAGATATCCGACACCAAATCTTCAGCCACATTGTTCACTACAAATACGGGCGAGGTGAATACTGAGCTGACTGTGATGGTCGATGGAGAAACGATTCCAACCATCAAGTGTTCCAAAATACTTGGCGTCACACTTGACAGCTCTTACACATTCTCCCCACATGCCACAGCAATCTGCGATAAAGTCAATAGTAGAAACAAGGTCCTCAAGTCACTTGCTGGCAGCACTTGGGGTGCAGACAAAGAAACCTTGTTGACCACGTACAAAGCAATTGGCCGTTCTGTGGTAAGTTCTGCAGCGCCGGTGTGGTCTCGACAACATTGTGACACGCAGTGGAATAATATTCAGATCTGTCAGAATGCCGCCCCCCGAACTGCGACGGGCTGTCTCCTCAGTTCTCATGTGGACCACCTCCATCAGGAGACAAAGTTCCTACCAATACAAAGACATAACAACATGCTGTCTAAGCAATATCTTTTGGGCTGTTATCGCTGAGACATTCCAAATCTTCATCTTGTGGATAGATATCCACCGAGAGAAACTCTAGATCAAGCGGCATATCAAGCAGGTCGAAACAACATTCATGCAGACACGGTAGCAGATGCGGTAAATGGCTACCGGGTGAATGTAGTCGTTGGAGAACGACCGCTTCCCATTGCACCTGAAGAAATTGACCTCCCCCGGCAAACCAGAGTAGTTCTGGCTCAATTACGTTCCGGCAGATGCAGCCGCCTCAACTCCTAGAGTGCAAGGGTTGATGCCGACTTGCAAGATGTATGTGTCGATTGCAACCAGGGACCGCACGATGCACGTCACCTATTTAACTGCCCAGCCAGACCCACTCGACAACAACAACCAAGTTGCGTCTGAATCATATCCCATTTCCCATGTGGCAAATACACAACACCCACAAGAATAGTGGGATTGCCACAAAATATATCAGCAAATATGGATTCACATATTCATACTTATCAGTCTGGAAGACTTCTGAATTTAAGATTTCGTGAAATTAGAAGACCCACTCTTCACCTCCGGACGAACACATGTCATTTCTGCAAAAGGAATAATTGGGCACAGAAACACGTTTCCGACAAAGCCATAATATGCACATTAGAGTTAATCAATATATTTCAATCCCATGGCAGCCGGTTGTACGCACCGGATTGACCCGATGGACTCCTCATCGGCAAGGGCTGCCGCCTCAGTGTACGTGTTCGTCTTTTTTCGCCAGGGGAGATGCACATCCCGGAGTGCCTTCTCCGTACGCTTCTGGTCCGTGCCGGGATTGAAAAGAACCCCGGACCCTGGTTCTGTTCGGTTTGCCAGAACCGCCTTCATCATCGGTCGGTGTCGGTGAGGTGTAACCGGCGCTTGGAGTGGGTACATTTCCGTTCTTGCTCTGGCCTAACTTCGCTACGGAAGTATAGTCATACTGGCTATGTCGCTAGGTGCTGTGCGAACATAACCAGCAGTGGGTCACAAGCGTCGCCGTCGTCGTCTTCGGCGTCCTCGTCGTCGGACTATGTAACCCCCCTGACCTCTCCCGTACGGCAATTTATGCAACGACAGCACCCTAGCCCTATTATTGCCAGCCCAGTGCCGGGAAGTGTATCAGTGGCAAGATTGATGAGATTGTAGATTTTATGAGTCGGAAGAGCATATCGGTCGCAGCGATCCAGGAGACAAAGCTGACTAACACCTGCAGCTTGCACAGTTGTCACGGCTACAATGTGCTACGTAAGGATCGCTCAAGGAATGGAGGTAGGGGATTGGTCTTCGTTATACACCATTCCGTGCAGTATAGACCTAACTCGCCTGCGCTTGACGCTAGTGACCCATACATGGAATGTATGGGGGTAGCAGTCAGGTCTGGTACTGCCGAGATAGAGATATACAACGTGTATATACCGCCGTTTGGTAGCTGTGTCCCGATTAATGGCCAGGCCTACAACCCCGACATAAGTGGGTTGCTATCTGGCCATAGTCGTCTGGTTCTGGGGGATTTTAATGCACATCACACGTCATGGCATTCTCCCCTAGGTAACGACCAGCGTGGCATAGCTTTGGCAGAGCAGATAGATAGCTCCACGTTTTGCACGGTGAATGAATCAATTGAATCTCAATTGCAGTCAACGAACATAATCGGAATTTGTGGCTGGAACACTTGGAGCAATGTAACTTAGGCACCGGTGCAGGCAAACTGTGGGCCACTGTTAAGTCTCTCTCGAACCCCGGTAGACGGGACGACAGGACCTCAGTCACTTTTGGCGAGATAACCGTGACTGATCCGAAAGATGCGCCAGGTTGTTCAACCGTCAATTTATTGTGCATCCCGAGAGAGACAGGGCAAGGAGAGCCATTCGCCGTATTCGTGGTTTTCGAGCCGATGAACAGCCATCACAATTTACCGTGGGCGAAGTTACGAATGTCATCCGTGGCGCCAAATCTTCCAAGGCGTTGGGCCCCGACGGAATCTCTACATTGATGCTGAAGAATCTGGATTCACCTGGAGTTGAGTACCTAACCACTTTCCTTAACCTGTCATTGAACACTCTTATAGTTCCCGATGTCTGGAAAATGGGCAGAGTGATCCCGCTACTGAAGCCTGGGAAAGACCCGAGTTTGAGGGAGTCGTACAGACCGATCTCCCTTCTCTCACCAGTGGCAAAGACGCTTGAGGCATTACTCCTCCCGAGCCTCGTAGGAGAATTTCCATTCGCCGAGCATCAACATGGATTTCGGAGACTGCACAGCACAACAACAGCTTTGCATGCCATCACCACACACATTTGCCGCGGCTTCAATCAACCCAGGCCATGTGATAGGACGGTCCTCGTGGCACTGGACCTATCGAAGGCATTCGACACGGTCAACCATGCCAAATTATTTGAGGACTTCGCCAACACGTCCCTCCAGCCAGGCCTGAAACGTTGGGTCCCGAATTATCTGTGTGGCCGCCAGTCATTTGTGGAATTTAGGGATAAGAAGTCAAAACACCGTAGAGTGAAACAGGGAGTTCCCCAAGGTGGGGTGATATCTCCGGCTCTGTTTAACCTCTACCTATCCTCCATCCCACCTCCTCCAGACGGCATAGAGATCGTATCATATGCGGACGATTGTACGATCATGGCATCAGGCCCCCCACCCATTGATGACATCTGCGATAGGTTGAACGTCTACCTCAACGAGCTTGCCTCATATTTCGCTGCAAGAAATCTGAAGATATCGGCCACCAAATCTTCAGCCACACTGTTCACTGCAAATACGGGTGAGGTGAATACTGAGCTGACTGTGATGGTCGATGGAGAAATTATTCCGACCATCAAGTGCCCCAAAATATTTGGCGTCACATTTGACAGCTGTGGTAAGTTATGCAGCGCCAGTGTGGTCACGTCAACTTTGTGACACGCAGTGGAATAATATTCAGATCTGTCAGAATGCCGCCCTCCGAACTGCGACGGGCTGTCTCCTCAGTTCTCATGTGGACCACCTCCATCAGGAGACAAAGATCCTACCAGTGCGAAGACATAACTACATGCTGTCTAAGCAATACCTTTTGGGCTGTTATCGCAGAAATCATCCAAATCATCATCTTGTGGATAGATATCCACCGCCCAGAAGCCTTAAGGTAGATCTACACGATCTAGAGCGTGAAGTTCAGCGCTACAAGAGAGAACCTCTAGATCAAGCGGCATATCAAGCGGGTCTGAACAACATTCAAGCAGACACGGTAGCAGACGCGTTAATTGGCTACCGGGTGAATGTAGTCCTTGGAGAACGACCGCCACCAATTGCACCCGAAGAAATCGACCTCCCCCGGCAAACCAGAGTAGTTCTGGCTCAATTACGTTCCGGCAGATGCAGCCGCCTCAATTCCCACAGAGCTAGGATTGATGCCGACGTGCAAGATGTATGTCCCGATTGTAACCAGGGACCGCACGATACACGTCACCTGTTTAACTGCCCGGCCAGACCCACTCGACTCAGACCCAGATCCCTGTGGACGCACCCCATCTTAGTCGCGGAGTTCCTGGGTCTTGACACTCAACAGAATCAAGCAGACGAAAGATAGTACACAATAAACTGCTACAACAACAACAACAACAACATATTTCTAAGTTCATTCATCTTAACCGATTCTCGAAAGGACATATACCTTGAAAATTAGCATGATCTATATTCAGATCAGAATGTAGTCATTGAGAACTCGTCTGATTTAGCGGATGTGAACATTCGTAAGTTGTTGAGCTTTTTAAAGCGATCTGAATGATTAAACCGTAGGGACTAGAAGGCATCTTCTTTCTAAGTGAGTGTGATAGCAGACTGTATTTTAAATCCTACCTAACCATCTTCTTTTTATACGATCCACCACGGTCCGCCTATCTGTCGAAAGAACCACTAACTTTCGAAGGTGGAAGGCTAGGCACTTGAAATTTTGCGCAAATACTCCCTACTAATGTAGGTCGGTTGAGTTTGTTAATCGGCCATATCGGTCTATATTTTGATATAGCTCCCATATGAACCTAACAGCCGATTATAATTATTGAGCCTCTTGCGCAATTCTTATCCCATTTGGCTTAGTATAAACCGATCTCCCAAATATATTTCTTAATCCCCTACAGGGCGCAATTCTTATTCGATTTGGCTGAAATTTTACACAATGACATCTATTATGGTCCAAGCCAAGTATGGCCCGAATCAATCTATATCCCGATATAACTCCAATAGCATACAAACTACCGCCCGAAGAACTTAACAAATGCGGTCCACGGTTGAGGTTATGTAAGATTCGGCCCGGCCGAACTTAACACGCTTTTACTTGTTACTATTGACATCACGATTTTTTGTTTTGTGGTGTTTGTTTGTTTTCAGTTTCACATACAAGATTTTATATCTTTAAAAATCACTTCACATTAGGATTTCGTTGGTGACGGATCGGTGTGGAGTCCTCCTCCATGGTTGAATTGGAATTAGAATTGTTCAACTCCAGAGTTGTTTCCAAATCCAACTAGAACGTCAAATGCTTGGTTTCGATTTAAAAATTTTTTTTTAACGTATTGTTTCTTTTCTCACATTTTGTTTTAATTTATAATTTAAACTTTTTTTATCATAAATCTTTTGATCTTGTGTTTGCTGCACATGATAATGCAAATAAAAACTAGAATGTCGATTAGCAAGTGCCCAGAAAATTCACATCCTAATGGAAATTCGCGCCACCATCACTACAGGGTTGTATAGTTGATTTCATTGTTGTTGGGCAAGTGAGCCAACCTTGTTAATTCAACCATGCCTTCGATGTTTAGCATTGTTACAATTAAACATAACTGTATTTTCGTTTACTGGCCGTGAGGCTATAGTTTGATGTAGATTTTTAAAAGCGTGGAAGTTGATCTGTTATATACAGTTACAAATAAAAGTGCATTCGCGTGGTTTTATTTGTTTTATTCGTGGATATTATTCAATCGATGTTAAGATATTAATTTAGTGTGGGTATGAAGCGATTCATACCCTTATAGCGCTGACATTATTTAACCAATAAACTAGATACCCTATTTAATGGATTTTTAATTTATTAACTGGATACCCTGGCAGCATATGAGTCATTTGACTCCGCCAAATTATCAATAGCACAAAAACAAAATTTTTAAATTATAGTAATAAGATTGTTACAATAGTTGATAAAAAATTAAGATAATTAAACAATTAACCAAATAAATAATTAAGTTTCATGTCAAAAATGGACAATCTTTAGCATAAATACAAGGCTACAAAATTATTAGAAATGTTGGAGGCGACGATCCTCGTCGAGCACCTGTATGTGTGTGAAAAAGCAAAAGGGAACAAGGCGGTCATTGGTTGTTTAAATGCGCCAATAACTTGCCTTTTCATATCAAGCATCTTAGGCACTCAGTATTTGTGCAATAGCAGGTACCGCCCGGCCTCTCACTGAGACTCTCCGGTCGGTACCGCTGAATGTCCGCGACTGCCGTTGCAGCTACTCCGTACGGAGCATTCATTAAGAACCTGTAGACGCGCCCAATAGCTCGCAGCTAAGCTTCTCGTGACAGGAATGCAAAGATCGCACCTCAATGTTCCAGCTTGCATGGTGCTCACAGCTATCCCGGGCCGGGATTATTAGAAATATTCATATAAAGCTTTCTTAAGCTGACTTTTCTATTCAGCTTTTAAGGCGGAATGCTGCCAAACACCATGTAAAAAAACGGCGATACGCTGGATGAAAATAGATGAAAAAGTAGTACTCTGTTTATAGTGAGGAAAATGACAAAAAGAAATTTTAGTGGCAACGCTTGACATCATTTTTGTTTTATTAGTTTCAATGGTTCCTTTTTTCTTTTTGTTATTTTATTTATTTGCGAAAAAAAAAATAATAAAACCATAAGTGCAGATTAAAAACTGCTTTTGGTATGAAAATAAAAACAAAACATA
The DNA here is from genome assembly GCF_963082655.1 of Stomoxys calcitrans. Taxonomy (NCBI): domain Eukaryota; kingdom Metazoa; phylum Arthropoda; class Insecta; order Diptera; family Muscidae; genus Stomoxys; species Stomoxys calcitrans. Next base: position 138,468,186 of record NC_081552.1, on the reverse strand, counting down.
ATTGTTAAATTCCGCTCACGGAACAATTAAAGATTTCCGCGACTTTTCCGAAACGGAATAGAATACCAACCCTTAAAAGAATTTGCGTTGCCAATAAATATGAATATGAGGAGACAGAGACTTCCAAAAACGAATAGCTTTGTAGAAAAATTGGCAAATCAGATATCAGGAGACGATAGCGAATGGGTAGCATTCAAATTCTTCTGCAAGATCTCTCAATTTTGAGTTAAGTGTAAAGATTTTCAGGAGTTCTTTTGTAAATTTACTTAAGTATCAAGTATTCTTATAGAAAGCCGAAAGCGATAAAATTCAACTTTTTTGTAAACGTTAATTTAAAGTATTAAAAAGTAAAAATACTAGATTTCACATGAACATTCCAATCCCATGTCAGCCGGTTGTACGTACCGGATTGACCCGATGGAGTCCTTCATCAGAAGACAAAGATCCAAATAGTGCGAAGACAACTACATCCTGTCCAAATCATCATCTTGTGGATATATATCCACCGCCCAGAAGCCTTAAGGTAGATCTACATGATCTAGCGCGTGAGGTTCAACGCACAAGAGAGAACCTCTAGATCATGCGGGTCTATACAACATTCATGCGGATAAGGTAGCAGATCTGGTAAATAGCTACCGGGTGAATGTAGTCCATGGAGAACATCCCATTGCACCTAAAGAAATTGACCCCCGTCAAGAGTAGTTCTGGCTCAATTATGTTCCGGCAGATACAGCCGCCTCAACTCCTACAGAGCAAGGATTGATCCCGACGTGCAAGATAAAAGATAAAGGGACTTTTTTTATGCCGCGTCTGAACGGCGTGCCGATTAGCGACGCCACTTGAAAGAGAAATTTTAACATGACGGGATACTTTCACTCCTTTTTTAAATATAAAAACAAAACAGCAACCTCAAAAAATATGTACCGGAAAGTGTCGTTTCCAGAAACTTTATTTTGTAAATAAATGTCATCGGACAAAATAATTTTATTCAAGAGTTTAAACAAAAAAAGGGGCAAAAGGTCGGGTTTGTTTAAAATTGCATACATTCTGAAGGCGCGACTTTGTATTATCGTCATACAACAACCACGTTTCATAAGGTTTAAACATTTCTATTAAACTTTACCATAAAAAGTACTTATTATTATTTACTTACTCTGGTTTTTGTATGTGTGCATTCAAGTCCAACTTTGTACATATTTCGTCCCAGTCTGGAAAACATCTATCCTTCATTCGGGAAACATGTCCAACAAGATTTGGACATTTCTCAGTCATAAAGTCACGTAACGCATACTGGACTTCTTTCGACAAGAAATGTAGCTGCGACAACACCGCAAATGCAACGACATCTAATGTGGTAGGTTCATCTCCAAAGAAAAATGGCTTGCAGTCCAGCATTTCACTAAGAACTTTTAAATCGTTCTTGCCAAATTCTTCAATCTCCTCTGCACTGTGTACCCCGATTCCGTGAGCCTTGAGTTTTTTTGTACCCTGGAACCACTAATTATGAAAAATTTGCACAATACAATTTTGGAAAAATAAAAAAACGATTTGGAATGAACTTAAAGTTTCAAGCAAAATTTGTATATAAAAAAATGAACGTTAAAGTAAAAAATGTCACTTGATGTGAATGGCTAAAGCGGCGTTTATTTTTTCTTGATGTATGAATGGGTGTCGCACTGAAAGATGGTAGTACTACTTTGCATTGGGAAATATAAATTAAGCATAGTTCCGTCCGATAATTTGTGAAAATGGTTGTTAATGGATTAAAATTTTTAATACAAACATGAACGTTTTAGTGAAAATCTATAAATCCAAGAACAAAATATATTTCGAATGGTTTACCATTACCTGAATAATAACGTCACTTGTCCATTCCATGTCTATTTATGTCCCCAATGCCAACACTATGGAATTATAACAATTTAAAAGGTTTTTTATTTAAACATATACACATGTTCAACTTGCTCAACAACGCCCAAGAAAGAACTTTTAAACACTTGTCAACGAACAAATCATAATACATATTATTAAATTAAACTTTTAAACTAATTAAAAGACAAAGTACAAAAAATAACTTAGCTGTCCCTGCTTACTCACCTTTCGCCCGAATGTTATTTTGAAAAAGAAATTCAGTATGGAATTTGGTAAACGTAGTCCTAACGCATGTTGAAGGTTCACTTTATAACCTTTAAGAACGTTATCCGGAAACTTGGCTCGCCAGTAAAATATAATCCAAATTAAATGATTCTCCAGCATAGCTATCATAGCATATGATACGTTACGTTGTTCTGTAGTTAAACCAGCGTCGAGGTCTTTTCCATATTTTGCCGACAGATCTTTAATAATAATAGCGGAATCTGCGATTTCCTCGCCATTTAATTCAATGAAAGGAAGTTGCCCCTTCTTAGATCTGAACCTCATCTTGTGATCAACATTCTAGTTAAAAAGGAAAGATATAATCTGATTACAAAATGAAATATTTTTATATTCACACATTCGTATGTATGTATATGTGTATATAGCATTAGCAAACTACATGATGAAGAAAAACTCCTAGCCACTGATACATGTTGCATTCATAAATTAAGGGAGTGGTTCACACTGCAACTTAAGGGGGAATGTAATACCAATGCAAAATAAAAATGGGTGGGGTTCTCAAAGTATTAGTCAAGCATTTTTGTTTGCATACACACATTTTCACTACTCGCCCTGAATGAATATGCATAGATATCTGTATGAAACAAAACATAAACCGATGCATCCGAATAACGGCTTTACAACTTGTTGTAAATTTAAAACATTCTCTGTTCGACATAATTTAGCTCTTTAAGAACGGCTCCCACTGCCGATCTAAAGAGAACATCTGCGCAAATGGTACTCAAAAATATTCTCATCCACACCCAAAAAGATTGAGTTACATGTCATTTAAAAACATAGGGCTCATGTAGTCAATTTCAAACATTCAATTAGATTAGCAGAAAAGTTGAGAATTATAAGAGATTTAGATCTGAAAACCGAACCTATCAAAAAATTGAGTGGCTATTGCAAGTCAATGTTGAGAAGCATGAACGTATTATCTACCACTCTCTCGCAATTTTTTGTTTTTCCACTTAATGTAGCACAAAAAGAACTCTAAACTCCTTTTCAGAATTCTGCAATTACTAGAGTAGATTGCACTTTTGCTTGCTTGTATATGTGTACGCGTACATACATATGCTGGCGGCATACATTTACATGTATTCACACAAACGCAAAATACATAAAACAACGGCTTGAGCTATGTATACTGGAAACTGGAAAGAAAATCCTAAAAGGAAATACACTACACAAAGAAGGGAGGTGTTTTACAATTAGAAAAATTCAACATGGCGCTACATGTATGCGTATATACACATATTTTTTTTTTATTTAACCGATTTTTATAGAGCTTAAAAGATTTTTATAGAGCTTAGCTATTGCTAATGGTAACTTACCTCATATTTAAGACCTGCTAGGCGGAGCCAAGTTTCCACTTTAAGACAGTAAGGAGATAATGATGGCAAAAGGGGTGTTCTGGAGAATTGGTACAAATAAATCATATCTTTTTCGAAATTTGTTTTATGAACACTGCATTTTGGGGCTGGCTCTGACTTCGCCGTTATTGGAGCAGATTCACTTTCTTTTTTTGTGTCCTCTGCAGCAGCATCTTGCTTCTCCACATTGTCGTCTTGGGCGTTTCCATCGTCTACAGCGCTTGTATTTTCAGTTTTTTCCGGTACACTACCCCCTTCTGCAGTAGCCACAACTTCTTCAAGCTTGTTTTCTCCAACGGGATTATTAGCAACTTCTGCAGACATTTCGATTATTACTCAAATTAAAATTTTAACCGTTGCTTTTGTATGCTGCCAAATCTTTGACCGACTACTAGTGGCCAAAAAAAGTATCGACACTAAAAACTTAATTAAGTCAAACACATCCAAGCCAAATACACGTATATATGTACAGTACACACAATTATTATCTGTATATCCTTATATACTCCGGTTGGGTGGAACAACGGGAAACGGAACAACAAGAACTCTGACTGAACTGACACTTTGGAACGACAATGTTTAAATGGTAACGTTACGTTGTGTTGGTACGTTGTTAACTCGATTCTTCGATTCGAATTTGTTTCTTTGTAGACTGTAGCTTTGCAGCTTGTAGTCTAGTTTTTTGTCGCCTGTAGTGTCCGCACAATTTGTAAAATGTAGTGCAAAATGTTAACTCAAACCATATGGTGCATTGTGAAGCATATCATATCCCGCTGGATGCTTAAAAATTACTCCTTCACATCTTTCGTAAAAGGGAGAAAATATTATAGAGACGCAAATCCTGTTGTCCCTGTCTCTCCTCCAAGTTCCGACATTCCCACAACATTCGTAAATAATGAATCAATCCGCCACCCACCATTTTCGGATGCATTCACCCGATTGTCGATTACATTCGATTTTCCGTCGCAACAGACCCATCGCCTTAAACCATGTTTACACTGGGAGCAAATCTAGATTTGCGACGAGATTTTAGAAAACTGGTTTTTTGCAACGAAGTTTCCATACATTTGCAGTGTGGGCAAATCTACTTAATTGAGGAGATTTGCAGGAAATCTTCCTCAAAAGTGGTTTCTAATCCCAAAAATTCAAATGCAACACATCGACTACAAGATATTATTAGCATTTTCGACAACACTTTTTCGAAAATTCTGACAGTTCATTTGTTGTTTGTGTTTTTATACCCTCCACCATCGATAGGATGATGGTATACTAATTTCGTCATTCCGTTTCTAACTTTCGAAATATTGATCTGAGAGCTAACAAAGTATAAATATTCTTCATCATCTTGACGTTCTAAGTAGATTTAGCCATGTCCGTCCATCTGTCAGTTTTTATTTGGCTGAAAATCGGCGTAAAGGTAGTACTCTGTTTATAGTGAAGAAAATGGCAAAAAACTATTATAGTGGCAACACTTGAAACTATTGCCGGGATCATTTTAGTTTGTTTCATTGGTTTCAATGGTTCGTATTTCTTTATTTATTTGAGAAAAAATATAAAAAATAGAGATGCAGATAAAGAAACGTGTTTTGGTACGGAAACAAAAACATTTGATTGCTGTAAAATTTCGCATGTGAAACAATTACAAATTTCCGCGGCTATTCCGAAAGCAGAATAGAATATCAACTCTTAGTGCAGAATTGGGATTAGGATTGTAAACGGGCCAAATCGGTCCATGTTTTGATATAGCTGCCATATAAACGATCTAGGATTTTGATTTTCTTGAGCCTCTAGAGGGCGCAATTCTTATCCGATTTAGCTGAAATTTTGCGCGAGGTATTTTGTTATGGTCTGTCGGTATATAACCTGATATAGCTGCCAACTGCATTTGGCACTCAAATGCCATTTGTGCCAAAGCAAGTGCCTGTTATGCATGCCACATCAAAACAATGTTAGTTAACATGGCGAAACAATTAAACTTGATATCATTTGTACAACAACCACAAATCATATGGTGCAAACCGCCATCTTGTCATCAAGCTGATCGGCGTTTTGCCGACACACGCAAAACAAATTTGTGTACGTGTGTATATACGTGTGCGTAAATAAATGAGCAGATATTACGCCAGAAAGAAGATAACAACATGAAGAATGCAAACAAAAATCTGACACCTTAGTACCTGCGGCTGTTAACAACTGTTCGCGTGAGACCACCTTTTTAAATCCGCCTTGATTAGCCAGCAACGTTCTTCATATGACAATAAAGCAAGAGTTGATCGAGCGTTTCAGCAATCGCTATTTGTTTGTTTGTTTGTTTATTTGCTTTCAGTTTCACATACAACAAGATTTTAAATCTTATTATTATAGTATGTTGCTTTTGTTGTAATAATAAGATTGTTACAATAGTTGTTTTAATAATAAAATTTGTGTTAATAAAAATCGCATTTAACAAAACAAAAAAAATTAGATAACATATTTAAACAAGTAACCAAATTAATAAATAGGTTTCCTGTCATAAGTAGACAATTCTTAACATAAATACAAGGCAACACAATTATTAGAAATATGCATTACAGCTTTCTTAAAAGCATTTGCGTTGCCAATAAATTGAATATGAGAAGGCAGAGAGTTCGAAAGACGTATAGCATAATAGAAAAATTGCCATTCAGATATCAGGAGCCGATAGCGAATGGGTACTATTACAATTCTTCAGCTAGACCTACCAATTTTAAGTTTGGCGTGAAGATTTTCAGGAGGTGTATTGTACATTAACATATGTATCATTAAAAGTGTTTTTATAAAAAGTAAATCGCCGAATACGATACCATGCAAATTTTTTGTAAAAGTTGAAACACTTGCATTCCCCTTTAGACGATAGACATATTTTTCTATCGCGTTATGTGCAATTTCCAACCGATTTCTGCTTCTCGAGTCACAGTGACTAATCAACTCACACCCATATAGGAGTATAGGTACAAGATATGATTACGCTAAAAGGGATCTGATGTTCTGTGGTGTGTATAAATGTGTTTTATAGAGTGTTCTTAACTTTCCGAAGATTTTGCCTTTCGATGATATGTTCCATGTTAGTGTTTGATTAATAATTACACCAAGATTTTTTGCTTTGTATACCTGTTTGATAGCGTTATTTCCAATTTGAACAGGGTATTCGCACACCACTTCCAGGTTTAAAAAAGAATGAATTTTGATTTGTTTGGATTTAGATGCAGTTTGTTTTCCATAGCCCACATGTTGATATTTCTTAAGTCGGTGTTAAACTTTGTAGCGTGTCACCCTATGTTTGATTGGAGTAGAGCGACATCTGGTTTTGAACAGTCACGTTTTTTATGGCAACTAGGGAATACAACCCTGCGCTGCCACCATATGTTACCTCCATATACAAATGTGACCACTACAACGACACTTCAAAGAAACATATGTTTTTTGTTTTTGCTATTTTGGAAAATCAAATTTCATGATGGTTCCTCGGTGGACATGATGGCTTGGGGGAACCATGATGGTCAGTATGTAGAGGATGACAAGTTCTTTTTCGATTGGATATTGGCAGCAAACGGAGGTGGAGCCATCAGTAAATATAAAAAAAATTAAACACAAGTGAATTAACAAAAGAAAAATTTAATGTTTTTATTGAGCGGTGGCACAAAAATAAACAAAGTTGTTAAAGTTTTAGTGAACATCTTAAAGCTATAGAAAAAGTTACAAATATAAGGCAAAATTCTAAAAACAGTATATATATATATATATATATATATATATATATATATATATATATATATATATATATATATATATATAATATATATATATATATATAATATATATATATATATATATATGAAAACTTTACAATGATTTAAAATAACTTGAAAAATAAAAGAATAAAAGAAATCGGAAAGCTTAAAGAAAGTAAAGTTGTAAAAAAACCTGTTAAAGAAAAGGAAACATTTATTAAAGAAGAAACACTGAAAAGAAATAGAAAAAAAGTCAAAGCATGTAATGTAAAGTTCAAAGCTAAAAAACTTAAGTGTAGAAAAATAAAAGCTAAAGCCAAGACTCCTCCACCTCCAATGCCACACGTATAAAAGACTTCAGCTGCTGCAATTGGCATATCCACAACTCCTGTCGCTACTCCACCGAGGGACCTAGACGCTGTCGCATACCCCAGTGTCCATTAGGTAGTCCAAAAAGTTTCTCTGACCATAAACAGACAGGCATACAGACGGTTGCCTCTCGACGGATTTATTTTGTTAAAAAAAAGTTTTTTCTGTAAAAAAAAGAGAAAAAAAAAGGAAATTAGGTAGGGACAACATCGAGCTTTTTTTATTACTTACCCTTTGGTTGGGTTCTATAGAGTAACCTAAGCATGAGCTCATAGTTAGGTTAGGTAGTGGATAGTAGAGGATATTTCCTTGCCCATCAGCCAATGTTGACCTTACGGTGCTGAGAAAGCAGCACATCAGAAAACCCCTAGAAAATAATAAAAGAAAAAAACTTTTTTAGACAAGAACTGACTGCGACATATACACTTAAACACGACAATACTTACCAAAGACTAGACGGACGGACAAACGAGAATCTAAAAGGGACCCTATTGGCCGCAGAGGCTGCCACCAGGACCACAATACCCGGGGACTCCATTGGCATTTATCCGTAACAGTCGCCATTAGAACCAGGAACCTGAAAAACACGAGATTGAGAAATTAAATTTGAAAGCCTTAAATTTTGCTTGAAAAATAATTTTGCTAATTTTGATCCAAACTTCTGTTTTTGCTTAAAGTAATTGTTTTACGATTTGTTTGTTACTTTTGATAACTTGCATTTTAATTTCTTAGCTACCTTTTCTTTGGTCATTACAAGTTTAGTTATAAATGTCAAAATTGAGAGTATCAGGGAGGTTGTGTCCTCCAAATAAAGCAATGCCGAATTTTGTACGAATGTTAGAATGAAAGGGGAAGGAATGGTGTAATGAACAGGTGAGTAAGCTTTTGGGGTACTCCGATTTAGTGGGCCACGGGAGTACCATGGTTTGGGGAGGGTTAGGCCGAGGCATGCCATGGAAGACCGGCATGCCAGCGAACCGATAAAGACATTTTCCTGTGTGTTTAATTTCAAGTGTTTACGTACCCGCTGTATTTGTCCATCCACAAGCTGGTTGATTTTAGTTTTTTTTGTCCCTCCTCTTTGGCAATAGGTGTTGGCAAAGAACCGCGTCCCATCCACTGAGCCACAGCCGGAGCTCAACCGCCAGCAGCCAGCGCCCACCAGCATCAATTGCCACTCCAGAGAAAAGGTGGAGCGACCTCCTATGGGGGTACGTGACAAGAAAATGGCGCCCAACGTGGGGCCTGAGAGATCAGGCTTACCACGTTATTATAGTTTCAATCGTACCATGTTTGTTTCATATTTTCCGCCCATGTAAGCCCCGGTGATGGGTTAATGGAAGCTGAAACCGTGAGTCTCATGGAGGAATTCATAAAACTTACATGGATACAATTGTAGCAGTGTATTTTTCACAATCCATGAAGGAGGCGTAAGTCACGGCTTAACGGGATCCAAGTTCCGATGGTCGTTTGCGACGTTTCTAGGGAGAGAAGAATGCATTAATATAAAATAGTTTTAGATTCAATAGCCCAAATTGTATTTGCCTACCTGTCCGTCCGTTTTCCTTCTTGTTGTTTAAGCAAATGCCAAAACAAGAGAGATCTGCATGGTATCGTTATAGATGTCCTGCAGTGACCTTTGGTTTCTCGTTAAGGGGGCAAATTCAATCCCATTATTACCTTTTGTTTTATTAATGTCAGCGGAACGCAACCTTGGAAAGAAAAGAGAAGAAATTAAGTTATTTTGGAGGACATTGAATTTCTACTTTATTTGTCTTTATTGGTTTGCTTTGTACTCACCTGTTTGTAAATTACACCATTCACATTCCTTTCCTTGTATTTAGGCATAGCATATCAGTTTAAACTGTAAGAGATATGTATGTGCGTGTTTTTTCTGAAAATATAAAAGATATATTATTTTTTTTCAGTCATTATTAATCAATAAACTAAATGGTAAGAACTAGGGCAAATAGCTACGAAGAGGGGGGATTAGATTCCATCTGTTCTAATATGGCAGCAACAGCAACAACAAACACAATAACAACGATGCTAACAACCACAACGACCACAGCAGGAGCTAGCACAACCGCGACAATGATAGTGCCCGCTAATATAGTCTCATCGGCAGTTTCAAGCCCAGCACAGTCAGTCGTTGGTGCGTCAATCTCAGCAATAAACGAGACATCTCCAGAGACCCCAAATTTTGGCAGTATAACCGCGCAAAATATATACAGAGACATCCGGCAAAATGGACCGCAAGCGAATAATGTAGCCACCAACAGATTGCCCAAGGTACCGACAACCATTTAGAGGATGTAATTGATTCGGCTATTGGCTTAGGTCAAATAGAGCTTATACGGATACTGGACGAGAGGCTCAGAAGATTAGTGCCACAACTAGTCCAGGAAAGTTTGACGAATGGCGCTGTACAATCATCGCATCAAAATCCGCCGGTGTCCAATCAACCACCACAAGATCCCACATCCATGCCAAATGCACGCGTGTTTCCACACACAGAGCGAGCACGACAAGTACCTCTGGAAACTATAATGCCACAGAGCAACCATAGCTACCAGCCACAAATTGCTAATTTGTTACCGCAGCAGATGGCGAGTCACAGACAGCCCAGACAGTACCACAACGAGAATGAGCAGACATGGCGACTGCCACCACAATTAGGTGCTGCACCAGTACCATACCCACATCTTTCTACTGCGTCAAGAAGCCATATTCGAAAAGTGGACATGGAAAAATGGAAGCTGAAATTTGATGGCACATCCAAATCCATTACAGCTGAAGATTTCATAGTTAGATTGGAGCAATTGAAAGCAGATCATGAATGCGATGAAGACGAGGTGCTAGTAAAGTTCCCGCAACTTCTAGAGGGACCAGCAGAGGACTGGTACTGGATGCAATGACGATTGGGGCGAGTTCATAGCTTTGAGGCGCTAAAAGAGGCATTCCTGTCTCAGTTCAGGAAATTTGAGAGTGATTTCGACGTGCAGCGGCGTATGATGGACAAGGTCCACAGAGCCTTTCGAAGATTTCTATAATGCGATGCTGCGTTTGCGACACCAGCAACGAGAGCCAATGAGCGAAAACATGCTGGTGGAGATGATGAAATGTTACTTGAAACCGGTTTTGGCAGCTTTGGTGTTCCCAATTCGCATGTATGGCCTCCAACACTTCCGTGAAGAATGCAGAAAGGCCGAAACAATGTTGGCAAATCAAAGGCAAGCAAGCCAGGGACATAGGCAGCAGTTTGCTCCACGAGTCCATGCCATCGAGGCGGATGAGCCACAAGAATTTGAAGTGGAGGCAATTTCAAGACAAGCAAACTATGTGTGCTGGAATTGCAAAGAAAGAGGACACGGATTCATGGACTGCCCTTCGACAACACGAAAGCTGTTCTGTTATGGTTGTGGTTTGGAGAACGTTGTCAAGCCAAATTGTCCCAAGTGTAAGGGAAACATCCAGACGGGCTCGGTGAAGGGGACAACGCGTCCGGCACAAACAAACCCCAAATAAGAATCGTTGCAAATGAACAGATGGAACCTGAAGTAGTTTTAGAGAAAAATAGTGTTAGTAGTAGTAGTAAACGGATTGAATTTAAACTTAAAGAGATAAGGCCTTGGAACGTAAGAATGCAGGAGTATAATCAAGTTAGAGCTAGGATATTTAGTGAATTAAGTGAAGTTAATGAATTAAAAAAATATAATGAGAAGAATGAATTGTATGATAATAGTGTGTTAAATAAGTTTTTAGATATAGGTAAGGTAAGTCAGCTAATCTCTACTGAGTCGAAACAGACCCTAAACATTTGGAAGAGACATCTGCGTATCAAAAGAGCTAGAGAGCGGTATAGGTCTAGAAGGAAACTCAGGCAGGAGATAGCCTCATCTACCTTATATGAAGGAGAAGACACTCGTCTTTACTTGCGAGTGAAAATTGGAAAGGAAGAGGTAGAGGGGTTGTTAGATAGTGGCGCAACAGTCACCGTCTTAGGCAAAGGCTGCCTAGAGTTAGTTGAGAGGGCGCAGATACCAATTTTTAAGTTTTCGGCACAAGTCGGCACAGCAGACGGGACACCGCACAAGGTTGTAGGACGTATTCGGGTCCCAGTGAAACTTGGTAAAATGGAAAGTTAGGTAACCCTTTTCTTAGTCCCCACTTTAGAAAAGCACTATACCTTGGGGTCGATTTCATGAAACGATATAAATTGCTAGCCAGTGTTGAAAGTTTGTCGTTGGAGGAGGAGGCAGAAGACGACCGTATGGACCCATCCAAGCATCAATTGAACAGTGATCAGAGGGGGAGATTAGACGAGGTCATATCTCAGTTTCCTTCTTTCGAGATAAGGGGATTGGGAAGCACATCCTTAGAGACACACACAATTGACACGGCAGACGCAATACCAGTAAAGCAACGTTATTACCCTGTATCTCCAGCAGTGCAAAGCCTAATGTATGCAGAGCTGGATAGGATGCTTGACATGAGGGTCATTGAGCCCAGTGAGAGCCCCTGGAATAACCCAGTGACATTAGTCCGGAAAGGCACAAAAAATAGATTATGCCTGGATGCTCGAAAGCTCAATTCCATTACTGTCAAGGATGCCTATCCGCTCCCAAACATTGAGGGCCTTCTCAGCCGGCTAGGGGATACGCATTTCATTTATATTAATGTATTCTTCTCTCCCTAGAAACGTCGCAAACGACCATCGGAACTTGGATCCCGTTAAGCCGTGACTTACGCCTCCTTCATGGATTGTGAAAAATATACTGCTACAATTGTATCCATGTAAGTTTCAAGAATTCCTCCATGAGACTCACGGTTTTAGCTTCCATTAACCCATCACCGGGGCTTACATGGGCGGAAAATATGAAACAAACATGGAACGATTGAAACTATAATGACGTGGTAAGCCTGATCTCTCAGGCCCCACGTTGGGCGCCATTTTCTTGTCACGTACCCCCATAGGAGGTCGCTCCACCTTTTCTCTGGAGTGGCAATTGATGCTGGCGGGCGCTGGCTGGGGCGGTGGATGGGGCGCGGTTCTTTGCCAACACCTATTGCCAAAAAGGAGGGACAAAAAAAACTAAAATCAACCAGCTTGTGGATGGACAAATACAGCGGGTACGTAAACACTTGAAATTAAACACACAGGAAAATGTCTTTATCGGTTCGCTGGCATGCCGGTCTTCCATGGCATGCCTCGGCCTAACCCTCCCCAAACCATGGTACTCCCGTGGCCCACTAAATCGGAGTACCCCAAAAGCTTACTCACCTGTTCATTACACCATTCCTTCCCCTTTCTTTAGTCTCCTATCCCTTCATGGGAAAGAAAAAAACCAAAAATATTTCATTCTAACATTCGTACAAAATTCGGCATTGCTTTATTTGGAGTTTGGTTAGTTACGAACTAACAAATTCTTCGTAAAACAATTACTTTAAGCAAAAACAGAAGTTTGGATCAAAATTAGCAAAATTATTTTTCAAGCAAAATTTAAGGCTTTCAAATTTAATTTCTCAATCTCGTGTTTTTCAGGTTCCTGGTTCTAATGGCGACTGTTACGGATAAATGCCAATGGAGTCCCCGGGTATTGTGGTCCTGGTGGCAGCCTCTGCGGCCAATAGGGTCCCTTTTAGGTTCTCGTTTGTCCGTCCATCCGTCTAGTCTTTGGTAAGTATTGTCGTGTTTAAGTGTATATGTCGCAGTCAGTTCTTGTCTAAAAAAGTTTTTTTCTTTTATTATTTTCTAGGGGTTTTCTGATGTGCTGCTTTCTCAGCACCGTAAGGTCAACATTGGCTGATGGGCAAGGAAATATCCTCTACTATCCACTACCTAACCTAACTATGAGCTCATGCTTAGGTTACTCTATAGAACCCAACCAAAGGGTAAGTAATAAAAAAAAGCTCGATGTTGTCCCTACCTAATTTCCTTTTTTTTCTCTTTTTTTTTTACAGAAAAAACTTTTTTTAACAAAATAAATCCGTCGAGAGTCAACCGTCTGCATGCCTGTCTGTTTATGGTCAGAGAAACTTTTTGGACTACCTTATGGACACTGGGGTATGCGACAGCGTCTAGGTCCCTCGGTGGAGTAGCGACAGGAGTTGTGGATATGCCAATTGCAGCAGCTGAAGTCTTTTATACGTGTGGCATTGGAGGTGGAGGAGTCTTGGCTTTAGCTTTTATTTTTCTAGACTTAAGTTTTTTAGCTTTAAACTTTACATTACATGCTTTGATTTTTTTTCTATTTCTTTTCAGTGTTTTCTTCTTTAATAAATCTTTCCTTTTCTTTAACAGGTTTTTTTACAACTTTACTTTCTTTAAGCTTTCCGATTTCTTTTATTCTTTTATTTTTCAAGTTATTTTAAATCATTGTAAAGGTTTCATATATATATATATATATATATATATATATATATATATATATATATACATATATATATATATATATATATATATGTATATATATATATATATATATATATATATATATATATATATATATATATATTTATATATTATTTTATTATTTTTTATTTTTAGAATTTTAGAAAGTTGCCATAAAAAACGTTCTGTCTTTGAGCAATTCAGATAAATTTGTACATCGTCTGTATAGATTTGGATATTTGAATGTGTCAGTCTGGTTGGCAGTTCATTTATATACATACAAAACAGAAGCGGTCCCAAAATGGACCCTTGAGGCACTCCCTGCTTTGTATGCAATGGTGTGGAAACGCGATTTCCTACCACGACAGACTTGACACGATCCCGTAGGTAGTTAGTTATTAGCTTGGTTGCAGTGCTTGAAAAGTCGAAAGCTTTCTGCATAATATGCTATGGTCAACATAGTCAAATGCTTTGGAGTGATCGAGCAATACAAGACAGGAAAGATTTCCATCATCCAAACATGATCTTACTTCCCCGGTGACATCGATAAGTGCAGATATGCAGCTGTGCTTTGTTTAGTTGAAAGAAGTTTTTGTTCATTTAAATGCTCATATATCTGCTGATGAACAATTTTTTCAAAAGCTTTTGACAGGAAAGGTATTATTGATATGGGTCGATTTCTGTTTGCAGTTTTTGGGATTGGAATGACGTTATAATATTTCCCGCTTTTTTGGATATTGACTAGTTGTCAAAATTGTATTAAAAATATGTGTTACGAATGGCAGTATATAGTTGAATATAATTTTGATAAATTTTGGGTTTATAGTGTCTAATCCTACAGCATCAGACTTTATAGACAAGCAACAATTTTGCTACATCACTGGCGTGTACGCATGAGAATTCAAATGAAGAGTACATTGGAAATACATTCGATATGAGCAGCATTGGGCTATCTATGTTGGTGATGGTAGATTATGAATTTTGTGCATTTAAGTTATGTGGCGATTTTATGAAAGCTTCATTAATTTTGTCAGGATCTCCAAATTTTATTAGTGGCGTTTCCTACTTCCTATATAGTTTTTCACTTCTTTTTGAATTTGTAGCATTTTGAAATTTGTTGGCATAGTAGATTCTTTTGCTTCTCTGTATCGCCTTGTTGACCTCAGTGAAAGGAATTCCTTATGCAACTGAGGCATCTTAAACATTTGAATGCAATATCTCTTTTGTTTATTAATTCTTATATAGCTGGGTTAACCAAGAATTATCTCTTCCACTTCTTGCACAAGGCATTTGCTGCGGAACTGCACAATTTTGTAAATATCACACTTTATCATTTAAAAATTTGAGTTGTTCATCTGCTGAAACCATGGCAAAAATTTCGTTCCAAATAGAGCAAAACTTTGTCGATATTTGAATCGAGGAAACTGCCCAGAAGACTATTAGTGTTTGTAGTAAAATGCGTAGGGTTGCTTGTATTCACGGATTGCATACCCATTGCGTTTAAAGAGTCTATAAGTGTTCTCGGAAAAAAATCGAATTCAGATCACCACCAAGTACAATTTCATCATAATTCACGGACGTATCAAGTAAAGTGCTTATTATTGAGTCATACGGTATGGATTTGATCAAACATAAATACATGAAGGAAGCAACTTGTGTAAATTTCTTTCACAAATATTGACTCTACTTTCTCATTTGTGTCTGGTTTTCGAACAACCTTACACGGGATGTTGTAGCAACTCCACCTCCTAAGGAACATCTGTCGTTTCGAAAAACTTTAACTGCCTGTATTATTTATAGGTAACATTTAAACAGGTTTAGGCAACGCGGGACACTTTAGATAAAGTTATGTATTAAAATTCTATAAACATTTTAGCAATAACAATATTAATAACAAAAATAATGTATTTATAAATAATAATAAAAATATTTGTTTCAGCATAAAGTATGATCAGATTGTGAGAGAGGTTGATCGAAAAATATTCTCCAAGTTAGAAAGGCTTTCGATTAATAAAGGTTCTCCATTTATTGTTGGTTTCACATGAATTAAGCCTAGGTATGAATATGTGAAAGCAATCATACTTTGTTTTTTCAGGTTTATACCAGTCTGTAGTATTTTAAAATTCAACGATGTGACATTCTCTTTTATTTTTATTGGGTAATCTGATGAATAGTCAATATGTTGCTGCAGTAAGGGACTTTTGGTGTTTATTTTTAATTGCGACAACACAAATTTGAATTATAATTATGGTATCCTTTAGTTGCTTATTCGGAAAATGCCTTTATACTGAGGAGTAGGTATATTTAAAGCGTTGCAGATACTATCGAATACAGTGTACAAATTATCGCATTTATTATAAGGGATGCGGTTAACACGCGGATCGCAGGCAACAGATAAATTTTCCCGCCTCTCTATTTGTGTTCTTAATGAGAATATTTGTTTCCCATGCTCTTGATTATTTTGCATTCGGTCTCTACCACAGAAATTCTTTCATTGTTAATTCAACTTGCATTTGACGATCTTGCATGTTTACCAGCTTGCGCTCAATTTTCTCGACTCTCTTGCTGATATGTGAGACAACACTCTCCTCGCTTTCTTTCAACATTGCTTTTATTAGTTGCAGATGTTCTATGCATGTTGGTGATAACATTGGTGTTTTTGGCGTACTCTCCGACATACGTTGATCCTCTCTCCCCCTTTTGACTGATGCCGTTAGTTTCTCCATGATTTCACCTTGTAGCTTGTGGTTTGTTGCATTTATTACAGAGAGTATTTGGTTGTGGTCCTCATTCTCGCCCTGATTTGACATTTTTATTTTGATCTTAATTTTGTTGAGAGGAGATGTGCTTTTCAATTTGAGTGTCGGACATCGTATGTTGTTTGCGAATGAGCACTGCTCAGATGAGTGCCATGTGAAGCCAAAGCAAGCAGAGGATTGCCACAACAGACAAACAGCATAGACACATAGATTAGCAATGTTCAGCCCTTGGTTGAATTAACAAGGTTGGCTCATTTGCCCGACAACAACTAAATCAACCATGGTTGAATTATGAAGGCTGATGGAATTGTCCAACTCCAGAGTTGTTTCCAAAATCCCACTAGAATGCCAAATGCTTAGTTTTTCCACATTTTAATTTTATTAATATATAGTTCACACGTTTTTAATCATAAATTTCTTGATCTTGTGGCTGCTACACATGATAATGCAAATAAAAACTAGAATGCTAATTAGGAAGTGTCCAGATATTGGACAGCCTAGTGGGAATTTGCGTCACCATCACAACAATTGATTGAGCGCAGTATGCACCTCTGGTGAAATTTTCGTTACCATGCATTGACATATCCTAAAGGAAATTTTCGTTACCGGTACCGTTACCGAAAATTTCGTTTGCAGGTACGTAGCTGAATTGAAATTTTCTTTGCGTAATAGGGTGACACAAAAGACGTTATTAATTTTTTCTTACAACTACGAATGAAAATGTATGATTAAATAGCTCCGTGCAAAATGAAATAAAGTTATTTGCAAATAAAAATGATTAATTATAGCACATATGTACGTTATTAGCCAAAAATGATAACAATTCGACCTAAATTATAAATGATGTTTGTTGCCATCTATTCTACACAACTATTTTTTAGTGGCGACCTTGGTACTATTAAGAGGTAGCGTCATTAGCACAACAACAAAATGCTATCCCAACGTTGTTTTACAATTTATTTTCCTCTGATGTGTTTTATATTTGTGTTTTAAATTTTTTATAACACTGTTTCGCTGTTTTTGTGCGGAATATCGGATTATCAAAAAAAACATCGTTTTAAGGTTTTAGAAAAAGCGTTTGACATTTAGATGTACTGAAAAGTCAAAACAAAAATAAAAAGAATTGTACTCAGCTGTTCGCATGACCTTACCATATTAGGCATGACATAAATTCCAGATAGTGTACTGTTAACAGCTGAGTAAAATTTTTCTGGCGAAGTGTACTATCTGTCAACGAGTATTGGTTGTGTGTATGTATTATAGTTAAGAACCATAAAACACACAAACAACGAAAAATGGCGCGAACTAGTAACATACACAAAATCGGTGCATCCTGAGTGGCGGCATACATGTCTTGGCTGCAATCCATGGTACTCTTAAGAGGTAGCGTCATTAGCACAACAACAAAGAACTACCCAACGAGTTTTGGCGCGAACTAGTAACATACTCAAAATCAGAGTTGCACACATAATTTAATTTTCATTTTGGGACGTATTCCTCTATAAAGTGAGAGAGGATAGTTGTGGTGAAGGACCAATAAATTTTACCCTTTTTTGTTTACTATTTGTGTTCCAATCTTTTCTTTGGGATTCCTTTTTTTTGACACATACACACACACTGACCGGTTTCACTCATAATTTCTTTTACACGTTCGCATGTGTTCATTCACGCATATTTTTAACACTTTTTTTTTACAGGCCGGCTAGTGGTTTATTTCCTTTTTTCCCAATTATACTTACCATTTAATTTTACATCCATCGGTGCTACTGCGGCCGTTCCGATTGCAATTTCCATTTTTTATTTATTCTTCCTCTTTTTAAGCTGTGGCTGACAATTTCGTTCAATACGCGTTGATATTAACCGGCCTGGTCCCAGCATGACATAATTACCAGGTAGTGTATCATATACAGCTGAGAACAATGTATTCCCGGGAAGTGCACTATCGGTCAGCGAGTTTTGTTATGTGTGTATTATAGTTAAGAACCATAACACACACAAACAACGAAAAATTATGCGAACTAGTAACATACACAAAATCTGAGTTGCACTAATCACTGATTTTGACAGATAGCGCACTCAATATTTTGTTGTTGGGCAACTGCCACTACCTTGTTGCGTGAGTGCTGCTGACAATCTTAATCGTCAATTGACCATCATGCCAAAATGCACCACCTATTGTTTCCCAATTGTCTTGCAGCTAATGTTGACCGCCATAATTTACGGCGGGGACACATATGGAACGCCAGGGACCATGCTGAATGGTCCTATTTTTATGTGGCAAGTGTTTCTTTTTTCTTCTTGCCGTCAGAAATGAGAAATGAATGGTACTGCGTTGCAAGTGTCAGATGTCATGTTGGTTCCGGCGTTATTACTCTACAATGAACTATTGGGTTGCCCAAAAAGTAATTGCGGATTTTTCATATAGTCGGCGTTGACAAATTTTTTCACAGTTTGTGACTCTGTAATTGCATTCTTTCTTCTGTCAGTTATCAGCTGTTACTTTTAGCTTGCTTTAGAAAAAAAAAGTATATTTGATTAAAGTTTATTCTAAGTTTTATTAAAAATGCATTTACTTTCTTTTAAAAAATCCGCTATTTCTTTTTGGGCAACCCAATAATTGGCACAGGGTTGGTATGTGTGCCATCACTGAATGCTGGTGGACGTAGAGGAATGGAAAAAATGAGAAATTTACAAAAAAGAGAAATTATATATAACAACAACTTTCATTTGAGTAAAAGAGAAAGTAGTTTTGGAAAACATTAGAAATAAATGAAAAATGAAGGAGAACCGAGCTTATAAAAAGGTGAATAGTATCCAAAATCGTCCTTATTGGTGTTAAAAGGAAGTCCCGGTGGTAACGAATTTATGGCAAATTTTCACGGCTAGTAAGCTGTCGAGTGGTGCATTATAGTTTTTTTTAAGGGAAATAAACAATTGAAAGCATGAAATAAATAGACAGATGACAACAATTAAAGTTAGTTCAAATAGACGAAAGATATATGAACAAGTAAAAGCCTGCTAAGTTCGGCCGGGCCGAATCTTATATACCCTCCACCATGGATCGCATTTGTCGACTTCTTTTCCCGGCATCTCTTCTTAGGCAAAAAAGGATATAAGAAAAGAGTTGCTCTGCTATTAAAACGATATCAAGATATGGTCCGGTTCGGACCACAATTAAATTATATGTTGGAGACCTGTGTAAAATTTCAGCCAATTCGTATAAGAATTGCGCCCATTGGGGCTCACGATGTAAAATAGAGAGAAAGATTTATATGGGATCTGCATCGGGCTATAGACGGATTCAGACCATAATAAACACGTTTGTTGATGGACACGAGAGGATCCATCGTACTAAATTTCAGGCATATCGGATAATAATTGCGACCTCTAGGGGTCAAGAAGTCAAGATCCCAGATCAGTTTATATGGCAGCTATATCAGGTTATGAACCGATTTGAACCTTATTTGACACAGTTGTTGAAAGTAAAAATAAAATACGTCATGCAAAATTTCAGCCAAATCCGATAGGAATTGCGCCCTCTAGAAGCTCAAGAAGTCAAATCCCCAGATCTGTTTATATGACAGCTATATCAGGTTATGGACCGATTTCAACCATACTTGGCACAGTTGTTGGGTATCATAACAAAACACGTCGTGCGAAATTCCATTCCAATCGGATAAGAATTGCGCCCTCTAGAGGCTCAAGAAGTCAAGACCCAAGATCGGTTTATATGGCAGCTATATCAGGTTATGGACCGATGTGAACCATACTTGGCACAGTTGTTGGATATAATAACAAAACACGTCGTGCAAAATTTCATTTCAATCGGATAAGAATTGCCCACTCTAGAGCCTCAAGAATTCAAGACCCAAGATCGGCTTATATGGCAGCTATATCAGGTTATGAACCGATTTAAACCATACTTGGCACAGTTGTTGGATATCATAACAAAATACTACCTGCCAAAATTCATTCTGATAGGATAAGAATTGCGCACTCTAGAGCCTCAAGAAGTCAAGACCCAAGATCGGTTTATATGGCAGCTATATCAGGTTATGGACCGATTTGAACCATACTTGGCACAATTGTTGGATATAATAACGAAACACGTCGTGCAAGATTTCATTCCAATCGGATAAGAATTGCGCACTCTAGAGGCTCAAGAAGTCAAGACCCAAGATCGGCTTATATGGCAGCTATATCAGGTTATGAACCGATTTGAAACATACTTGGCACAGTTGTTGGATATCATAGCAAAACACGTCGCGCAAAATTTCATTCCAATCGGATAAGAATTGCGCACGCTAGAGGCTCAAGAAGTCAAGACCCCAGATCGGTTTATATGGCAGCTATATCAGGTTATGGACCGATTTAAACCATGCTTGGCACAGTTGTTGGATATCATAGCAAAACACGTCGTGCAAAATTTCATCCCAATCTAATAAGAATTGCGCACTCTAGAAGCTCAAGAAGTCAAGACCCAAGATCGGTTTATATGGTAGCTATATCAAAACATGGACCGATATGGCCCATTTACAATACCAACCGACCTACACTAATAAGAAGTATTTGTGCAAAATTTCAAGCGGAAAGCTTTACTCCTTCGGAAGTTATTATTATTATTATTTATTAATAGATTTTTGAGTACACAATGATAGAGGTTTGAAATTCAGTGTTGTTGTAAATCTATAAAGCTGGCATAGCAAGAATGCTGTTAGCCATATAATTCATTGATATTACCAAAGGTTGGCTGATTATAGTATGTTAATCTATGTTATATAAAGTTGTTTACATATTGGAGACTATAAAAAAGAGAAAGTGCTATTTTAAAAGTTAAATTCATTTTGTATAAAGTTTCTATATTTGATACAATTTTCTAAATATTTGTATAGAGATAAAAAATTCGTGCCATTCAATATGCTTATTACTTCGTTTACATTAAGTGTGGGCTTATTAAAGTAAATAATTCTGAGATTTGTGTATATTGGGCACGAGCCGATAAAGTGGAAGGTGTTCTCGGTTTCGTCTGTGTTACAAATTGAGCAAACGCCATCGGTATTGTCTCTGAAAGATCTAGCATTTAAATTAAGTAACCCGCCTCTAGCCTTTACAATGATACTTGTAGCACGTGAAGATAAGTTCGCAGTGAGTTCCGGTATCCTGGTGTATTCAAGCTGTGGGTAAAGGTCATGGAACTGTGAGCCTTTTGCCCTAACCTCAAAATCTAATCTCTCCTTTGATTTAAGTAGTTCTATAACTTCTTTCCAGTACGAGGGTAAATGTGTCGCGTTGTAGTGCAAAGAAAATTGCAGAGATTGGCATATATTGGACCATTCTTCTGCCCAAGACATATTCAGTTCTATGATCTTCAGCGCAAGAATACGTGGTAATCGTCGACAGTCTAGTTGGAGTACTCTGTCAATGTAGCAAAAATGTGTCTTCAATGTAGAACAGAAAAGTGAATTGAATCCAGTTTCCAGATATAACATGTAGTTAGGCGTATTGTTAGGCAGATATAACATTTTCTTAATAAAGAATCTAAACAATTTCTCCACGTCCTCATATCTTACACATCCCCAAATTTCTGCGGCATAACACATTATAGACTTTGAACACGATTCAAAAATTTTAAGTTTATTAGCCTTCGATATTTTTGGGTGATTAATATATCTTGACCAAGTAGAATTTATCGCCATTTTAGACGCAGTGAGCTTGTTCTGAAGATGTTTTCTAAAAGATAAGTTGTAACTTAATTCGACACCAAGGTAAGTGTAACTATTCACAATTTCGATATTCTGATTCCCAAACCGCCAATTCAAGTTTCTAGCGACTCTTGTGCCCTTCCGGAAAATAAGTATCTTAGATTTGGCAAGGTTTACCTTCAGACTCCATGTCAAACAATACTCCTCAAGAACGTTAATCATATCTTGTAACCCTTCTGCAGTTTCAGACAGAATGACAATGTCGTCTGCATACAAAAGAACTTTAATGTTAGTATCTGCTACGTTCACACCTCCTGGTAAAGAATCGGGTAAGTCATTAACATATAAAGAAAACAGTACTGGGCTGAGTGTACAACCCTGCTTCACTCCTGTTTCCACCGAAAAGTAATCTGAGAATGCATTTCCGTCCCAGATTTTACTCGTAGTATTTTCATACAATAGTTGCAATATCCGCACAATCTTCGTAGAGAGTCCATAGCTTGACAATTTATAAAATAAGCTGTTTCTGGGGATCAGATCGAAAGCAGATGAGAAATCTACAAAGAAAGCGTAGGTAGCCTTGTTCTTCAAATTATTCAAATTAACAATGTTAACCAGATTGAATATATTGTCAAGCGTGGAGTACTCTTTTCTGAACCCAGACTGGAACTCATTTAGAATGTCATTTCTTTCTATCCAAGCAGATATCCGATTCAAAAGCAAAGAGTTAAAGATCTTACAGTTAGTGTTTAGAAGTGAGAGTACTCCTTCGGAAGTTAGCGTGCTTTCGACAGACAGACGGACGGACGGACGGACATGGCTAGATCGACATAAAATGTCACGACGATCAAGAATATATATACTTTATGGGGTCTCAGACGAATATTTCGAGTAGTTACAAACAGAATGACGAAATTAGTATACCCCCCATCTTATGGTGGAGGGTATAAAAATGTGACCGAATTGATGTGTGTAACTCTAAATAGGTGCCGGTGTGATTGCGAAAGAAATTCTCTGCTGGAAATCAAACTGCCCCCTAGAAAGGAAAAAGCCAAACCAACTAGCTGTTCGGTAAGCGAGTGCATAATTTGTTCTGTCTTTTTGTCCATACGGCGTTCCGCCCGGTTACGTTTTGGGTAACCAGCAAATTGCCGCCAAGAAAAGTGCAAGCAATAACCGGATAAGACTTTTATGCGTGTGGGCCGTGATCTGGTTGGACATAGATGGTGCCTAGGTGGAGGCACTGTACGTTCCACATAAATTGCAATCCATATTGTCCACACTGCGAGAAAACCAAAACTGGCATACGAATGCAGAAATAAAGCCCGCTATTAGACGCTTACTTAAAGAGGCAATTCATCTCGATTCGATTTTTTCCCACCCCTACTTATTTTTTCATAAATTAATGTAGTTGTAGTAGTAGTTTCCTAGTTTCCTTTTTTATTTTTTGCTTGTTCTCTTGTAATTTTATTTATTTATAATTTTTATTGGCCATTTATATACTTATTTTTAAATGGAATCAAGTTGTTGTTTTGCCATAGACAGACGTGTTTTTTGGGAGCTCCAGTCGTAGCTGCCGGCATTTGCTACTTACCGCATTCTGACCCATGTAATTCGCTCCACGATATACCATAGTCTGCACAATCACTGAGGATAAAAGGCACCGCATTCTGAATTACGGGTGACTATTAATTTTTGTATTTTTTGGCCAAAATTTGCAAATATCAAAAGGAATAAGCACTGGAATAACTATTTGCCACCAACACCACTGAATTGAAAAAACAATACATCAGCTGAACTCTTCTTTCGAACCTGCCAAATCTTTACGACGATAACAAATCAACAGCTGATGGTGAAAAAGTGTTATCGATAAGTAAACTGTGTTTTAGTGCGTTTTTCAACACTGACGTTGTTCATGTACTTTCCTCCTAAAGATATGCTACAATTTTTTAATAAATGAGTGCAAAGCGACCGTTACAGTCGACATCACCAGAAATAACAGATAGCACTCCGAAAAAGCGTATTCCATACATCAATATGAGTTCCAATGCAAAAGATGTGTTTTCCTGGGACAAATTGGGTGAAATGTTAGACGAGAAGTTAAAGGATGTCGCAAAAAAAGAAGACTTGATTGAAATGAGAAATGAAATACGAGAGTTACAGCAAGAAAACATACAACTTAAAGAAGAAATGAAAAAGTTAACGTCTCGCTTGGAAATAATTGATCGAAGGTCACGTTCATCAAATGTTGTGGTCAGTGGTTTAACTTGCACATCCTCTTTACTTGCGAAAAAAGAGTTCACTAAAATTTGTACTGAAATTATGAATGTGGATGTGGATGTGGTTACAACTAGAATGGTTGGATCAGGAAGGCTTTTTATTTTTACATTGGGCTCGTGTATCCAAACTCAAAAAGTGTTATCGGCTAAAAGAAATTTAAATGGGAAGAATATTTTTATCCAGCGAGATTATACAGAAAGCGAGCAAAGCATACGATACAACATGAGAAAGTTGAAAAATGAAGTATTAAACAAAAGAATTAATGTAAATGTACGATTGGCCGAATTTTCCATTTATATCAATGAAAAACGCTTCAATTGGTCTCAGGGAAAAATTATTGCTGCCTCGGAATGTGATGCCGCCTTTTTGAAGGAAATCATTGGCGAAAATGTGTATGATATTATTTCTAGAGATAGTTACAATAACGATACTGTTACCTATAAACCAGCCTCTCAATAGCAACTCGAATCGTGCCATTTACTATCATACAATGTCTCTAACCTTCAAAAAGCACTTAATTTTGGAAATTTTTTAACATATTTAAATAAATTTGAGATATTTTTTCTTTTCGAAACCCATGTGGAAGCAAGTAAAATATCATATTTTTCAACTTTTTTTAAAGATTATTATATACACTGGGTCGAAGCAACAAGAATACATAGATCTGGCCGTGCAAGTGGTGGTTGCTTGTATGGTTTTAAAAAAGATATTAAAAGAAAGTTTAAACTCGAATTCGCTACGATTCACAATGTTACCGTTTTATGTACCAACCTTAATGGGAGCGTTTTCTATTTGATTCCATCATATTTAAATTGCACAAAATGGAAAACAGAGGCAGAAAGCTTTGAAACGTTTTTAAAAGAAATCAATCCGGAAAATTTCTGCATTTTGGGTGATCTAAACGCAAGAATAGGTGAAGAACAGTTAATGGAAAACAGATTTTTTGAAGACTTTGCATATATAAGTGGTCGTCGTAGATCAAAGGATAACACTATAAACACAAATGGCAGAAAGTTGTTGCAAATTATTGAGGATATAGGGGGTATTGTTTTGAATGGTAGAACAACTGGTGATACAGAAGGAAATTTTAGCTTTTGTGGAATAATGGGTAGCTCTGTAATAGACTACAATATATGCTCCCACAGCTTTTTGAGATACGTTGAAGATTTTAGTATAGATATGAAAATTTTTTCGGACCATATGCCCTTACACTTAGAGATCAAGGTACCAAATCAATGTCGGACGAGTGATAATGAAAGGGTGTCTATATGCAAACTACATTGGAAGGACAAGTTTAAGATTCAGTATAGGCAAAACCTCACAACACTGTGTAATGGTTCCCATTTTTCTGCCGACTTACTAGCAATAGACATGATTGACACGGTTATATCTAAAATAAAACAATCGAACGTAGTAAAGGAGAGAAAATCTGTTTTTGAGCCGAGGCAGAAATGGTTCGATTGGGGGTGTTTTCGTTTGCGGGCAAGCATGATGAAGAATTTGAGAATGTACAGACGTTCACATACACTGATAAATCGAAGGCGTTATTTTTTATCAAGGGCTAAGTTTCGGTCTCTATGCAGTAAGAGAAAACAGGCGTATTATAATAATAATCTGAGAAAATTAGACTATATAAACTGTAGTAAGGACTGGTGGGCTCTGTCCAAATCGTTAAAAACCCCTTCTGCCTCCCACAGAGGTAATCTTAATGCAGACCAGTTCAGATGCCACTTTGAACAGATTTTGCAGTATACGGATGAGGAGCAAGCAGTGAGCTGGTGTATACCCTTTTTATGGGACCCCTTTCTAGATTCCCCTATAGAATTCGTCGAATTACTCAATGTCATTAAAAAGCTGAAAACAAACAAGTCTCCAGGGCAGGACGGCATACCCTACGAGTTTTATAAATATGCTCCCCATAATTTTTTGAAGAATGTTCTCCTTATTTTTAATAGGATTTTTTTACATGTGGATATACCAATATCTTTCACACAATCTATATTGATTCCCCTTTTTAAAAAAGGCGATCCTAACATTGCTTCAAATTATAGAGGATTATCGCTCATGGATACAATTTCGAAAATTTTCAATACCATCCTATTAAATCGTATTACAGGTTGGCTGGAACGTGAAAATATCCTTAACGAATTTCAAGCAGGTTTTAGAAAGGAATATTCAACGGTGGATAACATTTTTAACCTTGTGAATACTGTATATCTCAATATGAATGATAATAAGCCCACTTATAGTTTTTTCGTCGATTTTTCGACAGCATTCGATTTGATACCTAGAAACAGCCTTTTTTACAAATTATCAGGTATGGGTTTATCTACGAAGGTAATAAAAATATTACAAGGTCTGTATAATAATACAACTACAAAGATTTGGGACGGTTGCAGTTTTTCGAAGGCATTTAGCGTAAATTCGGGTGTGAAACAGGGATGTATTCTAAGTCCGACACTGTTTTCATTATACATCAACGATCTACCAGACGAATTACCGGGTGGAGTCAGTGTCGCAGGTTGTAATATTAAAGTATTACTTTACGCAGATGACATAGTAATTCTATCTGATTCCCCCAATGGTTTACAAACGATGATAAACTCTTTGCAAGGGTATTGCACTAAATGGCGTTTGAAAGTCAACTTATTGAAATCGAAGATACTTGTTTTTCGTAGAGGTAGTCGAATAAAGTCAGGTCTGAAATGGTATTATGATAATCAAGAGATTGAGATTGTAAACCGATACACCTATCTTGGAGTTGAACTTGCATACAATTTATCATTCAATACTCACTTACAGACTAAACTTTTGTCTTCCAAGATGGCTATAAATTCTACATGGTCGAAATATTTAGCCCAACCTAGAATATCGAAAAGTAATAAATTGAAGATTTTCACAGCATGCTCTAGATCAATAATGTTTTATGCTTCACAAATATGGGGTTTCCAGAAATATGAATGTGTGGAGAAACTGCTAAGATTTTTCATTAAAAAAATGTTGTACCTTCCAAATAATACGCCAAACTATATCATACACTTAGAAACTGGTCTACCCACTTTATATATGTCTACGTTAAAGAATCATTTTTGTTATGTCAGCAGAGTTCTGCGTTTAGGATCACACAGATTGCCACGAGTACTTGCAGAAAAAGTTTTGGAGTTGAAAATATATTGGGCGAAAGAATGGTCAAATATATGCGAAAAGATACAATACTTTCCTCCCAATCATAACGTCCCCGTTTGTTATTATTGGAAGGAGATTATTGACAATTTGAGTACTCACGAACGTAATGATTTTTGTAGCAGTGCAAATAACTCGCAATTCCATGATCTTTATTCTTGCTTACAATACAGTCAAATCCCTTCTTGTACTGCAGATCTATCTGCATATGCAACAGGTTTGATTATAAAAGCTAGAGGTGGCCTGCTTGACTTGAATGCCAAACATTTCACTGGAAGAAATAACTCAAATGTATTTTGTTCAATTTGTAATTTAAACCAGCCCGAAGACACATTACATTTTATTGGAGCTTGCCCTATTTTAGCAGAATACAGAACAATATTTTTTGGCAAGCGTGTTCTTGAAGAGAGTGAAGTTATTCAGATACTAAATGGCACGAATTTTCTTTCACTGTACAAATATATTATTGCAAGTTGTAAATATAGAAAATTAATTCTAAATGAATACAATATCTAATCACATTTGAATTCTTTTTATTGTATAACTTAATATGAGAAAATGGCAAACAGCAAATCGCTAAGCCAAACATAGATGTAGAATACGAATCATTTATATATAATTTATCGAGGAAGTAACATAAGCAATTTGTAAGCTCATCTATTAATTAAATAAAAAAAAAATAAAATACTTATTTTTAAATGTTCTTTTTTACGCTTTTAAGGACTTAATTGATTAAATTTATGTTGTGACTTGTGAGGGACTGTACAAAACAGGGATAGGGTCTCTATTATTGCTAATGCCTTGAATATTTAGGCAAAGAGGTAAACGTCTACTTAACTGAGCTCAATTAGGTAGGGAAAGAAAGATCCGGATAGAGTAATCCAGTCCACATTGGACATAGAACCCCATCCAAAGATTTGTGTAGGACCCGCAAGAATTTTTGGTGATTTTATTTGTAAAGAAAAAATTATTTAAATAATTCTATATGACAGGAACTTTGAGTTTTATTATATTGTATTAATAAAAAAATGTTTTTTATGGTATGTATTAACGGAATTGAAATGGAGTGAATTTTTTTTTAGTTTGGGAGGGGAATCGGTTGATAGGGAGAAGTAAGTGGTAGAGGGAGGTAGTGTAACGAACCACCACACGGGCTCTACTTTCTCTGGGAGTGGCTACCTCCTTGCCCCGGCCGTGCTCAGTCTCGGGCAGTTCTTTCCCTTCAGAAGTAAACTCGGTTTTGTGGACATAAAAGTAAAAAGAGCTACCTTCTCTTCATAAGGAAAAGATATAGGAAGAAAATAAAAAAAGGTAAAAAAAGAAAGTGGAGAAGTAGAAGAAATAGGATGATGATATTACTATATGATACAGCTATAGATCTTGTGTAACTGATCAGTTTCCCGCCCCACCATGCTGATTTATAAGTTTTTCAGCCCATAACAAACCTCCTCTACTCAATGTCCTTCACCTTTCACAAATGAACAATTAATTTCTTAGAAATTCATGACAATATTTAATTAAAATTAAGCAAAACAGTATATAATGATGTTGTAAAACATATTTAAAAAGGAGAAATTAAAATTATGGAAAAAGATTTAATTAAAAGAGTTTTAGTAATAAATAAATGAGCATTTGCAAACTGAATCCGAATTGAATGAAAATTGGGGACTCACCCGTTATTCCAACGATGTCAGCAGGCCTGATGACTGGGAATTATACATTAAACTGCGGCTGTAATTATTAATTTGTAATTCAAGTTTGCAAAACGCCTGGTTAAAATAAAGTGTCTTGATTTTCTAAAAAAAAATTATATTAGGATGTACATTAAAATTAGAGTTTTTTTGTCTTCTTTATGGTCATCATGTAAGTATGGTTACAAAATTCGTTTAATTCTTAGAGAAATCATTTTGGGCCAAAAGTTTTCATGAATGTTCTCCCTAAGAAATCGCCATTATAAACGGAATCTCCGCTTTAGCGGGACACTAAACGATAATTCCTTTTTGTTGCGTCTGGTTTTTTTTTATAAAAATTGCTCAAATCCGGATCAGAATTAAAAATTGACAAATCCGTGTGTTGTTTTTAATGACTTCTTTATTGATGGATGAAATAATCCTTTAAAAATTCCAGCGGCCGTACAAAATCAGCAGCACAAAGTCCTTTGAAAAGCAAAGACGTTAAGATGGATGTAGAATGTGCCGATTCTCCACAGAATCGGCAGCCTAAAGAATAATATAATTCTAAAAACACGAACATTTCTACACAAAAATCTTACCAAAATTCTTATCCTCTTGCTTTTTCCACGAAATTGCGAATTTTCCTTGAATTTTCTTCTTTTCCGAAATTTTTATAAAATATTTGAAAATTCACACAAAGAATAATTATTTTTTTCTCTTTCCGAAAAATTTTTTACGCCTTGATAGTATGACTTTTCAAGTGAAATTAAAAGTATAATAGAATTTGGAATTCTCTAGTTTAAATTTCAATGCCAATGTGAGAAAGGAAACAAAATTTTTGATAACGTATAAAATTTCTTTTCTTAACTAAAGTAAAATTTCCACAATTCAGCAGTCACAGTAGTGAGCCCCATACCAAGTGATGCAAGGATCTTATGGACCATGGAAGGATGGGCTAAGTGTGGGTCTGGAACACCAAAGGATCCGAATCCCAAAGAGCATCCACGTGTGTTCTGTAGGTGTATGTGTTGTTAAGTTTTGTGTATGTTCATTATAAAAAAATTATGTTAGACCATTGGCTAGTTTTGGGTAGGTTGAGGATCTTCTTGAGGTCGAAGAGCTGTCGGAAGACCCAAGTTTGCGCATGTACGTGATCATAACAGAAATGGCGCCCAATCTAAAATCGATACTTCCTAGTTACTAATATTAGAAGTAAGTAGAATAAGTGCAATGTCATCTTCGTACTAAATAATAGTCAAAATTCTAGAGTCAATAGCCCGAATCAGTCTAGTCAAATACAAATTATATCTGGTTGGTATTGCATCCAGCTCTACATGGTAGAGGCTGTTTAAAGTGCAATATTGGAAATACGAATTTTGCCCATGAACATTCCACTAAGGAACAGGGCAAACTTCTCACATATCAATGAGTGCAGTCCGATTCAAGTTTTAACCTCAATGATAAGAGGCCTCTTTTTTTATAGCCGATTCCGAACGGCGTGCCGCAGTGCGACACCTCTTTGGAGAGAAGTTTTACATTGCATAGTACCTCACAAATGTTGCCAGCATTAGGAGGGGAAAACCACCGTTGAAAATTTTTTCTGATGGTCCCGCCAATGATCCCATATTAGGTATTTCATACAAATGTGCTATGTTTTACAATTTTTTTTTACACTTCATGAACTCATACGATATGAATACACTCCTAACACTTACATCTCTCTGAGAATACAACCATAAGCCTCCTAATAGTTAAAAGAGATTGAATTTTATTTAATTTTACAAGTGATTTATATAAACTCGTCACTATTGTTATCATATTAATAGATACATTTATGATAAGATTGGAAATAGACCTTAGCATGAAAAGTAAATTAGTAATTAAATGTTTTATAGTGTATGTGTCTCAAAGTAATTACAATAAGCCAAACGTGAAATACTCGATTTCAATTATTCCGATAGATCTGGAGTCTAGAATACTAAGGACATCAGTATTCGGAAACTAAAATAGGATTCTTTCTACGGAATGATTACTAGGTCTCGATAGCTCGAAGGGTACAAGAGTTATAATTCGACACTGGGGAACGATAGGAATCAGCCAGCGGAGAGATCTCTAGAAGATAGAATTAAAAGTTTAATTAATAATGAGGTTAATGATATAAGAAAGACATTGCATACCTTGGTTAGAATCGTGCAGGGTATGGCCCTCGCGGCTAACAACAACGCAACACAAACGTAAGTGCATCCCAGCCGTAATCCTCGGGCTCTAGTTCGGAAAGGGATAGGCAATCGTCGACCATCACGAATTATTCACAGCCACCATTGAATGATGATCGGTTGAGGATAAGAGTCGATTAATTCGGCATAAATTTTCATGGTAATTCAATGAAACTCGCTGTAGAGGAATTTATATTCCGCTTGGAGTGCTTACAGACACAATACAGAGTTCCATGGGATGAGATACTGAGAGACTTTAAGTAATTAGTGTCCGAACCCGTATTGGAGTGGTTCTGGCAAGCCCAGAGACTAAGAAACGTTACCCAATGGATTTAATTGAAAGATGCTCTCCTGAGCCAATATCGTTCAAACAAATCTCCGTTAGAAGCCATTAGAGATTTGGTAGATAGGAAACAGCTATCGAATGAATCGGTAGACTCATATTTCCAGGCCTTGGGTTAGCTAAGATCTCGCTTGCTACACCCTATAACGGATCAAGATTTGATTAACATCATTAAAGTAAACATCAAGGACAACACTAAGATGGTGGTTTATCCAATGACCATAGCCACGGTAGAGATGCTGCGGCTTGAGTGCAAGGAGCCCGAGAGGAATTTCTCAAGGGCAGATTCCAGGCCATTGCCTCCTCATACGCGTCCTGAAATACATGTTAATGAGGTAGCCGTTGATGGGTATGTATTTGATGAAACCGAGACACACCGGGAGTCTCCCGAGTCTATTTCCGCAATTCGTGCCAACATGCAGCAAAATAGGACTATCGTTTCCTGGAATTGTCGAGCAGAGAGGCATATGTTTATGGATTGTCCATCTACTGAAAGGGGATTGTTCTGCTACCGATGCGGCAGACCCAATACGATTACTACCAGATGCCAGAACTGCCAATCGGGTAACAGCAAGAGGGGCGTGGCAAGCCCAGGGGAGACACGTCCGTCAGAGATCCTCGCGAATGAGAAGTGCTTCGGCGAGCTCCACGACCTGAACGAATGAAGAAAAAGCAAATAAGATTACAATTTATATGTCGAAAGTCCAAAATACCAGGAGCTCCGAAAAACTAACGAAGCCAATTACGATAAACTTCCTGACTTGAGGGTGCAGGAAAGCATGGTTTTCGAACGCATGAGGCAAGAGGGCAAGGAGGAATTAGGTGGATACGAGTGGAGATTATGGCTATCTGAGTCCTTGACCCATATGTTAATTCAAAAGAAACATGATTCACCTACGGCTGCTCATGGTGGGATATCGAAAACATTAAGTCGGCTGAGGCAACAATTTTACTGGCCCAGTATGATTTCACAAGTCCGCCAATATGCCACTAAATGTGTAACATTTAAAGAGACCAAAAATGTAAATTTCACAACAACTATAGAAAGCGAGGTGAAAACGGATCGGCCGATCCAAAAGATATATATGGATTTTTAGGGAAATATCCCCGATCTAAAAGTGGGATTGCATATATCTTTATTGTCATGGATCACTTTACCAAATTTGTTTTCCTCAAGTCAATGAAAGAATCAACGGCCAGCAATGTAGTACGATTTTTGGTGGAAGGGGTTTTCAGGAAATTCGGGGCGCCAGAGACTGTACATTGTGACAATTGTGCCCAGTTCTGTTCATGACAATTTTATTGTCTTGCAAAGAAACAAATTTCGCCCATGAACATTCCACTAAAGAACAGGGGCAAACTTCTCACATATCAATGAGTGCAGTCCGATTCAAGTTTAAGCTTTTTATAGCCGAGTTCGAACGGCGTGCCGCAGTGCGGCACCTCTTTGCAGAGAAGTTTTACATGGCATAGTATCTTACAAATGTGGCCTGCATTTGGAGGGGAAAACCACCGCTGAGAATTTCTTCTTATGGTCTCGCCAGGATTCGAACCTAGGCGTTCAGCGTCATAGGCGGGCATGCTAACCTCTGCCCTGCGATGGCCTCCTGACCCATCAGATTACCACATGAAACCCGCTCCTTATTTCCCACAGTTCAACTCCTCAGAACCGGTTAATCAATCCGTTTTGGCGGCAATAAGGGCATACATGGAAGAGGACCACAGGGATTGGGACCTCTGCTTATCTGAGATCGAATGCGCCCTTCGTACCTCAGTACACGCAGCCACTGGTGTAACTCCATTTTTTTGACTTGTTCGGCTATCATATGTACACCAAAGGAGCCGATTATAAACTGGCAAGGGGGTTGCGGTCATTTACAGAACACGAGATATTTGACAGAAGATATCAAACAGAATATGCATCAGGCCTATGAGGCGAGTGCAAAATTATGCAACCGAAGGGCAAGAGTCGTGAGATTTGTGCCAGGCCGGGAAATTTTCCGGCGGAATTATTTGCTCAGCGACTTCCAAAAGAATTTCAATGCGAAATTTGCGCGAAGGTTCACGAAATGTAGAGTGGTCAAAACGATAGGCAATAATATGTACCTTCAAGGCCGCCGAGTGGGCGTGGCTCATGCAAAGGACTTAAAATGTGATATATTGACTGTGATAAGATGTCTGTGGCCAAAATACGACTGTGATACTAGGGACTAATTGCAATATAGGGTAGATATTTATTTATGTGAATGTTATCTATATGTGTGCTCCTAGGTTAAATCGTATTGGGGGTGAACCTACAGTCAACCGGCTAAGAGTAGCCACCACAGTCAAGGCCCTATTGGCCACCCGGATAACAAAATGGGCAACGGCATCCAATGGAGAGGCTGGAATTTGAACGAAAGTAACAAGGCGTTTTAGTGTTCAAATAAAACGTGGTGAGTGATACTTCCCTGATGGCATTTTTTGCCTGGCTTTAAGACAACAGGGTGTGGGAGTTCCCCACGTTGGTCCCTGGCGACGACGAGGAGATCTAGCACGATGCAGATGCAGAGGTGGACTAAGGGACGTATAACACCTTCGACACATACTAGAGCTGACATACCTATAATGGGCAACACCCGCACACCGTCCAGTCCTCTCGGGATTGGTCTCGGCCGGAGTTTTGTTGCGTGAGTGCTGCTGACCACCTTAGTCGTCAATTGATCATCATGCCAAAATGCACCACCTATTGTTTACCAATTTCCTTGCAGCTAATGTTGACCGGCATACATATAGCGAGGACACATATGGAACGCCAGGGACCGTGCTGAATGGTCCTCTGACGGTACAATGGGCAGTATAAACAGCGGACTCCTATTTTTGTGTGGCAAGGGTTTCTTTTGTCTTCTTGCCGGCTTTACTTGTTGTCGAGTTTGGTTTTTTTTGTCAGAAATGAGAAATGAATGGTACTGCGCTGTTAGTGTCAGATGTCATGTTGGTTCCGGCGTTATGACTCTACAAAGAACTAATTGGCACAGGGTTGGATGGCACACATCATCCCTGAATGCTGGTGGACGTAGAGGAATGGAAAAAACGAGAAATTTAAAACAAAAATTAGAAATTTTATATAACAACAACTTTCATTTGAGTAAAAGAGTAGTTTTGGAAACTAACACACACATTAAAAATAGATGAAAAATGGAGGAGAACCGAGCTTATAAAAAGGAGAATAGTATCCAAAATCGTCCATATTGGTGTTAAAAAGAAGTCCCGGTGGTAACGAATTTATGGCAAATTTTCATGGCTAGTAAGCTGTCGAGTGGTGCATTATAGTTTTTTTTAAGGGAAATAAACAATTGAAAGCATGAAATAAATAGGCAGATGACAACAATTAAAGTGAGTTCAAATAGACGAAAGATATATGAAAAATGTGACCGAATTGATGTGTGTAACTCTAAATAGGTGCCGTGCGAGTACATAATTTGTTCTGTCCGTTTGTCCATACGGCGTTCCGCCCGGTTACGTTTTGGGTAACCAGCAAATTGACGCCAAGAAAAGTGCAGGCAATAACCGGATAAGACTTTTATGCGTGTGGGCCGTGATCTGGTTGGACATAGATGGTGCCTAGGTGGAGGCACTGTACGTTCCACATAAATTGCAATCCATATTGTCCACACTGCGAGAAAACCAAAAACTGGTATACGAATGCTGAAATAAAGCCCGCTATTAGGCGCTTACTTAAAGAGGCAATTCGTCTCGATTCGAATTTTTTCCCACTCCTACTTAATTTGTCATAAATTAAAAGGCGTAGTAGTAGTTTCCTAGTTTCCTTTATATTTTTGCTCGTTCTCTTTATTTGTTTGTAATTTTATTTATTTATAATTTTTATTGACCATTTATGTACTTATTTTTAAATATTCTTTTTTACGCTTTTAAGGACTTAATTGATTAAATTTATGTTGTGACTTGTGAGGGACTGTACAAAACAGGGAGAGGGTCTCTATTATTTCTAAGGCCTTGAAAGGCAAAGAGGTAAACGTCTACTTAACTGAGCTCAATTAGGTAGGGAAAGAAAGATCCGGATAGAGTAATCCAGTCCACATTGGGCATAGAACCCCATCCAAAGATTTGTGTAGGACCCGCAAGAAGATTGATTTGAAATTTTTTCGCGTTTGTTGTGATTTTATTTGTAAAGAAAAAAATATTTAAATAATTCTATATGATGTTTATGTTTTATGTACTGTATTAACAGAAATGAAATGGAGTGAGTTGTTTTAATTTTGGGAGGGGAATCGGTTGAAAGAGAGAAGTAAGTGGTAGAGGGAGGTAGTGGGGTCCATACCAAGTGATGCAAGGATCTTATGGACCATGGAAGGGTGGGCTAAGTGTGGGTCTGGAACACCAAAGGACCCGTATCTCAAAGAGTAACCCCATGTGTTTTGTAAGTGTATGTGTTGTCAAGTTTTGTGTATGTTCATTAAAAAAATTACGTTAGACCATAGGCTAGTTTTGGGTGGGTTGAGGATCTCCCTGAGGCCGAAGAGCTGCCGGAAGACCAAAATTAGCGCATGTACGTGGTCATAACAACCTGTAAATGAATATATCTTGGGTCCTAGCTACGTGCGCGTATGTCACATATATAAGGGAGATCTACAAGGCACCATATGCGATAAAGGGGTGGACCCAAGATATATTCATTTACACGTAGTGGAAGTTTCCCAACAACAAAATATTGAGTGCACTATCTGTCAAAATCAGTGATTAGTGTAATTCTGATTTTTGTGCGTGTTACTAGTTCGCGAAAATAAAATAACAATTTTATTAAAATTTTACCATAAGTAATGTCGAACTGAATTTTCGCAAGAGGTGCAAACCCAGCTTTAACAATTTTGCAGTTTGGATTCATTTCATTTGAAATTTGCCATTTATTTTAAAAGATGGGGTGCATCCACAGGGATCTAAGACTGAGTCGGATGGGCCTGGCTTCACAGTTAAACAGGTGACGTGTATCGTATGGTCCCTGGTTACAGTCGGAACATACATCTTGCACGTCGGCATCACTCCTTGCTCTGCAGGAATTCAGGCGGCTGCATCTGCCGGAACGTAATCGAGCCAGAACTACTCTGGTTTGCCGGAGAGGTTAATTCCCCCAGGTGAAATGGGAGGTGGTTGCTCTCCAAGGACCACATTCACCCGGTAGCTATTTACCGCATCTGCTACCGTGTCTGCATGAATGTTGATATGCCGCTTGATCCAGAAGTAACCACTTGAAGCGCTGAACTCCACGCCTTAGATCATGCAGATCTACCTTAAGGCTTCTGGGCGGTGGATATCTATCCACAAGATGATGATTTGGACGGTCTCTGCGATAACAGCCCAAAAGGCACTGCTTAGACAGCATGTAGTTATGTCTTCGCACTGGTAGGATCTTTGTCTCCTGATGGAGGTGGTCCACATGAGAACTGAGGAGACAGCCCATCGCAGTTCGGAGGGCGGCATGCTGACAGATCTGAATATTATTCCACTGTGTGTCACTGAGCTGACGAGACCACATTGGCGCTGCATAATTAACCACAGACTGGCCAATCGCTTTATACGTAGTCAGCAAAGTTTCTTTGTCTGCACCCCAAGTGCTTTGAGGATCTTGTTTCTACTTTTGACTTTATCGCAAATTGCTGTGGCATGTGGGGAGAATGTGTAAGAGCTGTCAAATGTGACGCCAAGACACAAGATGGTCGGAATCGTTTCTCCATCTCCATCCTCCAGCCTGGCTGGAGGGACGTGTTGGCGATGTCCTCAAATAGTTTGGCATGGCTAACCGTGTCGAATGCCTTCGATAGGTCCAGTGGCACGAGCACCGTCCTATCACATGGCCTGGGCTGATTGATGCCACTGCAAATGTGTGGGGTGATGGCATGCAAAGCTGTTGTTGTGTCGAAATCCATGTTGATGCTCAGCAAATGGAAATTCTCCTACGAGGCTCGGGAGGAGTAATGCCTCAAGCGTCTTTGCCACTGGTGAGAGAAGGGAGATCGGTCTGTACGACTCCCCCAAACTCGGGTCCTTTCCAGGCCTCAGTAGCGGGATCACTCTGCCCATTTTCCAGACATCGGGAACTATAAGAGTGTTCAAAGACAGGTTGAGGGCAGTAGTAAGGTACTCTACTCCAGGTGAATCCAGATTCTTCAACTTTAATGTAGAGATTCCGTCGGGGCCCAACGCCTTAGATGATTTGGCGCCACGGATGACATTCGTAACTTCGCCAACGGTAAATTGTGATGGCTGTTCATCGGCTCGGAGACCACGGATACGGGGAATGGCTCTACTCCTTGCCCTGTCACTCTCGGGATGCACAATCAATTGACGGTTGAACATCCTGGCGAATCTCTTCGGATCAGTCACGCTTACGTCCCCAAAAGTGACTGAGGTCCTGTCATCTCATCTACCGGGGTGGTTGAACATCCTGGCGAATCTCTTCGGATCAGTAACGCTTACGTCGCCAAAAGTGACTGAGGTCCTGTCATCTCATCTACCGGGGTTCGAGAGTGACTTGCTAGCCGGGATACGTGACTCAAGAGATCAAGGGATGCAAAGGTAATGTCTGGCGAGCTGCTACACCTCATCGTAGTCCTAGTGGGGGCATTAACCACGCAAAACGTGAAGCATTTTTTCTTTATAGTCCCAAGTTTCAAAAAAAAAAAAAATGAAAAATTGTCAATTCCATTTGGAGCCTCTCTTCGTTGTCGGCGACACGGTCTGTAAAGAGTATTATAAACAATATAATTTATATACATACAAATTTGAAATGAATCGTTATAAATACCAATCTTAGCCTTTTTCGTGGAACCACGAAATCTAGATCCACATGTGTTATCTTCCATCCTCAACGCCCAAGTCAATATAATCTAAATATGGATAATAAAATATTAAAATAAAATAATATTAATAATATGTATTTATAAATACCATGTTTAGATTTTACAATGTCCTCAAATTTGTTGGGTTTGGCACATGCTACAACTAAGAGGTAGTGTCATTAGCACAACAAAAATCTACCCTCAAAGGGTAGATTTTTGCCATGATTGGCAAATGCCGTAAATTGAAAAGTCAAAGTGGTTTTAGAAATAAACTTTGCTTTACACCTTCTCCTTTACAAATGTGTGTTCATATTTGTATTTTCATGTTTTGTTGCTTATGTGCGGAATATCGGATCAAATGGAACATCTTTTTAAGACTTTAGAAAAATATCACAGCTGTGATTTCAAGTCTTTGACATTTAGATTTACTGCAAAATCAAAACAAAAATAAAAAAATTGCATTCTGGGTTTGGCATTTATCTATTCGATTTGTTCACATACAGCATTTTTCCGCATTATTCTATTTCAGCGCAAAATTTTTCACAATAAATTTGTTAAACTTTAATGTTAAAACAAAAAAAAAAAACATCTTATGTAGCGATAAAAAACACACTTTAAATTTTCTTGAATTGTTTTTTTTGTCTAGCCACGCCACTTTGTGTCTCTATGTGATAGATGGTAGATATATATTTGACTCATTCGCACTACTTTTCGCATTACGTATGTGTGAAAGGGAACACAATATAATCTTGGTCAATGCACAACTTATACTATTAAATAACAAAATAATTCGTACAATTAAAAATATTTCAACGTATGCCTTGTTTAGCAATCACTTGCCGTGATACAAACAAGTAAAAAGGCGTTAAGTTTGGCCGGGCCGAACTTTGGATACCCACCACCTCGGGTATGTATGTAAACCACCTATCATCAAAATTCGGTGAAATTTTCATACCTTATGTTCCATATCAGTTATATTCAAATATGTTCCGATTTGGACCAAACACTAATAAATACACTAGCTATATCTAAAAATAAACCGATTTGAACTATATACGACACGGATGTCGAAAAGTCTAACATAAGCCTAACATGTGTCAAATCGGTCTACATGGCAGCTATATCCAAATTTGGACCGATTTGGGCTAAGTTGCATAAAAATAGCAAAGAGCCTAACACAAATCGGTCTATATGGCAGCTGTATGCAAATCTGGACCAATCTGAGCCAAATAAACGATGAATGTCGATGGGCTTTACACAACTCACTGTCTCAAATTTCAGCGAAATCGGATAAAAAATGTGGCTTTTATGGGCTTTAGACCCTAAATCGGAGGATCGGTCTATATGGCAGCTATATCTAAATCTGGACCGATCTGAGCCAAATTGACGAAGGATGTCAAAGGGCCTAACACAATTCACTGTCTCAAATTTCAGCAAAATCGGATAATAAATGTGGCGTTTATGGGCGAAATTTTGTATGCTCTCTTATAGTAACCTTCAAACAAAAATTTGGACTCCCAATTTCGGATGGGGTACCTAGGAGGCGCGCCCCACCCCAAGACCTACCAAATATAGATACACACCAATCACGACAATATGGGACGCATATGAAAGATTAGAAAACGAATCTGATATTCAATTATCGGGCCAAGTGTTAGGGAACCACCCAACCCATAAATCGGACATATTTACCGACCATGCCAATATGGGACTCAAATTAAAGGTAGGGCTCAAATTATAGGTATCTGGACCAACTGTCTAGGTGACGTCCCAAGGCAATTGGGTCGTATTTGCTTACCTAGACAG
The DNA here is from genome assembly GCF_963082655.1 of Stomoxys calcitrans. Classification (NCBI taxonomy): domain Eukaryota; kingdom Metazoa; phylum Arthropoda; class Insecta; order Diptera; family Muscidae; genus Stomoxys; species Stomoxys calcitrans. Next base: position 138,427,364 of record NC_081552.1, on the reverse strand, counting down.
TGGACCTCGATATTCATAGTTTTAAGCGCCCATACCCCAAAACGGACATATTTGCTGGCTTTTTCAATATTCAGTGAATGGTATTTGAGATTAGAAAACGAATTTGATATCCAATTTTGAGGCCAACGCCAATATGGGGTTCAAATATATGAGAAGTGAGCACGTTGCTGATATATTTTCACTCCCCAAAAACCCCCAAATCGGTCATATTTACCGACCATGTCAATGTGGGGCTTAAATGAAAGGAATTGGGGGGTAGAGCAAAAATTGATACCCACTTTCGGACCAAATTTTCTGTGGGTCTACCCCTTTCCCAAAATACCCCACAAACAGCAACTTTTTACTGACCATCGCAATATGGGGCTCAAATAAAGGTATTTGGGAGTAGAATACGAATTTAATATCCAAATGTAGGACCATGGATTTAAGGCATCACCCCTTCCCCAAAACACCCCCTAAAGGGTGAAAATTTCTCGACCATGCCATTATATGGCTCAAATGAAAGGTATTTGAGATTAGAAAACGAATTTGATCACCAATTTTGGGGCCATGTGACTGGAGGATACCTCATCCTGTAAACTTCCCTCAAAACCAATGGCAATATGGGGTTTAAATAAATGGTATTTGAGAGAAGAGCACGATGCTGATATTTTTTCAGGGCCAAGTGGGGGACCACCTCACCCCGAAAACACATCCCATAAATCAGACATCATGAGAATATCGGGCTGAAATTAAGTCTTTTAAGAATGGAGCACACCTTACATCCAAACGTAAATTCGTACACCAATAAAGATCATATGGGATTCAGATAAAGGCACTTATATTGTTAAACTGCTTGTCAAGCGATATACTATTTTCGTAGCATTGTATTTCTTTAATTGTAGAAAATAAACATTCCAAGGAAAATTTTGATCCATATAAAGTAAAAGAAAGTAAACTCTAAGAAGAAAATTTTAAGTTAGGAATTCCGTGTTACTCTCCCACTCCCCCAAGTTGCTTCATGTCTGATATTGTCGCTCCACCTAAGTGCCGGTATCTGTTGGACGCGAAAGCGGGGCAATGACAAAGGAAATGCACCAACGTCTTATCATCTTTTCCGCATGCCCTACACATGCTATCTATGTGTCCCGTTATGATACCAATTTCTATACTGACCTCCTTCTTGCTTCCTTTCAGTAATAGCCTCGTCTTCTCACGATCTGGATCCCCCATAGAATTTTCGCCGTCCTACCGACCGTTTCGCTGTTTCACAATGTTGCATGAGCATTCGTCGCCCACGCACTTAACTCGGACTGCGTCGACCCGAAAGGCTTCAGGTTAATCATGTTTATTGACGGCAGTCCTCTGGCCTTCACCGCCAACTCATCTGCCCTTTCATTTCCCCTTACTCCGTTATGGCCCGGCACCCAAACGATGTGGATGCCAGAGAAGGCGTTAATCTCCTTCTTACACTGCAAGACTGTTCGTGACCTTACCGTCCTGGTTGTTATTGTCCTTATGGCAATTTTACGGTTCGTAAAGATGTTCACACTCGACGTCTTCGCGTTAGCACAACACCACTTCACGAATTCCGTGATCGCCTGGATCTCCGCCTGCAGGACCGTATTATGGTCAGGCAGTCTAAAACAGATCTCAGTCCCTGGGTTCTCAATGTAAAACCCCAGGCCTACTCTGTCCTCTAGCTTTGATCCATCCGTGTAACATGATCTTAGAGATGGCAATACTGGGGTTCTGTCAATCCAAGACTGTACCTCTGCCAGCAGTGTCTCGCACTCGACTCCAAGGTTCATCTCAGGTATCCGATGGGAAACCTCTTCCCTTCCTTCCAGGTTTCCTATCGTCACCTACAATAGATTATACCGCGATGGTATGAGCTGCTCCCATCCTCAATCCATTCTCCCATAGCCTTAAGTCTCATAGCAGTGGCTGCCTCACACTTAATCTGTATGTCAATGGGTCGGATATCTAGAATAGTGCCCTAGTGGGCGAGGTCCTCATTGATCCGCCTATGCCAAGACAACATGTTCTCTGAACCTGCTGTATGGTCCTTATGTTGCACTTTTTCTCCATAGCAGTCCACCAAACTAATGAGGCGTAAGTGAGTATTGGTCTAATCACGCTCCTGTAGAGCCAGTGGATTATCCTAGGACTCAGGCCCCATTTCGAGCCTACGGAGCGTCTACATAGTGCCCAACATCTGTGAGCCTTCTCAGTACGCTCCTGAATGTGACACTTCCAATTCAGTTTCCTGTCCAAGATCATATCTAAGTATTTGACCTTGTCAGATAACGAAATCGTCTTATTGAGAAAACAAATGGAGGTCATTTATGGTGGTCACCCATAGGAGTGGCGAAAAAATTGCATCCTGTGGCGTGCCCTGTGCCACTCTCTCCCTTATATTTATGCCATGCGACACACAATTTATCCACCTGTTCCTTAGCATATGGTTTATTCAGTCTCTAAGGACCGGGTCCACCAGGTACTGGTCTAAGGATTGGATCAGTGTGTCGGTCCGCACATTGTTAAAAGCCCCCCGATGTCAATGTATACCGCCAGTGTGTACGTTTGGCATCGAAGTATTCTTCTTTTTCTTGACATAGGCATGCTGTTTGTATTTGAGCAGTTCGCTGGATGTCCTACTCTTTATCATGGTGTCCACAATACGTTCCATGGTTTTGAGTAGAAAGGACGTAAGGCTTATGGATCTGTAGGCCTTTGGTGTCGAATATCTTGCCTTGCCGGGCTTGGGTACAAATACCACCCTCGCCTCTTGCCAGGCTTTCGGAGTATATGCAAGTCCTAGACACTCTGGCCTGACGAGGCGCCAGATAGTCTGCCTCTTTCTGTAGTAACACACCTTACATCCAAACGTAAATTCGTACACCAATAAAGATCATATGGGATTCAGATAAAGGCACTTATATTGTTAAACTGCTTGTCAAGCGATATACTATTTTCGTAGCATTGTATTTCTTTAATTGTAGAAAATAAACATTCCAAGGAAAATTTTGATCCATATAAAGTAAAAGAAAGTAAACTCTAAGAAGAAAATTTTAAGTTAGGAATTCCGTGTTACTCTCCCACTCCCCCAAGTTGCTTCATGTCTGATATTGTCGCTCCACCTAAGTGCCGGTATCTGTTGGACGCGAAAGCGGGGCAATGACAAAGGAAATGCACCAACGTCTTATCATCTTTTCCGCATGCCCTACACATGCTATCTATGTGTCCCGTTATGATACCAATTTCTATACTGACCTCCTTCTTGCTTCCTTTCAGTAATAGCCTCGTCTTCTCACGATCTGGATCCCCCATAGAATTTTCACCGACCTACCGACCGTTTCGCTGTTTCACAATGTTGCATGAGCATTCGTCGCCCACGCACTTAACTCGGACTGCGTCGACCCGAAAGGCTTCAGGTTAATCATGTTTATTGACGGCAGTCCTCTGGCCTTCACCGCCAACTCATCTGCCCTTTCATTTCCCCTTACTCCGTTATGGCCCGGCACCCAAACGATGTGGATGCCAGAGAAGGCGTTAATCTCCTTCTTACACTGCAAGACTGTTCGTGACCTTACCGTCCTGGTTGATATTGTCCTTATGGCAATTTTACGGTTCGTAAAGATGTTCACACTCGACGTCTTCGCGTTAGCACAACACCACTTCACGAATTCCGTGATCGCCTGGATCTCCGCCTGCAGGACCGTATTATGGTCAGGCAGTCTAAAACAGATCTCAGTCCCTGGGTTCTCAATGTAAAACCCCAGGCCTACTTTGTCCTCTAGCTTTGATCCATCCGTGTAACATGATCTTAGAGATGGCAATACTGGGGTTCTGTCAATCCAAGACTGTATCTCTGCCAGCAGTGTCTCGCACTCGACTCCAAGGTTCATCTCAGGTATCCGATGGGAAACCTCTTCCCTTCCTTCCAGGTTTCCTATCGTCACCTACAATAGATTATACCGCGATGGTATGAGCTGCTCCCATCCTCAATCCATTCTCCCATAGCCTTAAGTCTCATAGCAGTGGCTGCCTCACACTTAATCTGTATGTCAATGGGTCGGATATCTAGAATAGTGCCCTAGTGGGCGAGGTCCTCATTGATCCGCCTATGCCAAGACAACATGTTCTCTGAACCTGCTGTATGGTCCTTATGTTGCACTTTTTCTCCATAGCAGTCCACCAAACTAATGAGGCGTAAGTGAGTATTGGTCTAATCACGCTCCTGTAGAGCCAGTGGATTATCCTAGGACTCAGGCCCCATTTCGAGCCTACGGAGCGTCTACATAGTGCCCAACATCTGTGAGCCTTCTCAGTACGCTCCTGAATGTGACACTTCCAATTCAGTTTCCTGTCCAAGATCATACCTAAGTATTTGACCTTGTCAGATAACGAAATCGTCTTATTGAGAAAACAAATGGAGGTCATTTATGGTGGTCACCCATAGGAGTGGCGAAAAAATTGCATCCTGTGGCGTGCCCTGTGCCACTCTCTCCCTTATATTTATGCCATGCGACACACAATTTATCCACCTGTTCCTTAGCATATGGTTTATTCAGTCTCTAAGGACCGGGTCCACCAGGTACTGGTCTAAGGATTGGATCAGTGTGTCGGTCCGCACATTGTTAAAAGCCCCCCGATGTCAATGTATACCGCCAGTGTGTACGTTTGGCATCGAAGTATTCTTCTTTTTCTTGACATAGGCATGCTGTTTGTATTTGAGCAGTTCGCTGGATGTCCTACTCTTTATCATGGTGTCCACAATACGTTCCATGGTTTTGAGTAGAAAGGACGTAAGGCTTATGGATCTGTAGGCCTTTGGTGTCGAATATCTTGCCTTGCCGGGCTTGGGTACAAATACCACCCTCGCCTCTTGCCAGGCTTTCGGAGTATATGCAAGTCCTAGACACTCTGGCCTGACGAGGCGTCAGATAGTCTGCCTCTTTCTGTAGTAACACACCTTACATCCAAACGTAAATTCGTACACCAATAAAGATCATATGGGATTCAGATAAAGGCACTTATATTGTTAAACTGCTTGTCAAGCGATATACTATTTTCGTAGCATTGTATTTCTTTAATTGTAGAAAATAAACATTCCAAGGAAAATTTTGATCCATATAAAGTAAAAGAAAGTAAACTCTAAGAAGAAAATTTTAAGTTAGGAATTCCGTGTTACTCTCCCACTCCCCCAAGTTGCTTCATGTCTGATATTGTCGCTCCACCTAAGTGCCGGTATCTGTTGGACGCGAAAGCGGGGCAATGACAAAGGAAATGCACCAACGTCTTATCATCTTTTCCGCATGCCCTACACATGCTATCTATGTGTCCCGTTATGATACCAATTTCTATACTGACCTCCTTCTTGCTTCCTTTCAGTAATAGCCTCGTCTTCTCACGATCTGGATCCCCCATAGAATTTTCGCCGTCCTACCGACCGTTTCGCTGTTTCACATTGTTGCATGAGCATTCGTCGCCCACGCACTTAACTCGGACTGCGTCGACCCGAAAGGCTTCAGGTTAATCATGTTTATTGACGGCAGTCCTCTGGCCTTCACCGCCAACTCATCTGCCCTTTCATTTCCCCTTACTCCGTTATGGCCCGGCACCCAAACGATGTGGATGCCAGAGAAGGCGTTAATCTCCTTCTTACACTGCAAGACTGTTCGTGACCTTACCGTCCTGGTTGTTATTGTCCTTATAGCAATTTTACGGTTCGTAAAGATGTTCACACTCGACGTCTTCGCGTTAGCACAACACCACTTCACGAATTCCGTGATCGCCTGGATCTCCGCCTGCAGGACCGTATTATGGTCAGGCAGTCTAAAACAGATCTCAGTCCCTGGGTTCTCAATGTAAAACCCCAGGCCTACTCTGTCCTCTAGCTTTGATCCATCCGTGTAACATGATCTTAGAGATGGCAATACTGGGGTTCTGTCAATCCAAGACTGTACCTCTGCCAGCAGTGTCTCGCACTCGACTCCAAGGTTCATCTCAGGTATCCGATGGGAAACCTCTTCCCTTCCTTCCAGGTTTCCTATCGTCACCTACAATAGATTATACCGCGATGGTATGAGCTGCTCCCATCCTCAATCCATTCTCCCATAGCCTTAAGTCTCATAGCAGTGGCTGCCTCACACTTAATCTGTATGTCAATGGGTCGGATATCTAGAATAGTGCCCTAGTGGGCGAGGTCCTCATTGATCCGCCTATGCCAAGACAACATGTTCTCTGAACCTGCTGTATGGTCCTTATGTTGCACTTTTTCTCCATAGCAGTCCACCAAACTAATGAGGCGTAAGTGAGTATTGGTCTAATCACGCTCCTGTAGAGCCAGTGGATTATCCTAGGACTCAGGCCCCATTTCGAGCCTACGGAGCGTCTACATAGTGCCCAACATCTGTGAGCCTTCTCAGTACGCTCCTGAATGTGACACTTCCAATTCAGTTTCCTGTCCAAGATCATACCTAAGTATTTGACCTTGTCAGATAACGAAATCGTCTTATTGAGAAAACAAATGGAGGTCATTTATGGTGGTCACCCATAGGAGTGGCGAAAAAATTCCATCCTGTGGCGTGCCCTGTGCCACTCTCTCCCTTATATTTATGCCATGCGACACACAATTTATCCACCTGTTCCTTAGCATATGGTTTATTCAGTCTCTAAGGACCGGGTCCACCAGGTACTGGTCTAAGGATTGGATCAGTGTGTCGGTCCGCACATTGTTAAAAGCCCCCCGATGTCAATGTATACCGCCAGTGTGTACGTTTGGCATCGAAGTATTCTTCTTTTTCTTGACATAGGCATGCTGTTTGTATTTGAGCAGTTCGCTGGATGTCCTACTCTTTATCATGTTGTCCACAATACGTTCCATGGTTTTGAGTAGAAAAGACGTAAGGCTTATGGATCTGTAGGCCTTTGGTGTCGCATATCTTGCCTTGCCGGGCTTGGGTACAAATACCACCCTCGCCTCTTGCCAGGCTTTCGGAGTATATGCAAGTCCTAGACACTCTGGCCTGACGAGGCGCCAGATAGTCTGCCTCTTTCTGTAGTAACGCCGAAAATATTCCATCCGGTCCAGGCGACTTAAATGGTTTGAAGCTCCTCAAGGATTTCTTTTCCATAAATTCCGTTATTATAAACCTTCGATCAACGTCATTATTCCAAGATTCCGGTGTCTCCGTGAGTCCCGTCGTATCCTGTGGAAAATAGGTTTTCATCAAAAGCCTCAACATGTCCTGCGTTGTCTCTGCTCTCACTCCCATGTCGTCTACTAAAGTTTCAGTTTGGACATGGGTTTGAAACTTTTTTATCTTGGCGGCGTTATTAACGCTATCGACCTGTTCGCAGAAAAGTTTCCAGGAGGCATGTTTGCCGCTCTGGTAATCTTATTGTATTCTTTAAGCCATGTCTAATACACATCCCAATAAGCTTCCGCCTTTTTACGACGTGCACTGTTAGAAAGTCGGCGGACCTCTTTCCCAATATTGCGAATCTCCCTGGTCATCCAGTGTTTTTCTTGGGCTGATTTCCTTTCCCGAAGAAGAAAACTATCTTCTAAGGACCCCGTCGTAGTCCTGTTAGCTTATCGGATTCGGCGCTAGCCATGCTATTCTAAACCTAATGTAGCGATGATCAGAGAAAGAGTGTTCCCTGGAGACCCTCCAATTCTAAACCTCATCGATCAGATTTTCCGAACATATCGTCACATCTAATACCTCCTCCCTAATCCTATTAACAAAGGTAGCGGTGTTACCAATATTAAGTGTTATTAGGTAGTTAGTATTCAAGAACTCTGTCAGGGCTTGGCCCCGCTTATTAGTGTTGGTACTACCTGACGAAATGTGGTGAGAGTTCGTATTGCTCCCTATTACTACCTCGTTTTCTGTCTGTTTTGCTTTCCTCACCAGCTCCGACGTGGGTGGCGGTGTCAAAGAGTCGAAAGGCAGATAAAGTGATGCCAAGTATGCTCCACCGTCTCCCTGTCTCACCACTGTTGCATTCGACGCTGACAACTCTGGGGAAAATATATAATTTAAATTTTTATGACAAATAAAGCAGGTCCTCGGCCGAGTACCAGTGTTAGCATATAATTGGTAGTTGATATGATTCAGTCCAAAAACATTGTTCTGGGACGGAAATATGAATCTTGCCCTTGCTAATTTTCTCCATCAGAGCGTGTATAGCAGTCTCGCTCCGGTGGAGGTTTATCTGGATTACCTCAATCATTGGTCCTCCAGTAAATGGGCATCTTGGGAGTAGGTGATGATCTCATCGTCTGCTCCCTGTTCTTAAGACTGCATCGACTTTCCTGTCACTGCACTACCTGTTGTCATCGTTTTAGGCTCTTTGCATAGTCTAGTCTTCCGACTGTTTATAAAGTCGGTAAAGGTTCCTTCATCGGGTTCCTGTTCGTGAAGCTTTATTGTGTTTCCATTCCCTGTACTGCCTGATGTTTCAATATTAGGATCTTAGTCTCCAAATCTTAAGTAAATGGGCTTCTTGGGAGTAGGTGATGGTACCATCTTCGGCTCCCTGTTCGTTGGGTAGCATTGAGTCTTCTGACGGCACTGCACTACCGGATATTTTGTTATTAGGATCATTGCTTCTCCTAGTCTTTCCAATATTTAAAGATGCCGTGATTGTCTCGTTGCCGGCCCCTTGTTTGTTGGGCGGTGTTGAGTCACATGCCACTGCACGGCCTGATGTCGCGGAATGAAAATTTCCCCCTATCCTAGTCTTCCCAATCTTGAAAAAGACAGCGTAGCTCCCGTAGTGCGCCATGGCTTTAGTCTTAGCCAAACTTTTCACTGAGACTTAATAAATGCCAACCACAAAGACAGTTCCTTCCTACTTCTCCTTCCTGCAGAAGTCCTCCCACTTCTCTGCGACCAAACCTTGCTTTTGCTTGCCCAAGAATTCCGTCATGTGTTCCGTCGCAAATTTACTGCCCGATCCCTTGATGAAGACCGTCGCCTTCGTTAGCGTGGGGATGTCCATTTTTCTCACCAGGTCGAGCTTTGCGCCTTACCGGTATCAATATATTCCGCTGACGCAAAACGCAGCGTAAAGATGTCCCCTCTATAATCGAAGCTCACCATTTGTATGTGGACCCTCTATAGAGGTCCATACATGTTCGAAAATCCGCTCGTTAACCAGATCCTCCACTTGGGACCGATGATCTGGTGGAATCCTACCGAAAGCACAGCCGATATTGATGACTGCAAGTCAGCTAATCTGTGTTGTGCTTCCTTGCCATTCCTGCGTAAGAGGGCGGCTCCTTACCATTCTCAGCTTCCCCCAACTTCCCCTTCCGTGATGGCTGTGGCCTCCTTTTGGAACTCAAAGTCCTCCATGAAGACTCAGGGATCGTGCGCGCTTCCTTCGTTCCTGTTCCCACTTTGTCCACCCCCACAGACCACTGTCTGGAGCCTCTATTGCGGGAGGGCTGTTGGCTGCGTTTTCGCAGAGTACTTGAAAGCGGGGAGCTTTTTTCTTCTTCAGCATTTTAGCAATGTTATGCTCTTCGGGAGAACTGATTCTTTTTCCAGCTTCCGTAGAAGTACTTGGAATGTCAGTTCTATCCCTTCCAGCATCCTGCACTTTATCCCGATTGCGCTGCCGGTTCTTACTCCTCTGTCTCCATCGTCGTGCATCGGATCGCTTTCTCGGTATGCTTGTGAGCTTAGTAAAGCCCCATTGCTCACTTCTGCCGTCATCCCGATGTCCTCATCCTCGATTCGGCTGCGATGACTGTTTCATTGACACTGTCGTTGTCTGAATCTGAAGCAGAAACACCACCTTTACTTAAAGGCTGGGGACGAACTGTGCATCCCTCTGGTTTATCCGTCTCTTCCTCATTAATTAGTCTAACGACTAGTTGTGCGCTTGAAGCAGGTGCCAAGGCACCCACACCTATAGGAGGGAAGGACAACACGCTACGGTCTGACGCCACCACCGCACATGTTGAGTCTTTGGAGTCCATTTATAGCCTACTCCAAAAGGCTTTAAAATTTTTTTCGTAATAGGTAGCACCTATTCCGAGATACGGATATATATTTTTTCTTTGAGGAGTGAAATAAAAACACGTCCGTTCCACTCAACGGCTACAACAATAACAAGTAAAAAGGCGTTATACCTTATGTCCCTACTCCAAAAGGCTTTAACATTTTTTTCGTAATAGGTAGCACCTATTCCGAGATACGGATATATATTTTTTCTTTGAGGAGTGAAATAAAAACACGTCCGCTCCACTCAACGGCTACAATAATAACAAGTAAAAAGGCGTTAAGTTCGGCCGGGCCGAACTTTGGATACCCACCACCTCGGGTATGTATGTAAACCACCTATCATCAAAATTCAGTGAAAATTTCATACCTTATGTCCCATATCAGTTATATCCAAATATGTTCCGATTTGGAGCAAATACTAATAAGTATACTAGCTATATCTAAAAATAAACCGATCTGAACTATATACAATACGACATGGATGTCGAAAAGCCTAACATGTGTCAAATTTCAGTGAAATGGGATTATAAATGCGCCTTTTATGGGGCCAAGACTTTAAATCGAGATATCGGTCTACATGGCAGCTATATCCAAATCTGGACCGATTTGGGCTAAGTTGCATAAAAATAGCAAAGAGCCTAACACAAAGCACTGTCCCAAATTGCAGCGAAATCGGACAATAAATGTTTCTTTCATGGGCCCAAAACCTTAAATCGAGAGATCGGTCTATATGGCATCTACATATATTCAAATCTGGACCGATCTAGGCAAAATTATGGAAGGACGTCGAAGAGCCTAACCAAACTCACTGTCTCAAATTTCAGCGACATCGGACAATAAATGCATCTTTTATGGCCCCAAAACCTAAAACCTAGATATCGGTCTATACGGCAGCTACATCCAAATCTGGACCGACCTGTGCGATATTGCAGAAGTATGTCAAGGGGCTTAACTTAACTCACTGTCCCAAATTTCGGCGACATCGGACAATAAATGAGCATTTTATGGGCCCAAAACCATAAATCAAGAAATCGGTCTATATGACAGCTATATCCAAATCTGAACCGATCTGGACCAAATTGAAGAAAGATGTCGAAGTGCCTAACACAACTCACCGTCACAAATTTCAGCAAAATCGGACAATAAATGTGCCTTTTATGGGCCTAACACCATAAATCGGCGGATCGGTCTATATGACAGCTATATCCAAATCTGGACCAATCTGGGCCAAATAAACAATGAATGTCGATGGGCTTTACACAACTCACTGTCTCAAATTTCAGCGAAATCGGATAAAAAATGTGGCTTTTATGGGCCTTAGACCCTAAATCGGAGGATCGGTCTATATGGCAGCTATATTCAAATCTGGACCGATCTGAGCCAAATTGACGAAGGATATCAAAGGGCCTTACACAACTCACTACTCCAAATTTCAACAAAATCGGATAATAAATGTGGCGTTTATGGGCGAAATTTTGTGTGCTCTCTTATAGTAACCTTCAAACAAAAACTTGGACTCCCAATTTCGGATGGGGTACCTAGGAGGCGCGCCCCACCCCAAGACCTACCAAATATATATATACACCAATCACGACAATATGGGACGCAAATGAAAGGTATTCAAGATTAGAAAACGAATCTGATATTCAATTATCGGGCCAAGTGTTAGGGAACCACCCAACCCATAAATCGGACATATTTACCGACCATGGCAATATGGGACTCAAATTAAAGGTAGGGCTCAAATTATAGGTATCTGGACCAACTGTCTAGGTGACGTCCCAAGGCAATTGGGTCGTATTTGCTTACCTAGACAGTGGACCTCGATATTCATAGTTTTAAGCGCCCATACCCCAAAACGGACATATTTGCTGGCTTTTTCAATATTCAGTGAATGGTATTTGAGATTAGAAAACGAATTTGATATCCAATTTTGAGGCCAACGCCAATATGGGGTTCAAATATATGAGAAGTGAGCACGTTGCTGATATATTTTCACTCCCCAAAAACCCCCAAATCGGTCATATTTACCGACCATGTCAATGTGGGGCTTAAATGAAAGGAATTGGGGGGTAGAGCAAAAATTGATACCCACTTTCGGACCAAATTTTCTGTGGGTCTACCCCTTTCCCAAAATACCCCACAAACAGCAACTTTTTACTGACCATCGCAATATGGGGCTCAAATAAAGGTATTTGGGAGTAGAATACGAATTTAATATCCAAATGTAGGACCATGGATTTAAGGCATCACCCCTTCCCCAAAACACCCCCTAAAGGGTGAAAATTTCTCGACCATGCCAATATATGGCTCAAATGAAAGGTATTTGAGATTAGAAAACGAATTTGATCACCAATTTTGGGGCCATGTGACTGGAGGATACCTCATCCTGTAAACTTCCCTCAAAACCAATGGCAATATGGGGTTTAAATAAATGGTATTTGAGAGAAGAGCACGATGCTGATATTTTTTCAGGGCCAAGTGGGGGACCACCTCACCCCGAAAACACATCCCATAAATCAGACATCATGAGAATATCGGGCTGAAATTAAGTCTTTTAGGAATGGAGCACACCTTACATCCAAACGTAAATTCGTACACCAATAAAGATCATATGGGATTCAGATAAAGGCACTTATATTGTTAAACTGCTTGTCAAGCGATATACTATTTTCGTAGCATTGTATTTCTTTAATTGTAGAAAATAAACATTCCAAGGAAAATTTTGATCCATATAAAGTAAAAGAAAGTAAACTCTAAAAAGAAAATTTTAAGTTAGGAATTCCGTGTTACTCTCCCACTCCCCCAAGTTGCTTCATGTCTGATATTGTCGCTCCACCTAAGTGCCGGTATCTGTTGGACGCGAAAGCGGGGCAATGACAAAGGAAATGCACCAACGTCTTATCATCTTTTCCGCATGCCCTACACATGCTATCTATGTGTCCCGTTATGATACCAATTTCTATACTGACCTCCTTATTGCTTCCTTTCAGTAATAGCCTCGTCTTCTCACGATCTGGATCCCCCATAGAATTTTCGCCGTCCTACCGACCGTTTCGCTGTTTCACAATGTTGCATGAGCATTCGTCGCCCACGCACTTAACTCGGACTGCGTCGACCCGAAAGGCTTCAGGTTAATCATGTTTATTGACGGCAGTCCTCTGGCCTTCACCGCCAACTCATCTGCCCTTTCATTTCCCCTTACTCCGTTATGGCCCGGCACCCAAACGATGTGGATGCCAGAGAAGGCGTTAATCTCCTTCTTACTCCTGCAAGACTGTTCGTGACCTTACCGTCCTGGTTGTTATTGTCCTTATGGCAATTTTACGGTTCGTAAAGATGTTCACACTCGAAGTCTTCGCGTTAGCACAACACCACTTCACGAATTCCGTGATCGCCTGGATCTCCGCCTGCAGGACCGTATTATGGTCAGGCAGTCTAAAACAGATCTCAGTCCCTGGGTTCTCAATGTAAAACCCCAGGCCTACTCTGTCCTCTAGCTTTGATCCATCCGTGTAACATGATCTTAGAGATGGCAATACTGGGGTTCTGTCAATCCAAGACTGTATCTCTGCCAGCAGTGTCTCGCACTCGACTCCAAGGTTCATCTCAGGTATCCGATGGGAAACCTCTTCCCTTCCTTCCAGGTTTCCTATCGTCACCTACAATAGATTATACCGCGATGGTATGAGCTGCTCCCATCCTCAATCCATTCTCCCATAGCCTTAAGTCTCATAGCAGTGGCTGCCTCACACTTAATCTGTATGTCAATGGGTCGGATATCTAGAATAGTGCCCTAGTGGGCGAGGTCCTCATTGATCCGCCTATGCCAAGACAACATGTTCTCTGAACCTGCTGTATGGTCCTTATGTTGCACTTTTTCTCCATAGCAGTCCACCAAACTAATGAGGCGTAAGTGAGTATTGGTCTAATCACGCTCCTGTAGAGCCAGTGGATTATCCTAGGACTCAGGCCCCATTTCGAGCCTACGGAGCGTCTATATAGTGCCCAACATCTGTGAGCCTTCTCAGTACGCTCCTGAATGTGAAACTTCCAATTCAGTTTCCTGTCCAAGATCATACCTAAGTATTTGACCTTGTCAGATAACGAAATCGTCTTATTGAGAAAACGTGGTGCGATCAATTGGCCCACCTTCGTCTTCCTCGTGAACAGGCATATTTCAGTCTTCTCTGGATTAACATTGAGACCTCTGGGTCTAGCCCAGTCATATGCCACATGCAAGACCCTTTCGGCACTTCTGCATAGCTCATTCGGATTCTTACCCCTTAGAAGTATTATAACATCGTCTGCGTTCAAATGGAGGTCATTTATGGTGGTCACCTATAGGAGTGGCGAAAAAATTCCATCCTGTGGCGTGCCCTGTGCCACTCTCTCCCTTATATTTATGCCATGCGACACACAATTTATCCACCTGTTCCTTAGCATATGGTTTATTCAGTCTCTAAAGACCGGGTCCATCAGGTACTGGTCTAAGGATTGGATCAGTGTGTCGGTCCGCACATTGTTAAAAGCCCCCCGATGTCAATGTATACCGCCAGTGTGTACGTTTGGCATCGAAGTATTCTTCTTTTTCTTGACATAGGCATGCTGTTTGTATTTGAGCAGTTCGCTGGATGTCCTACTCTTTATCATGTTGTCCACAATACGTTCCATGGTTTTGAGTAGAAAAGACGTAAGGCTTATGGATCTGTAGGCCTTTGGTGTCGCATATCTTGCCTTGCCGGGCTTGGGTACAAATACCACCCTCGCCTCTTGCCAGGCTTTCGGAGTATATGCAAGTCCTAGACACTCTGGCCTGACGAGGCGCCAGATAGTCTGCCTCTTTCTGTAGTAACGCCGAAAATATTCCATCCGGTCCAGGCGACTTAAATGGTTTGAAGCTCCTCAAGGATTTCTTTTCCATAAATTCCGTTATTATAAACCTTCGATCAACGTCATTATTCCAAGATTCCGGTGTCTCCGTGAGTCCCGTCGTATCCTGTGGAAAATAGGTTTTCATCAAAAGCCTCAACATGTCCTGCGTTGTCTCTGCTCTCACTCCCATGTCGTCTACTAAAGTTTCAGTTTGGACATGGGTTTGAAACTTTTTTATCTTGGCGGCGTTATTAACGCTATCGACCTGTTCGCAGAAAAGTTTCCAGGAGGCATGTTTGCCGCTCTGGTAATCTTATTGTATTCTTTAAGCCATGTCTAATACACATCCCAATAAGCTTCCGCCTTTTTACGACGTGCTCTGTTAGAAAGTCGGCGGACCTCTTTCCCAATATTGCGAATCTCCCTGGTCATCCAGTGTTTTTCTTGGGCTGATTTCCTTTCCCGAAGAAGAAAACTATCTTCTAAGGACCCCGTCGTAGTCCTGTTAGCTTATCGGATTCGGCGCTAGCCATGCTATTCTAAACCTAATGTAGCGATGATCAGAGAAAGAGTGTTCCCTGGAGACCCTCCAATTCTAAACCTCATCGATCAGATTTTCCGAACATATCGTCACATCTAATACCTCCTCCCTAATCCTATTAACAAAGGTAGCGGTGTTACCAATATTAAGTGTTATTAGGTAGTTAGTATTCAAGAACTCTGTCAGGGCTTGGCCCCGCTTATTAGTGTTGGTACTACCTGACGAAATGTGGTGAGAGTTCGTATTGCTCCCTATTACTACCTCGTTTTCTGTCTGTTTTGCTTTCCTCACCAGCTCCGACGTGGGTGGCGGTGTCAAAGAGTCGAAAGGCAGATAAAGTGATGCCAAGTATGCTCCACCGTCTCCCTGTCTCACCACTGTTGCATTCGACGCTGACAACTCTGGAGAAAATATATAATTTAAATTTTTATGACAAATAAAGCAGGTCCTCGGCCGAGTACCAGTGTTAGCATATAATTGGTAGTTGATATGATTCAGTCCAAAAACATTGTTCTGGGACGGAAATATGAATCTTGCCCTTGCTAATTTTCTCCATCAGAGCGTGTATAGCAGTCTCGCTCCGGTGGAGGTTTATCTGGATTACCTCAATCATTGGTCCTCCAGTAAATGGGCATCTTGGGAGTAGGTGATGATCTCATCGTCTGCCCCCTGTTCTTAAGACTGCATTGACTTTCCTGTCACTGCACTACCTGTTGTCATCGTTTTAGGCTCTTTGCATAGTCTAGTCTTCCGACTGTTTATAAAGTCGGTAAAGGTTCCTTCATCGGGTTCCTGTTCGTGAAGCTTTATTGTGTTTCCATTCCCTGTACTGCCTGATGTTTCAATATTAGGATCTTAGTCTCCAAATCTTAAGTAAATGGGCTTCTTGGGAGTAGGTGATGGTACCATCTTCGGCTCCCTGTTCGTTGGGTAGCATTGAGTCTCCTGACGGCACTGCACTACCGGATATTTTGTTATTAGGATCATTGCTTCTCCTAGTCTTTCCAATATTTAAAGATGCCGTGATTGTCTCGTTGCCGGCCCCTTGTTTGTTGGGCGGTGTTGAGTCACATGCCACTGCACGGCCTGATGTCGCCGAATGAAAATTTCTCCCTATCCTAGTCTTCCCAATCTTGAAAAAGACAGCGTAGCTCCCGTAGTGCGCCATGGCTTTAGTCTTAGCCAAACTTTTCACTGAGACTTAATAAATGCCAACCACAAAGACAGTTCCTTCCTACTTCTCCTTCCAGCAGAAGTCCTCCCACTTCTCTGCGACCAAACCTTGCTTTTGCTTGCCCAAGAATTCCGTCATGTGTTCCGTCGCAAATTTACTGCCCGATCCCTTGATGAAGACCGTCGCCTTCGTTAGCGTGGGGATGTCCATTTTTCTCACCAGGTCGAGCTTTGCGCCTTACCGGTATCAATATATTCCGCTGACGCAAAACGCAGCGTAAAGATGTCCCCTCTATAATCGAAGCTCACCATTTGTATGTGGACCCTCTATAGAGGTCCATACATGTTCGAAAATCCGCTCGTTAACCAGATCCTCCACTTGGGACCGATGATCTGGTGGAATCCTACCGAAAGCACAGCCGATATTGATGACTGCAAGTCAGCTAATCTGTGTTGTGCTTCCTTGCCATTCCGGCGTAAGAGGGCGGCTCCTTACCATTCTCAGCTTCCCCCAACTTCCCCTTCCGTGATGGCTGTGGCCTCCTTTTGGAACTCAAAGTCCTCCATGAAGACTCAGGGATCGTGCGCGCTTCCTTCGTTCCTGTTCCCACTTTGTCCACCCCCACAGACCACTGTCTGGAGCCTCTATTGCGGGAGGGCTGTTGGCTGCGTTTTCGCAGAGTACTTGAAAGCGGGGAGCTTTTTTCTTCTTCAGCATTTTAGCAATGTTATGCTCTTCGGGAGAACTGATTCTTTTTCCAGCTTCCGTAGAAGTACTTGGAATGTCAGTTCTATCCCTTCCAGCATCCTGCACTTTATCCCGATTGCGCTGCCGGTTCTTACTCCTCTGTCTCCATCGTCGTGCATCGGATCGCTTTCTCGGTATGCTTGTGAGTTTAGTAAAGCCCCATTGCTCACTTCTGCCGTCATCCCGATGTCCTCATCCTCGATTCGGCTGCGATGACTGTTTCATTGACACTGTCGTTGTCTGAATCTGAAGCAGAAACACCACCTTTACTTAAAGGCTGGGGACGAACTGTGCATCCCTCTGGTTTATACGTCTCTTCCTCATTAATTAGTCTAACGACTAGTTGTGCGCTTGAAGCAGGTGCCAAGGCACCCACACCTATAGGAGGGAAGGACAACACGCTACGGTCTGACGCCACCACCGCACATGTTGAGTCTTTGGAGTCCATTTATAGCCTACTCCAAAAGGCTTTAAAATTTTTTTCGTAATAGGTAGCACCTATTCCGAGATACGGATATATATTTTTTCTTTGAGGAGTGAAATAAAAACACGTCCGCTCCACTCAACGGCTACAACAATAACAAGTAAAAAGGCGTTATACCTTATGTCCCTACTCCAAAAGGCTTTAACATTTTTTTCGTAATAGGTAGCACCTATTCCGAGATACGGATATATATTTTTTCTTTGAGGAGTGAAATAAAAACACGCCCGCTCCACTCAACGGCTACAATAATAACAAGTAAAAAGGCGTTAAGTTCGGCCGGGCCGAACTTTGGATACCCACCACCTAGGGTATGTATGTAAACCACCTATCATCAAAATTCAGTGAAAATTTCATATGTACCTTATGTCCCATATCAGTTATATCCAAATATGTTCCGATTTGGAGCAAATACTAATAAGTATACTAGCTATATCTAAAAATAAACCGATCTGAACTATATACAATACGACATGGATGTCGAAAAGCCTAACATGTGTCAAATTTCAGTGAAATGGGATTATAAATGCGCCTTTTATGGGGCCAAGACTTTAAATCGAGATATCGGTCTACATGGCAGCTATATCCAAATCTGGACCGATTTGGGCTAAGTTGCATAAAAATAGCAAAGAGCCTAACACAAAGCACTGTCCCAAATTGCAGCGAAATCGGACAATAAATGTTTCTTTCATGGGCCCAAAACCTTAAATCGAGAGATCGGTCTATATGGCATCTACATATATTCAAATCTGGACCGATCTAGGCAAAATTATGGAAGGACGTCGAAGAGCCTAACCAAACTCACTGTCTCAAATTTCAGCGACATCGGACAATAAATGCATCTTTTATGGCCCCAAAACCTAAAACCTAGATATCGGTCTATACGGCAGCTACATCCAAATCTGGACCGACCTGTGCGATATTGCAGAAGTATGTCAAGGGGCTTAACTTAACTCACTGTCCCAAATTTCGGCGACATCGGACAATAAATGAGCATTTTATGGGCCCAAAACCATAAATCAAGAAATCGGTCTATATGACAGCTATATCCAAATCTGAACCGATCTGGACCAAATTGAAGAAAGATGTCGAAGTGCCTAACACAACTCACCGTCACAAATTTCAGCAAAATCGGACAATAAATGTGCCTTTTATGGGCCTAACACCATAAATCGGCGGATCGGTCTATATGGCAGCTATATCCAAATCTGGACCAATCTGGGCCAAATAAACAATGAATGTCGATGGGCTTTACACAACTCACTGTCTCAAATTTCAGCGAAATCGGATAAAAAATGTGGCTTTTATGGGCCTTAGACCCTAAATCGGAGGATCGGTCTATATGGCAGCTATATTCAAATCTGGACCGATCTGAGCCAAATTGACGAAGGATATCAAAGGGCCTTACACAACTCACTGCCCCAAATTTCAACAAAATCGGATAATAAATGTGGCGTTTATGGGCGAAATTTTGTGTGCTCTCTTATAGTAACCTTCAAACAAAAACTTGGACTCCCAATTTCGGATGGGGTACCTAGGAGGCGCGCCCCACCCCAAGACCTACCAAATATATATATACACCAATCACGACAATATGGGACGCAAATGAAAGGTATTCAAGATTAGAAAACGAATCTGATATTCAATTATCGGGCCAAGTGTTAGGGAACCACCCAACCCATAAATCGGACATATTTACCGACCATGGCAATATGGGACTCAAATTAAAGGTAGGGCTCAAATTATAGGTATCTGGACCAACTGTCTAGGTGACGTCCCAAGGCAATTGGGTCGTATTTGCTTACCTAGACAGCGGACCTCGATATTCATAGTTTTAAGCGCCCATACCCCAAAACGGACATATTTGCTGGCTTTTTCAATATTCAGTGAATGGTATTTGAGATTAGAAAACGAATTTGATATCCAATTTTGAGGCCAACGCCAATATGGGGTTCAAATATATGAGAAGTGAGCACGTTGCTGATATATTTTCACTCCCCAAAAACCCCCAAATCGGTCATATTTACCGACCATGTCAATGTGGGGCTTAAATGAAAGGAATTGGGGGGTAGAGCAAAAATTGATACCCACTTTCGGACCAAATTTTCTGTGGGTCTACCCCTTTCCCAAAATACCCCACAAACAGCAACTTTTTACTGACCATCGCAATATGGGGCTCAAATAAAGGTATTTGGGAGTAGAATACGAATTTAATATCCAAATGTAGGACCATGGATTTAAGGCATCACCCCTTCCCCAAAACACCCCCTAAAGGGTGAAAATTTCTCGACCATGCCAATATATGGCTCAAATGAAAGGTATTTGAGATTAGAAAACGAATTTGATCACCAATTTTGGGGCCATGTGACTGGAGGATACCTCATCCTGTAAACTTCCCTCAAAACCAATGGCAATATGGGGTTTAAATAAATGGTATTTGAGAGAAGAGCACGATGCTGATATTTTTTCAGGGCCAAGTGGGGGACCACCTCACCCCGAAAACACATCCCATAAATCAGACATCATGAGAATATCGGGCTGAAATTAAGTCTTTTAGGAATGGAGCACACCTTACATCCAAACGTAAATTCGTACACCAATAAAGATCATATGGGATTCAGATAAAGGCACTTATATTGTTAAACTGCTTGTCAAGCGATATACTATTTTCGTAGCATTGTATTTCTTTAATTGTAGAAAATAAACATTCCAAGGAAAATTTTGATCCATATAAAGTAAAAGAAAGTAAACTCTAAAAAGAAAATTTTAAGTTAGGAATTCCGTGTTACTCTCCCACTCCCCCAAGTTGCTTCATGTCTGATATTGTCGCTCCACCTAAGTGCCGGTATCTGTTGGACGCGAAAGCGGGGCAATGACAAAGGAAATGCACCAACGTCTTATCATCTTTTCCGCATGCCCTACACATGCTATCTATGTGTCCCGTTATGATACCAATTTCTATACTGACCTCCTTCTTGCTTCCTTTCAGTAATAGCCTCGTCTTCTCACGATCTGGATCCCCCATAGAATTTTCGCCGTCCTACCGACCGTTTCGCTGTTTCACAATGTTGCATGAGCATTCGTCGCCCACGCACTTAACTCGGACTGCGTCGACCCGAAAGGCTTCAGGTTAATCATGTTTATTGACGGCAGTCCTCTGGCCTTCACCGCCAACTCATCTGCCCTTTCATTTCCCCTTACTCCGTTATGGCCCGGCACCGAAACGATGTGGATGCCAGAGAAGGCGTTAATCTCCTTCTTACACTGCAAGACTGTTCGTGATCTTACCGTCCTGGTTGTTATTGTCCTTATGGCAATTTTACGGTTCGTAAAGATGTTCACACTCGAAGTCTTCGCGTTAGCACAACACCACTTCACGAATTCCGTGATCGCCTGGATCTCCGCCTGCAGGACCGTATTATGGTCAGGCAGTCTAAAACAGATCTCAGTCCCTGGGTTCTCAATGTAAAACCCCAGGCCTACTCTGTCCTCTAGCTTTGATCCATCCGTGTAACATGATCTTAGAGATGGCAATACTGGGGTTCTGTCAATCCAAGACTGTACCTCTGCCAGCAGTGTCTCGCACTCGACTCCAAGGTTCATCTCAGGTATCCGATGGGAAACCTCTTCCCTTCCTTCCAGGTTTCCTATCGTCACCTACAATAGATTATACCGCGATGGTATGAGCTGCTCCCATCCTCAATCCATTCTCCCATAGCCTTAAGTCTCATAGCAGTGGCTGCCTCACACTTAATCTGTATGTCAATGGGTCGGATATCTAGAATAGTGCCCTAGTGGGCGAGGTCCTCATTGATCCGCCTATGCCAAGACAACATGTTCTCTGAACCTGCTGTATGGTCCTTATGTTGCACTTTTTCTCCATAGCAGTCCACCAAACTAATGAGGCGTAAGTGAGTATTGGTCTAATCACGCTCCTGTAGAGCCAGTGGATTATCCTAGGACTCAGGCCCCATTTCGAGCCTACGGAGCGTCTATATAGTGCCCAACATCTGTGAGCCTTCTCAGTACGCTCCTGAATGTGAAACTTCCAATTCAGTTTCCTGTCCAAGATCATACCTAAGTATTTGACCTTGTCAGATAACGAAATCGTCTTATTGAGAAAACGTGGTGCGATCAATTGGCCCACCTTCGTCTTCCTCGTGAACAGGCATATTTCAGTCTTCTCTGGATTAACATTGAGACCTCTGGGTCTAGCCCAGTCATATGCCACATGCAAGACCCTTTCGGCACTTCTGCATAGCTCATTCGGATTCTTACCCCTTAGAAGTATTATAACATCGTCTGCGTTCAAATGGAGGTCATTTATGGTGGTCACCTATAGGAGTGGCGAAAAAATTCCATCCTGTGGCGTGCCCTGTGCCACTCTCTCCCTTATATTTATGCCATGCGACACACAATTTATCCACCTGTTCCTTAGCATATGGTTTATTCAGTCTCTAAGGACCGGGTCCACCAGGTACTGGTCTAAGGATTGGATCAGTGTGTCGGTCCGCACATTGTTAAAAGCCCCCCGATGTCAATGTATACCGCCAGTGTGTACGTTTGGCATCGAAGTATTCTTCTTTTTCTTGACATAGGCATGCTGTTTGTATTTGAGCAGTTCGCTGGATGTCCTACTCTTTATCATGTTGTCCACAATACGTTCCATGGTTTTGAGTAGAAAAGACGTAAGGCTTATGGATCTGTAGGCCTTTGGTGTCGCATATCTTGCCTTGCCGGGCTTGGGTACAAATACCACCCTCGCCTCTTGCCAGGCTTTCGGAGTATATGCAAGTCCTAGACACTCTGGCCTGACGAGGCGCCAGATAGTCTGCCTCTTTCTGTAGTAACGCCGAAAATATTCCATCCGGTCCAGGCGACTTAAATGGTTTGAAGCTCCTCAAGGATTTCTTTTCCATAAATTCCGTTATTATAAACCTTCGATCAACGTCATTATTCCAAGATTCCGGTGTCTCCGTGAGTCCCGTCGTATCCTGTGGAAAATAGGTTTTCATCAAAAGCCTCAACATGTCCTGCGTTGTCTCTGCTCTCACTCCCATGTCGTCTACTAAAGTTTCAGTTTGGACATGGGTTTGAAACTTTTTTATCTTGGCGGCGTTATTAACGCTATCGACCTGTTCGCAGAAAAGTTTCCAGGAGGCATGTTTGCCGCTCTGGTAATCTTATTGTATTCTTTAAGCCATGTCTAATACACATCCCAATAAGCTTCCGCCTTTTTACGACGTGCTCTGTTAGAAAGTCGGCGGACCTCTTTCCCAATATTGCGAATCTCCCTGGTCATCCAGTGTTTTTCTTGGGCTGATTTCCTTTCCCGAAGAAGAAAACTATCTTCTAAGGACCCCGTCGTAGTCCTGTTAGCTTATCGGATTCGGCGCTAGCCATGCTATTCTAAACCTAATGTAGCGATGATCAGAGAAAGAGTGTTCCCTGGAGACCCTCCAATTCTAAACCTCATCGATCAGATTTTCCGAACATATCGTCACATCTAATACCTCCTCCCTAATCCTATTAACAAAGGTAGCGGTGTTACCAATATTAAGTGTTATTAGGTAGTTAGTATTCAAGAACTCTGTCAGGGCTTGGCCCCGCTTATTAGTGTTGGTACTACCTGACGAAATGTGGTGAGAGTTCGTATTGCTCCCTATTACTACCTCGTTTTCTGTCTGTTTTGCTTTCCTCACCAGCTCCGACGTGGGTGGCGGTGTCAAAGAGTCGAAAGGCAGATAAAGTGATGCCAAGTATGCTCCACCGTCTCCCTGTCTCACCACTGTTGCATTCGACGCTGACAACTCTGGGGAAAATATATAATTTAAATTTTTATGACAAATAAAGCAGGTCCTCGGCCGAGTACCAGTGTTAGCATATAATTGGTAGTTGATATGATTCAGTCCAAAAACATTGTTCTGGGACGGAAATATGAATCTTTTTTTTTTGTTTGTTTGTTTGTTTGTTTATTGATACCAGACATCACAAGATAAAAATCTTATAAGTGACGATGCCGGTTTAAGGAATGGATTACATCGAATATGTGTTAAGAAAAATATAAATAAAAAAGTAATTATATTATAAAATTTATCATAAGAGAATTTTTTTAGGAATTATACTTTAAATATAGTGTTTGAAAATTGTTTTCTTGAAAAGAGTAGCATTACTTATGGTTTGGATGTTGGATGGCAAATTGTTCCAAAGACGAATACTGTTGATTAAAAATTGTTTTTCAGAGTTTGAGGTTCGGAAGCGTGGTAGAATGATTTTTAGTCCTCTGCCAGATCGAGCAAAATGGAGATGATCATAAAGATATTTTGGCTGCTTAAGATAGATTATTTTTTGCAGTAAAATAACGCATTTCGCTTTGAGGAGGTTTTCGAAACTAATGTCGAATATTTTGTGGGCGAATTGAGAAATTCGGTCTCTCCTTTTCTTATTAAATATGTAGCGAGCAATGTTATTGTAGCTTACTTTTAGTTTGTTGAAGTCTCTCGAATCACAATTTGCGAAAATTTCACATCCATAAAGTAGAGTAGGTATAAGGTAAGATTTCGCTAAAAGCATACGTACTTGAAAAGGTGTAGAAGTCCGCACAGACCACAAACTTCGCAGCATTCCTTGAACTTTACCAACAGCTTTGTTTATATGATTAGTCCAAGTCAGTTTGGAATTGAATATTACACCAAGGTTGCAGGATGTATCAACAGTTTCTATTACCGAGTTGTTCAAAGTAGCTCTTACAGGAGGAATCTGGGTGGTTGATCGTTTTAAAATTTTCATCAGTTTAGTTTTTGACGGATTTAGACAGAGACTATTTTTACTCGCCCAGTTCTGGATTTCATTCAGATCGCAATTAATATTATTTATACATGATTGTACGCAATTTGGTTTAGCGCTGGAGAAAAGCTGAACATCGTCAGCGTACATTTGCACATTACAATGCATTGGAATATCAGGTAGATCATTTATGTATACAGAAAAAAGTAAGGGACCAAGGATAGAGCCCTGCGGAACACCTCTAGGTACATCAAGTGCCGCAGATGTTGTATCACCGACATTGACGGATTGACGGCGTCCGGTAATGTATGATGAAATCAGTTTACAGGCCGGTTTGGAGAAAAAGAAAAGTCTGTCAAGCTTCGAGATAAGAATATCATGGTTCACTGTGTCAAAGGCTTTACTGTGGTCCAGTAAAACCAGAAATGATACCATATTATTATCCATATTTTGTCTCAATTCTTCCACAACGTCAATTAATACAGTAGAGCAGTTTCTTTTTGTTCGAAAACCAGATTGTCTATCATTCAAAAGACCTCTGAAACTCAGGAAGGCATCTATTTGAGTATTTATAATACGTTCCAAAGCTTTAGAGAAAAACGGCAGGATAGCAATCGGACGGAACTCTGAATTCTGTTTGGGTATCGGTATAATTTTTGCCAATTTCCAGTCTGTTGGGAACGTTGACTTTGTAAGAATGTTGTTATAAATGTGTGTAACAAATGGAAGTATTTTCGGCAGTACCAATTTGGCAAATCTAGGATGTATGCCATCAAATCCCATTCCGTCAGACTTTATGGTTGCAAAACTTTGTAAGACTTCTTCGGGACTAACACATCTAAACGAGAATGTGTCTTCAATCTGTGCTGTAGAAATATTAGAATAAGTGTTTGTGCCAGGGTCCACAGTATTTATTTTCAAAAAGTTTTCATTTATCTCATCTAGGTCAGAGATAGAAAGACAATCAGTGTTGGTATTGGATTTCGATCCAATTCCGATGTTCCTTATTTCTTTCCATTTTCGCTTACTATCAATTGCATTTTCGAATTTCCTTTTATAGTACTGCTTTTTGGACTCGTTAGTCTTTTTGAGCACATCTCTTCTAGCGGATTTAAACGTGTCATACAGTGTAGGCAGTCTATAACGTTTCCATCTTTTATATGCCAAATTTCGAACGCTGATCAAGTGCTTGATTTCAGGAGTAAACCATGGCTGTTGTTTTCTGTTAGTATAAATGACTTTGACAGGAACGCATGTGTCGTAAATTGAGCAAAGGTTATGATTTAGGAAGGAAACTTGTTCGTCAACACCTTCCATATAGAAAATCTCTTCCCAAGGTACTTCATCTAAACTTTGATGCAGAAGTGGCCAGTCAATGTTTTTGAAGTCGCGATATGTCGATGTACAAACAGTGGGATTAATTTCGAAGTGGTATGTGACGAAAAGCAAATCATGCTTGGAGAATGCGGGGGCATCTAGCTGATTGTAGAGAGATATTTTGGACAAATGGCTGACAAAGAACACATCTAGCAGACTCGCGTTACTTCTTGTGAAGTGAGTTGGTGCGGAATCATTCACAGGAAGTAGCCCTAGGGTTTGCATTGAGTCGGCAAGACAGCGCTCAACAAGCAAGTTGCTATTAAAATCACCAGCTACGATTATATTGTCGTACTCGATGGAAATTATATCAATAGTTTCTATTAATTCTTCAAAATCTATTGATGAATTTGGTCTGTAGACGCAACCCAGCAGTAATCTTTTCTTGTCATCAGATAAAAGTTCCAGAAATAAG
Organism: Stomoxys calcitrans; assembly: GCF_963082655.1. Classification (NCBI taxonomy): domain Eukaryota; kingdom Metazoa; phylum Arthropoda; class Insecta; order Diptera; family Muscidae; genus Stomoxys; species Stomoxys calcitrans. Next base: position 138,400,961 of record NC_081552.1, on the reverse strand, counting down.
TATTCAATGCGGGAAGAGCGGTTTGACATACATTTGAGAGAGCAGCTTATACCATGTTTGATATATATAGCTACCCCGCCGCCATGAGTATGACGATCCGCTCTAAACAGTTTGTATCCCGTAACATGAAAAATGCTGCTATCGATTTCAGGATGAAACCACGTTTCAGATATACAAATGGCGTCGATGTCGGAGTTAATAAATGTATCGCGAAACTCATCCATTTTGTTATTAAGACTTTGGGCATTTATGTGCACCAGTTTTAGGCCTGTTTTTTGTTTTGATAGTATTCGTATCATGCATTTTAAGTTGTCTTTGGAACATTGTTTTGCTCTATCTAATATTATAAGAAAAATAAGTAATGCTACAAAGGTTTGTATAGTTACTTAGGACTACAATGTGAAATTTACTTAAAGTAAGTGGTGTAACATTTATTTTTTCTATGCAGGAAATCAGTGAGTAACAATTTATGTAAATAATAATAAAAAGTTCGAGTAATTTATATATTGAGTCATGAAATATTTTAATTTTGATCATTATTATTGCTGGAATATTCTGCTGGCATGTTGATTGGTTCAGGACCGCCGCGAAAAAGATTGATTAATTTGCTGGTACTATCAACCATGATAGGTGGCTCATCTTTTGTTCTTTTGACATATACGAGGCCACGGAGACTAAATGTTGACTCGATGCATTTTTGCCGTTTTAGTTTAAGTGCATTTTGAAGTATTTTGTAGTTATAACTGGTAAGATTTTCGTTTACATAGATATGTTTATCGGAATCATATCCCACATGTTGTAGTTGCAATGCAGTTTTATGACCTTTTTTGAACTGCGATATATTTTTTAAAATAAAGTTTTTATCAGAGGGTGATGTTAGATTCACCATGATTGTTTCTGGAGTGTCTCTATTTTTATTAACATTGCAGACTCGATAAATTGCTCTGATGGTTGGAGTAGCAATGTTTAGATTGTTGCAAAGAGTGTCAAAAATTTGAAATAGATTTTCGTTATTTGTATAAGGGATACCGTTTATCCGAAGGTCACTCGCAACGTGTAAATTATCGTGTTTTTGTTGTTGAACTTTTAGTTTTTCGATTTCATGTTTTAATACACCTATATCCTGGTTCATGTTTTCAATTTTGTCTGCCACTGTTTCAATTTTCTCAACACGATTGGTTATATTAGAAAGCTTTTCTGATAGCTTACCAATGTCTTTTCTAAATTCATCCATGCTCTTATCTATAACACTTAAGAGTCTAGATTCACTCTCGAGTATCAATGCTTTGATAAGCTCAGATTGTTTCTCGAACCGTTTATCTATGAGTTGAACAATACGTTGAGGAGAGTCATAATTAGACAAGCGAGGAGTTTTGCAAACGTTCTCATCAGAGTAAGATCCACGGCCTTCTCTCCACCTTTTTGGCGCCATAACCAACTTATCTGTGGTGAGCGTGTTTTCACTGTTTATTGTTGTTATTTCAATTACTGGTACTTGCTCAGAGTGTGCCATGCTAAGAGATATTTATTTATTTTTTCGGTTTGTGTTTTTTTTTTTTTTTTTTTTTTTTTTTTTTTTTTTTGTTTTTGTTTTGTTGTCACTTAAGAATTTGCACTGAATGTTAATTGGTTCTTTATATTTTCAAGCGCAGACACTCACGAGAATTTAGATAAAGAGCACAGAGAGATGTTCAAATTTATCTAGTTTGATGTATATGTACTTGTAGCAAACAAGTTGTTTTGTTTATTTTATTTTGTTTTGTTTATTTGTATCGACGGTGTTTGACTGTTTTTCTGTTATTTTAGGTATCACAGTGAATTTGTTATGGCAATCTTTGGTTGTCGGTAGATTGAAATGGGTTTAAACTGATGTTTCTATTAAAACTTCAAGGAGGTAATTGAAACACGTCCGTTCTCTTGTGGGATTGCAATCCTTGCCCTTGCTAATTTTCTCCATCAGAGCGTGTATAGCAGTCTCGCTCCGGTGGAGGTTTATCTGGATTACCTCAATCATTGGTCCTCCAGTAAATGGGCATCTTGGGAGTAGGTGATGATCTCATCGTCTGCCCCCTGTTCTTAAGACTGCATTGACTTTCCTGTCACTGCACTACCTGTTGTCATCGTTTTAGGCTCTTTGCATAGTCTAGTCTTCCGACTGTTTATAAAGTCGGTAAAGGTTCCTTCATCGGGTTCCTGTTCGTGAAGCTTTATTGTGTTTCCATTCCCTGTACTGCCTGATGTTTCAATATTATGATCTTAGTCTCCAAATCTTAAGTAAATGGGCTTCTTGGGAGTAGGTGATGGTACCATCTTCGGCTCCCTGTTCGTTGGGTAGCATTGAGTCTCCTGACGGCACTGCACTACCGGATATTTTGTTATTAGGATCATTGCTTCTCCTAGTCTTTCCAATGTTTAAAGATGCCGTGATTGTCTCGTTGCCGGCCCCTTGTTTGTTGGGCGGTGTTGAGTCACATGCCACTGCACGGCCTGATGTCGCGGAATGAAAATTTCTCCCTATCCTAGTCTTCCCAATCTTGAAAAAGACAGCGTTGCTCCCGTAGTGCGCCATGGCTTTAGTCTTAGCCAAACTTTTCACTGAGACTTAATAAATGCCAACCACAAAGACAGTTCCTTCCTACTTCTCCTTCCTGCAGAAGTCCTCCCACTTCTCTGCGACCAAACCTTGGTTTTGCTTGCCCAAGAATTCCGTCATGTGTTCCGTCGCAAATTTACTGCCCGATCCCTTGATGAAGACCGTCGCCTTCGTTAGCGTGGGGATGTCCATTTTTCTCACCAGGTCGAGCTTTGCGCCTTACCGGTATCAATATATTCCGCTGACGCAAAACGCAGCGTAAAGATGTCCCCTCTATAATCGAAGCTCACCATTTGTATGTGGACCCTCTATAGAGGTCCATACATGTTCGAAAATCCGCTCGTTAACCAGATCCTCCACTTGGGACCGATGATCTGGTGGAATCCTACCGAAAGCACAGCCGATATTGATGACTGCAAGTCAGCTAATCTGTGTTGTGCTTCCTTGCCATTCCGGCGTAAGAGGGCGGCTCCTTACCATTCTCAGCTTCCCCCAACTTCCCCTTCCGTGATGGCTGTGGCCTCCTTTTGGAACTCAAAGTCCTCCATGAAGACTCAGGGATCGTGCGCGCTTCCTTCGTTCCTGTTCCCACTTTGTCCACCCCCACAGACCACTGTCTGGAGCCTCTATTGCGGGAGGGCTGTTGGCTGCGTTTTCGCAGAGTACTTGAAAGCGGGGAGCTTTTTTCTTCTTCAGCATTTTAGCAATGTTATGCTCTTCGGGAGAACTGATTCTTTTTCCAGCTTCCGTAGAAGTACTTGGAATGCCGATTGCGCTGCCGGTTCTTACTCCTCTGTCTCCATCGTCGTGCATCGGATCGCTTTCTCGGTATGCTTGTGAGCTTAGTAAAGCCCCATTGCTCACTTCTGCCGTCATCCCGATGTCCTCATCCTCGATTCGGCTGCGATGACTGTTTCATTGACACTGTCGTTGTCTGAATCTGAAGCAGAAACACCACCTTTACTTAAAGGCTGGGAACGAACTGTGCATCCCTCTGGTTTATCCGTCTCTTCCTCATTAATTAGTCTAACGACTAGTTGTGCGCTTGAAGCAGGTGTCAAGGCACCCACACCTATAGGAGGGAAGGACAACACGCTACGGTCTGACGCCACCACCGCACATGTTGAGTCTTTGGAGTCCATTTATAGCCTACTCCAAAAGGCTTTAAAATTTTTTTCGTAATAGGTAGCACCTATTCCGAGATACGGATAAATATTTTTTCTTTGAGGAGTGAAATAAAAACACGTCCGCTCCACTCAACGGCTACAACAATAACAAGTAAAAAGGCGTTATACCTTATGTCCCTACTCCAAAAGGCTTTAACATTTTTTTCGTAATAGGTAGCACCTATTCCGAGATACGGATATATATTTTTTCTTTGAGGAGTGAAATAAAAACACGTCCGCTCCACTCAACGGCTGCAATAATAACAAGTAAAAAGGCGTTAAGTTCGGCCGGGCCGAACTTTGGATACCCACCACCTCGGGTATGTATGTAAACCACCTATCATCAAAATTCAGTGAAAATTTCATACCTTATGTCCCATATCAGTTATATCCAAATATGTTCCGATTTGGAGCAAATACTAATAAGTATACTAGCTATATCTAAAAATAAACCGATCTGAACTATATACAATACGACACGGATGTCGAAAAGCCTAACATGTGTCAAATTTCAGTGAAATGGGATTATAAATGCGCCTTTTATGGGGCTACATGGCAGCTATATCCAAATCTGGACCGATTTGGGACAAGTTGCATAAAAATGTCGAAGAGCCTAATACAAAGCACTGTCCCAAATTGCAGCGAAATCGGACAATAAATGTTTCTTTTATGGGCCCAAAACCTTAAATCGAGAGATCGGTCTATATGGCAGCTTTATTCAAATCTGGACCGATATGGGCAAAATTATGGAAGGACGTCGAAGAGTCTAACTAAACTCACTGTCTCAAATTTCAGCGACATCGGACAATAAATGCATATTTTATGGCCCCAAAACCTAAAACCTAGATATCGGTCTATATGGTAGCTATATCCAAATCTGGACCGATCTGTGCGATATTGCAGAAGTATGTTAAGGGGCTTAACGTAACTCACTGTCCCAAATTTCGGCGACATCGGACAATAAATGAGCATTTTACGGGCCCAAAACCATAAATCAAGAAATCGGTCTATATGACAGCTATATCCAAATCTGAACCGATCTGGACCAAATTGAAGAAAGATGTCGAAGTGCCTAACACAACTCACTGTCACAAATTTCAGCAAAATCGGACCATAAATGGGCTTTTATGGGCCTAACGCCATAAATCGGCGGATCGGTCTATATGGCAGCTATATCCAAATCTGGACCAATCTGGGTCAAATTAACGATGAATGTCGACGGGCTTTACACAACTCACTGTCCCAGATTTCAGCGAAATCGGATAAAAAATGTGGCTTTTATGAGCCTTAGACCTTAAATCGGCGGATCGGTCTATATGACAGCTATATCCAAATCTGGACCGATCTGAGCCAAATTGACGAAGGATTTTGTTTAGGATAGTCCTAAACTTTTGCTGTCGACTGTAGTCATAATCTAATTTTCAGCACTGTAGCTAGCGGACCATCCATTATATGCACTTACACACACGCACATATGCATGTGCGGGCGGCCACTGGCTACAGGTGCTTTGTTGTTATTTTGCGCTGAATTCCAATGGCAAGCAGAGGCTGCTGGTGTCATCAATTGCAATCATGTTTTTAATGTTTTTCTGATCATCTAATCGTTCGCCTCGATAGCTCCCCCGTGACAATAACATACGTACATACATACATGCATATATAAAAGAAGTTAAAGTGCAGTGAACCAAAGAAAAGTAAATAGAAATGAACATAAGGAAAAGCAGAAGTACATACAGCGGTCAAAAAAAGTATTCATCATTAGCAAAATTGATAATAAATTCACTTATTTTGGGTAATTAAAGAAAATTTAAAGTAAACAAATAATGCAGTTTTATGCAATAGTTTATTTTTCGTAATATGTTTTAAAATAAATTCAAAAAATAAATTTAATTAGCGCAAAAAATGCAATTTTATATAATAACACCAAAAACAGAACAAAAAAAGTATTCATCATTGATGTGCTATCATCAAAGTCAAATTCAAATATTATTTGGGAATCCCCCTTTTCTGTTTTATTTAGTAAAGGAGGCTTTGCCCTTGACAGCAAATATTTAATTTCATTGAAAATATAGTTTTTGTCAAAATGGGTCGTAAGCAAAACGAGGTTTCTGATGAGGTAAAAGTTTTGATAATAAAACACCACAGGAATGGTTTAACTCAAAAAACTATCAGTGAAATATTAAATAGACCACGATCTACTATACAATCCATCATCAGAAAGTGGACAGAAACGAAAACTGTTGACAATAAACCAAGATCTGGTCGACCAAAAGCACTTTCAGTTGGAGATGTGCGTTGGCTAGTGCGGCAAGTTCAGAAAACTCCGAAGACAAATGCGACCATTCTTCGTAAAAACACTATGGAATATTTAGGGAAGGAAGTTACTACACAAACAATTCGAAATACACTCAAAAGGCATAGTTACAGAGGAAGAACTGCACGTAAGAAGCCCTTTATAAATAAAATAAACCGAGTGAAAAGGCTAAACTTCGCAAAAATGTATGTAAAACAGCCCGAATCATTTTGGAAAACAGTCATTTTTGCAGACGAGAGCAAGTTTAATCTTTTTGGGTGCGATGGAAAGGTCATAGTGTACAGAAAACCAAATACAGAGCTTGAAGAACGAAACACAGTTGCTACTGTAAAACATGGTGGAGGTGGTTTAATGGTTTGGGGGTGTATGGCGGCTTCAGGAGCGGGAAATCTTGAAATTATTAATGGAGTAATGGATCATAAGTATTACATTGACATTTTAAAGAGGAATTTAAAAGATAGTGCTGTAAAACTTGGGCTTGGTAATAACTTTCAATATTATCAAGATAATGACCCCAAACATTCTGCTTTAAATACCAAGATGTGGATGCTGTATAACTGCCCCAAAGTCATTAAAACTCCTCCTCAAAGTCCCGACTTGAACCCAATTGAACATCTTTGGGAACATCTCGAACGCAAATTGAGAACGCGCAATTTTTCGAGCAAGAGTCAAATGCAACAGGTGATAATGGAGGAATGGACTAATATAGACCAAAATATAACCGCTAAATTAGTCCAATCGATGTCAAACCGTTTAAAAGAAGTTATAAGACGCGGTGGTCGAATAACAAAGTATTAATTTTTTTAAATTATGTTATTTATTTTTTTGTTTTTTTGCAATGATGAATACTTTTTTTGTTTAATTTTTTGTGTTCAGCTGTAAAATGGCCCTTTTTGTTCCAATAAATACTATTTTTTTCTTTAAAAACAATGAAATTGTGTACATATATATCACACAAGCACTACTGCATCATTAGTTTAATATGTTTTTATTCCAATTGTCTTTTGTAGACATATTAAAAAAAAACATTGAATGATGAATACTTTTTTTGACCGCGTAAGTTAAAATAAAACACATACAGAACTAGACAAAGTGAAAAATATTTGATAAATCAAAATATTTGCTACAAATTTGAACTACTTAAAACTATATTGCACATTGTTAATAAACCTAAAATTGTAAATTTTTTGTACTTACCTAAAGTTATTTACCTAAAATTATCTACCTAAAATTACACGCTTAAAATACTTACCTTAACCTAAAAATAAAAGGAAACATACATACGAGAAATTAAATACTTACCGAAATCAAGTTAAATATATGAAGCCTAAAACCTACCTTAAAATTAGTATTGCACAAATTGTTACTTAACCTAAGTGAAATTTCTTTTGAATTTTTGGCAATAATAAAACTGGAAGGTGAAGTTTAAATCTACCTCTTGTCAATCTAGAAGGCAACATACAAGGAGCAAAAGGTTTGTCACAGAACATTATGGTCCTTCGAGCCGAAAAGTGAATTTGTTGGTAAAACGAATGTACGGAGTCCAAAGTGATTTAGTCCAGAAGTGATTTTTTTTGGTAAATTTTTAAATAAATTTTAAACAATTCAAACAAAAGGAAAAATACATATGTACTTGGTGAAAATCGGTGCTACTTACCTACTACACGAAAAAAAAGAGAAATATATAAATTTACTTACCTATTAAACCTGTGATACTTACCCTATCAAGAACCGTGAGCTTACCTGGTGAAATTCAATACTTAATAATTAACCCTAACAAAGTTTCATTTTGTGCTACAAAAAAACAACAAAAAATACAATTATACTTACCAAAGAAAATTTTAAACTGAATGAGTGCTAAATAGAGAAAATTTATGTACATATATTTGAATGTGGGTTCAAATTAAACATACAAAAATATTAACAATAAAATAATAAAAAAGCTAGAGCGAAAAACATTGTGAGCAAAAATTTAGTGCAAAACCAATTAAACACGCGTCCGGTGTCGGTACAAAAAAAAGAAACACACACAAAAGCAATAACTCGCAGTTCTACATAAGGAACTCTAAAGACTTTGCCAGAAATAAAATTCCGTTACAACGGTAAGGAAGCAAGCACATAAGCGCCAACAAGTGGACAGACAGAGCGTCACCTTACACACACGCAGGCGTATACCCTCACATAATACACACACACACACATAACAAAATTACAAAGTGAGTACAAGATTGTTTTTTTTCGTTTTTGGCGCGACAAGCCAACGAAATATATTGGGTGCTGCTAGAGAAATCTCCATTTTGGCCTGACCCTGTGTATTTTGTATGTTTGACCCGTGCAAATTTGATTTTTATGGAAATTTGTTTGACCCGCGTATATAAAGTTATTGGGAAAGAATCGTTTGAAACCGGAAATTTTACATTTCTGACCCAGCTCCAGATCTCAAGACTCGTCCAATCAGAAATATTTTTTAGCTTTTCGTACACAATCTTTGGAACCGCCTTATAATTACATTGTCCAAACCCTTAAAAGAAAAAAAAAATGTTTTAAGACGCCTACATTTGCCGAAAAATCTTTTAGTACTCAAGCACTAAGTTATCGGTTTTGAGTGTGTTTTGCGAATCGGACCTCATTGTTTAGAAGGTTCTCGTTTGTATATGGATTATTTTACAAAAAAGCACCCACGAGACCCGGGCTTAAGAAATTGGTGTTGTGATTGATATTTTTGACTCGCTGGCCTCATATCCCTCGTTCTTCTGGATTTACAGAAAGAATTATCTGTTTGTTTTTCAATCCGCCACTACTAAACGAGCAAGACGTTTTTGCGTATATTTGTCATTCTTGTGCCTGAAATCGGTATCTGACCCTTCAAAAAGTACATTTCTGAAAGGTGGTCATACACTGACTGAGATTACCATTTTGTTTTATCTTCTCTGACTTTGTGTAGTAAAGAATAAAGTTTGAAGCAAGAAACTTGTAGGCAAAATGGACAAGGCAAAAAGGGAGCAATTTGCAAATAGCATAAATGATTTGGTAGATTTCGACAGCACATACTCTGCTGCGAGATATGAGGATAACGTACATGTACTTGAGGCTATGAGAGTAGAACTAAATTCTCTGTGGAGCAATGTCAAGAGAACGTGCATGGATTGTCGGGATCATATGCCAGCGACCTCAGAGGAGGCACCCATAGACAAGACTAAGCTTCGGACACATTATAAGGAAGGTCGGGAATGCTACATGAGAGTCATAAGCTCATTAAACGCGGAAATTAACGCACTCAATGATCAGGCTGCCCAGGAGATGGTGGAACGAAACTCTCAGGCGCCACCAGGACCCCAAGATATGGATTTCATGCCAGTTTCAAGACTCCCTCCGTGCGATACAGACACATTTAAGGGAGGATACACAGACTGGCCGACATTTAGAGATCTCTTCACAGCCATATATATTAAAAATTCAAGACTAAGCAACGTTGAGAAGCTTTTTCATCTCACTCAGAAGACTGCAGGGGAAGCAAGGGAAATCATCAGTCACGTTCCTCTGACTAACGACGGGTTTCTACGAGCTTGGTCAAATTTGACTGACCGCTATGAGAATAAACGGATGCAAGTCAATGAGCAGCTAAAAATTCTTTTCAATCTGCCAAATGTTAGCACAGACTCTAGCAACTCAATTCAGAAATTGCAACGCACAGTAAATAGTTGTATTCAGACCCTAGACACACTTAGCGTAGAGGTTAAGGGATGGGACCCAATCCTAATATACCTCTGTTCAATAAAGTTACCAAGATCGTTTTTGGAAGATTTTGAAAATTCATTGGAAGATTGTAAAGTTCTTCCGACGTGGTCTAATTTCGATAAGTTTTTGACAAATAAATTCAAGACTCTCGAGTCTGTGGGCAATATTAGGCCAACCTTTTCCAGGCAGCCACAAAATAAATATGAAAATCAGAAAAAAGACAGATTTGTGAACAATTTTCAAACAAATGTGTCACATAAAGCACAAAGTTCAAGGGTAAGAGACAACAATACGATGACACAATCAGCGACAACTCGAACTGATCAGAGCTGTCAAATTTGCAAGGCCGCACATTTCATTCGAGATTGTCCCAAGTTTATAGAAAAGAATGTGAACGACAGGATTCACGTTGTAAAAATTTCTCACTTGTGTTATAATTGCCTATCATCCAATCATGGGGTAAAGGATTGTAAAAGTAGATTCACTTGTAGAGAATGTAACTCGCGACACCACACAATGTTACATAAAGGCACTCAAACCCAATCTAGCAGTCAAGACCCAGCGAGAGATGCAGTACGTCCTAGTACCAGTGCTGCAGCTCTAACAACAATTATACAGTCCACTTCGAACTTAGAAAATGACAACTTTACTACCTTGACCCTCCAGAATAACCAAATTTGCCAGCGTCATCCTAGGGGGACCCTATTGTTCACTGCCATGGTTCAAATAGAATCGCGAGGACAGTTATACGATGCCAGGGCAATCATTGACTCTGGGTCGCAATCTACATTTATTTCGGAGAAATTGAAAAACAAGTTGAGTCTGTCGACAAGGCGAAATTTAGTTCATGTCACGGGGCTTAGCCAAATGGTAGCGGAGACCTCAACGAAAACTTGTCTTTTTACATTACGTTCACGATTAGACCCCTGTTACGAATTAGAGGTGTGGGCACCCGTTTTGAAGACCCTGCCTTCTAATCTGCCTCCACAGAATTTAGACCTTGCACAACCTTGCCAACCTTGATTTGGCGGATCCGAAATTTTACATTAGCCAACCGGTTGACCTTCTAATAGGAATGGATATAGGACCCTTAATCTTCGATATTGGATCCCCTATGAAATCAATCGGGTCGCTCTTAGCGCAAAATACTGTTTTTGGATGGATCATTGGAGGACCCATCATACAAGAGACTTCGGACGCTAGCCGAGTCTCATTACACAACACAATCTCAATAGAAAAGATTTTGACACGTTTTTGGGAGGTGGAGGAGACCCCAAAAAAGATTTTAAGGTCAGAAGAAGACCTGTTTTGTGAGCAAAACTTCAGAAAAACGACTCGACGCGACTCAAATGGAAGGTACATTGTGACCCTCCCCTTTAAAAGTTGTGAAGAGGTAGGAAATTCTAGGAATATCGCAATGGCACAATTCTATAGAATGGAAAGGAAGCTTCAAAAGACCCAAGAAATCAAGGAGCAATATGATAACGCCATTCTCGAATACCTAGAACTTGGGCATATGAGGAAGATTTCTGCAAATGAAATATCCAAGACACCAAATTTTTATTTGCCACATCATGCGGTCATCAAACCAGACCGACTCACAACGAAACTTAGGGTTGTTTTCAACGCGTCAAGTCCTTCGTCAAATAAAAAAAGCCTCAATGATAACTTGTTTTCTGGACCCATTTTGCAACAAGACCTTGTTTTACAAATCTTGAAGTGGAGATTCTTCAAATATGTTTTTAATGCGGATGTCACAAAAATGTATAGACAGATCCTTCTCGACCCTAGTCAGACCCGGTTTCAAAGAATACTCTTTAGAAAAGCTCCAACAGACCCAGTTGAGGATTTTGAGCTCTTGACGGTCACATTTGGAGTAAATTGCGCACCATTCCTTGCAATCCGGACACTTCTTCAACTTGCGGAAGATGTGACGGACACATATCCACTTGCGTCAAAAATTATACGAGAAAATCTGTATGTTGACGACGTATTAGCCGGGGCCCACACACTCGAAGAAGCCATTGCATCTAGAAAAGAGTTAATCGTTGCTTTGGAATCGGCTGGATTTAAACTCATGAAATGGACGTCGAATAATCACAAAGTCATTCAGGATCTACCGGCAGAACAACTGCTTCCCGTAAATTGGCTGGAGCTATCTGAAGACTCCTCAACAAAGACCCTTGGCATAAGATGGCATATTTCTGGGGATTACTTCACTCTTACTCAACCTTCACGAGAATTTAGACAATCTTACACAAAAAGAGAAGTTCTATCGGCAATAGCGAAACTGTTTGACCCCTGCGGGTGGTTGGCCCCAATTGTTGTCGTAGCTAAGCTGGTTATGCAGCAAGTATGGCTAGACAAAATCGACTGGGATGACGCGCTTAAGTCAATAACTCTGATAAATTGGCAGAACTTTGTTAAAAACTCAGAGGCTATAGAATCGGTTAAGATTCCAAGGTGGATACGTTTCACACCTGGATCCAAGGTCGAGGTACACGGTTTCTGTGATGCTTCGGAGAGCGCATATGGAGCCGCCTTATATATAAGGGTGGAGCATGACAACCACCAAACCGACACCTTTCTCTTAGCCGCAAAGACCCGCGTGGCCCCGATCAAAAAGATTTCTTTGCCGAGACTCGAACTATGTGGAGCAGTACTGCTCTCGAAGTTAGCTTCAGCAACCATAACAAACCTTCAGATTTCGAATTTACGACACAATTTTGGACAGATTCCACAATTGTTTTATCGTGGCTTAGGAAACCGCCGTGCGCTTGGAGCACATTCGTGGGAAACCGCGCTTCAGAAATTCTGGAAAATGTTGGCAATGAGAACTGGCGCCATGTAGACTCTGAGAGTAACCCTGCGGATATTGCGAGTAGAGGCTGCACACCTTCCGACTTGCAAGACCATAGTTTATGGTGGCACGGTCCGCAGTGGTTGATTTTGCCTAAAGATCGGTGGCCAGCCTTTCAAGTTCCTGAAGACACAAACCTGGAAGAGAAGACGGTTAAAGTCTTGGCTACATCATCCTTTGAAGACCCATTAATTAGATTTTCATCATTGTCTCGTGCCTACAGGGTGATATCCTACACTTTGCGTATTTGGCGAAATACGGGTTCTAATCGATCACATCTTAGGGTTTCATCTTTGGAGATTACAGCTGAGGAAATTCAGGATGCAAAACGCCGTCTACTCATTATGACTCAACAGAACTATTTCTCACCTGAATATCATGATTTACGACAAAACACTAAAATTTCCTCCAGCAGTAGCCTTCTGACCCTAAACCCATTCATAGACTCTAATGGATTAATGCGGGCTAATGGGCGCCTTGTACAGTCTCCCGTTTTAACGTACGATGATATGAAGCCAGACTCACACAGATTTTAGTAGAGTTCACTCATCGAATAACTCTTCACGGAGGAAACCAACTTATGACCCGAGTTTTGCGATCTGAATTCTGGATATTCAGATTAAAGCCTTTGGTAAAAAAGGTTATCCATAACTGCAAAACTTGTATTTTGTATCGAAAACATTCGCAGTCTCAGATCATGGCTTCCTTGCCACCTGAGCGAACTACACTGTCTAGACCCTTCAATAACACTGGGGTTGATTTCGCAGGACCCTTCAATATAAAGAACTATTCGGGACGTGCATGCGTTATAACGAAAGGTTACATTTGTATTTTCGTCTGTTTTGCTACCAAGGCCGTTCACTTGGAAGCTACAAGTGACTTGTCCTCACAATCTTTTCTAGCCGCATTTTCACGATTTATAGGCCGACGGGGCTGCCCTTCATGTATATACTCCGACAATGGGAAGAATTTCGTGGGAGCCTCAGACATTTTGAAAAAAGATCGCCTTGAGCTTTTTAAGACTCTTCGGAATCAAGTCTCACAGCTAAACGCATATCAAAATCTTACGTGGAGGTTCATACCTCCGGGCGCCCCTCATATGGGTGGCCTGTGGGAGGTGGGAGTCAAATCTCTCAAAACCACCTTCGTAAACTTATTCCAAAGATGAATTTTACATTTGAGGAACTTTCTACAATATTAGCTCGTATAGAAGCTTGTTTGAATTCACGACCCTTGAGTGCAGCTAGTGACGACCCCAACGACTTTTCACCGCTTACTCCTGGTCACTTTCTTATCGGAACACCCATTCTTGCGCCAGCTGAGCCCAACGTCTCTGACCAAGACTTGACCCTTGCAAATAGATGGAAACGGCTCAAGATCGTTTCTCAACATTTTTGCATGCGCTGGAAGTCAGAATACCTCAAAGAACTTCACCGTAGAACAAAATGGAAATACCAGCAGGATAATCTTAGAGAAAATGACTTAGTCGTTATCAGGGACGATAGGTTTCCTCCCACTGAATGGGTTATGGGCCGCGTTGAAAAAACTTATCCAGGAACCGACCAAAATACACGAGTCGTCGACGTTAGAACCCCTCACGGTACCCTGAGTAGACCCATAACTAAACTGGTCAAACTTTTTTCCGCCTGACTAGGCTGTTGCGCCTCTAACCAAAAACAAAGTACTCCTCCAAACCTTCTCTTTTCAGATATGGCAGCCTACTTACCACGGCCGGAAGAAGAGCGCTCGAGAGGGAGGGAACGTCGGCAAGGAAGGAATGGTGAAAGAGCAACAGCCTCACCAGTGCGGCAACATTCGGACAATCGACGACATGTTGATAGGCATGGAAGACCCACCACTTGGCAGTATTCCTGTGGGCTGTGCCAACAGGATCATGCGCTCAGCTCCTGCGCAAGGTTTCGGGGCCTGACCCCGTTCCATCGTTATGAGACCGTTGAACGTCGTGGTTACTGTCGCAACTGCCTAGCACGGAGCCACTTAGCGCCCGATTGTCCGTCTATCACCGGGTGCCGACACTGCAACTATAGACACCATTCCCTTCTACATGGAGCGTCCCAATTAGACAACAGTCTAGAACCAGCTATTCGGGATGATGGATCGCTCAAGCTGGACATCGTATTCGTCCCCACAGCTACGGACGGGTATCGGAGGACGGCGTCGACAGGTGGTCTTCTATTCGGGCCTTAGTTAACCAAGGATCCACCATGTCGCGCATTGCCTACTCCACTTATCGGCGTCTTGGTCTGCGTTCATTCACGTATCGTGGCAATCGGTTTGCGCATTTCAGGCTGATGCCCCGAAATGTCAACAGTACCTGGGCGTTAAGAGTGAACGCCTTAATAACTGACAATTTGCCGACCCGACCCTACTCCGATCCAATCATCGATGACCCGACCCAGGACTTCACCAACAACACCCTTGCAGATATGGACCCACGCTCTAATATGCCAATCGACCTGGAGCTTGGCGCTGATGTGTACCCAGCTCTCCAAAAGGGAAGGCAAGGTGGCTACTGGACTAGGCGATGTTTTTGCCTATCCAACCACTCTTGGCTACATTCTTACTGGTCCCATCAGAAACCTACCTCGAGAGTAATGTTAAACCTAAGTCTTGATATACATATACACTTGTCACGGGGGGTGAGAATGTTTAGGATAGTCCTAAACTTTTGCTGTCGACTGTAGTCATAATCTAATTTTCAGCACTGTAGCTAGCGGACCATCCATTATATGCACTTACACACACGCACATATGCATGTGCGGGCGGCCACTGGCTACAGGTGCTTTGTTGTTATTTTGCGCTGAATTCCAATGGCAAGCAGAGGCTGCTGGTGTCATCAATTGCAATCATGTTTTTAATGTTTTTCTGATCATCTAATCGTTCGCCTCGATAACTCCCCCGTGACAATAACATACGTACATACATACATGCATATATAAAAGAAGTTAAAGTGCAGTGAACCAAAGAAAAGTAAATAGAAATGAACATAAGGAAAAGCAGAAGTACATAAGTTAAAATAAAACACATACAGAACTAGACAAAGTGAAAAATATTTGATAAATCAAAATATTTGCTACAAATTTGAACTACTTATATTATACTATATATATACTATATATATAAACTATATTGCACATTATATATATATATACTATATTGCACATTGTTAATAAACCTAAAATTGTAAATTTTTTGTACTTACCTAAAGTTATTTACCTAAAATTATCTACCTAAAATTACACGCTTAAAATACTTACCTTAACCTAAAAATAAAAGGAAACATACATACGAGAAATTAAATACTTACCGAAATCAAGTTAAATATATGAAGCCTAAAACCTACCTTAAAATTAGTATTGCACAAATTGTTACTTAACCTAAGTGAAATTTCTTTTGAATTTTTGGCAATAATAAAACTGGAAGGTGAAGTTTAAATCTACCTCTTGTCAATCTAGAAGGCAACATACAAGGAGCAAAAGGTTTGTCACAGAACAGATTTCAAAGGACCTAACACAACTCACTGCCCCAAATTTCAGCAAAAATCGGATAATTTTATGGGCCTAAGACCCTATATCGGCGGATCGGTCTATATGGGGGCTATATCAAGATATAGTCTGATATAGCCCATCTTCGAACTTAACCTGCTTATGGACAAAAAAAAATCTGTGCAAAATTTCAGCTCAATATATCTATTTTTAAAGACTGTAGTGTAATTTCAACAGACAGACGGACGGACATGTCTAGATCGTCTTAGATTTTTACGCTGATCAAGAATATATATACTTTATAGGGCCGGAAATGGATATTTCGATGTGTTGCAAACGGAATGACAAAATGAATATACCCCTATCCTTCGGTGGTGGGTATAAAAACGTCAATCGGAATGGGAACTCTTTTTAACCTTCGAGATGACATGCAAACTTACATTCGGCCTGATACAGATCCACCTACCAGAAGCAGCAACCGAAATAGAAAGATGGTTAATCGTAATTCGCCTCCTGGATGGTTTTCTCCGAACAGGTCGAGAGCGTTAATGACGCCGCCAAGATGAATAAGTTTCTCTCAAAAACCCATGTCCAAATTGAAGCGTTAGTAGACGACATGGGAGTGAGAGCAGAAACAACGGAGGACATGTTGAAGCTTTTGATGAAAACGCATTTTCAACAGGATACGACGGAACTCACGGAGACACCGGAATCGAGGAATAATGAGGTTGATCGAAGGTTTATCATAACGGAATTTATGAATAAGAAAGCCTGGACGAGCTTCAAATCATTTATGCCACCCGGACCGGATGGAATATTTCCGGCGTTACTACAAACGGAGGCCGACTATCTGGCGCCTAATGTGCCCACTATTTTCACAGCGAGACTTGATGAACCGAAGGTGGATAAATTGCGGGTCCCATGACATAAAATAAGAGATAAAGTGGCACAGGGCACGCCAAGGGGGGCATTTTATCGCCACTCCTTTAGGTGACCACCATAAATAACATATTACGGATGCTGACTGAGGTGGGATTTGAACCACACTGCTATGTTATAATACTTCTTAGGGGTAAGAATCCGAGCCAGCTATGCAGATGGGCCTAAAGGGTCTTGCATATGGCCTATGACTGGGCTAGACCAATTCTTACTTACCAAAAATTATTTACACCAATACCAATACTTACACCTCATCGGTTTGGTGGACTAGCGATGAGGGCCACGGCCACTAGGGCAATTGAGATTATTCTAGATATCCGACCCATTGACATACAGATTAAATGTAAGGTGTGAGGCAGCCACTGCGGCTATGAGACTTAAGGCGATGGGAGAATGGATTGAGAATGGGAGCAGCTCATACCACCGCAGTAAAATCGAGGCGACGATAGGAATCCTGGAAGGAAGGGAAGAGATTTCCGATCGGATACCTGAGACGACACTTGAGGTCGAGTGCGAGGAAATACTTTCAGCGGCACAGTCTTGGACTGATGGAACCCTAGAATTGCCATCTGGAAGACCTGGTACTGAGACCTGTTTTAGACTGAATCACCATAATACGGTCCTGCAGGAGGAGATGCGGGCGATTAGGGAATGCGTGATGTGGTATGGTAATAATGCGAGACGGGTAAGGTCACGAACAGTCTTGCTGTGTAAAAAGGATGTTAACGCGTTCTCTGAGGATGGCACAATCCGCATTGTTTGGGTGCCGGACCATGACGGAGTAAGGGGAATGAAACTTGGTCCATAAAGTTACTTAACCCGAAACCTTTCGGGTCGACGCTGACCGATCAAAGGGCGTGGGCAACAAACGCGCCTGTAAAACTGTGACACAGCGAAACAGTCGGTACGACGGTGAAAATCTTATGGGGTGATCCAGATCGTGAAAGGTTGAGGCTATTACTGAAATGAAGTTAGAAGGAGGTCAGTATAGCTTTTGGTGTCATAACGGGATACATAGGACTACGAGCTCACTTATACAAAATCGGTGCGGCAAGTGATAGCATGAGTGGATGATTAAATGTTGGAGCATTCTATGTCATTGCCCGGGTTTCGCGGTTAAAAGACACCGCTTCTTAGGTGGGACACGATACCAGACATGAACCAACGTAGAGGAGTGGTATAGAAAACAATTGAAGATTTTGTAATTAGGACGGAACTCCTAACTAACATTTTTTTTCGGATACTTTTTAGTTTTTAGAGCACACAACAAACCGATTACTGGCTTAGATGTATGTTCGTAGTGGTATGGGGCGGATAAATATATATGCACTCTCTTTTCAACCTTACATAACCTAACCTAACACATTTTATATAATAAACTCAGTCGAGTTTTAACTCTGAATTAGACAAGCTGCCTTTAATTCCAGGACATAACAAACATAATGAGATATTCGAAACGTCGCTAATTCCGATGTGTTGAATGGAATTTCAGAGCAAAGATTTGCTGGATATCGATTTTTTTAATTTTCAAGTTTTTTTTTTTATCGAGCGTGGTTAATGTGGTATTTGTATAATAGAGGTGTTTTCGCAATAAATTTGGTACAAGCACAACATACCAACGCACGGCCCTTGAAGCTTTCACACCCCAATATCCAGAGGCATTCGACGTAGTATTAAATTCAGTGCATTAGATAGTGTCGTCCTCAGTGCGGCTTTGATGCACAAACAAGCCATCCTTTGGAACCGGTTGAGAATTCAACAGTAGGTGACCATTGGGAGCGCCTTCCACCAACCACAACACCATATAGCATTACGAATCTGACAACTGCAGTATATATCCAATGCATGAAGCGCGGCCCAAACCCCCGATTTGTGCCAATGGCTCTCGTGCAGGTGTACAGGGCAAGAGTTGTCTTTCTTGCCCTTTCCAAAATGTTGGATTTGAAATTCAATTTTTCCAGCAAAACACCCAGGTATTTTGCGTTTTCTGTGAATGGAACATTCTCTCCTCCCAAAGAGACATGTGCCACTGTAGGAAACTTGTATCAGCTGCTGAAAAGAACTACTTCTGTCTTGCACGGATTTAAACTTAGACCACTTTCCTTAGCCTACATCGCCGTTGCATGTAGAGTTTCCTGAAGTATAGTTCTTAGAGTGCTGGGAAACCTTACCCTAACCGCAGTTGACACGTTATCAGCATACGCGACCACTTTTACACCTTTTTCTTTCAGGACAATAATATATTGTTAATCGCTCTATTCCAAAGAAGAGGAGACAGTACACCTCCTTGAGGTGTTCCTCTGCTGACCAATACTTTGAGATCCCCAAATCCCTAGCTTGCCTCAATGCATCTTTTAGTAAGTAAGTTATTCATACGATTTCTTACGGTAAAGTTGATGCCCAGAAACTCCAACTCCTTCCTGATTGACGTCGGTTTTACATTATTGAAAACAAGATAAATCGATATAGATAAGTGCAGTTGACCAACAACAAAAAGTCAAGTACTTTATCTGTCCAAATCAGTGATTTGTGCAACTCTGATTTTGAGTATTTTAATAGTTCACGCCATATTTCGTTGTGTGTGTGTGTTATGGTTCTCAGCTATAATGCACATAAACAACTGAAAGTTATGAAAACTCGTTGACAGAAAGTGCACTTCGCGAGAAAAAATTGTACTTAGCTGGTTGCTGTATGCTACTCTTCGTTATACCATGACTGAAAACACCTTCAATGTCAAGAAATGCTCCAGTTGTAAATTCCTTGACAGCGAGAGAACCCTCTTTGTAGCCGACTAGGTCGTGAAGGGGTGTTTCAGGGGATTTGCCTTTACTATATGCATGCTGCTGCCGCGACAGGCGATCTCCTGGGATCTTTGCCCTAAGATATGTTTGTATCAACTTCTCAAGAGTCTTCAGCATAAAGGATGATAGACTAATAGGACGAAAATCGTCCACTTTCGTGTGGTAGGGTTTTCCTGCTTTCGGAATGAAACCCTCCCTCCATTCCACAGGTATATATGACATTATGATACAATCAGAGTATATCTCGCTAAACCGAGAACCAGTCTATCAGACACAGCTTGTAATTCAACCGGTGATCCATCATCAGGACCTGGCGACTTAAAAAGTCGAAATTTCTTATAGCCGAAAGGGTTTTCGGCTCAGACACAATGTCCCTATTAACCTCTGACGAATACATATCAGTGACAACATCTTCTGGAGCCTCGTTGTCCGTTGAATAATTTTTCCGGGAAATGTGTATCTACGTGTATATCTAGTGTTTCCTTACTAGACATTGTCCATACTTCTCTGACTTTTGAATATACCCCACAGTAAAAGGTCTTGAGGACTAGATTAGAAGTCTCAGATGTATCCTCCACGGAGCTACAGGATTCCACCCAGGATTTGTTCTGAGCCTTTCTCAGCTTGCCCTTATAATTTCTTAGCTCAGCCTTTTAGATGTCCCAATCGTGTGATGCTCTTATGGCTATTGCTTTGTTGAAGAGTTCTCTGCTGTCCTTCCTTAGACCAACCAGCTCTGTGGTCCACTATGGCGGTCGCTGTTTGCCCCTTGGTTTGGCACAAGGACATGCTGACACAAGTGAGTCAGGGCTTTCGTGATCCGTTTGACCATTATGTCTATATCCTCCGCTGTTGCCACTTCCTTTTCTAGTCTAGAAGGGATAGACTTGCAGAATTTGTGCCCAGGGACCACTTCTGCAGTATTTTCTCCAAGGCTGAAACTAATATAACGATGATCAGAGAAGCTGTGGTCATCCAACTCATCCCAGTCGCATATTCTTGAGCTTATATCTTCCGCTAGAAAGGTAATATCTAGTACCACCTGCCTCTTCCTGTTAATAAAGGACGTTTATCCCCTTTATAACAAAACGCCTGATTGCAACTTATCTGGTGATATGCATCAGCATCACTTCCTCTCTCTCTCTCTGTATGGTGTGTCATGTATTGGGAAGCCAGCCAGTAATGAAACTTATTTATTTTAAGGCTGGCTACTTCTGAATCTTCAGTGCTTAGCGACGAAAGAAAAACATTTAAAATACTCTTTGCAAGAATACAGGCTCTGTGTCTACCATTCTCCGTACCCTTGAGTAGTTTAAATCCCGGAATTCTTAGTCCACGAACCATTCCTCTTCCATACACCCATGATTCCTCGATAAGAACTACGTTAAATACCCCTGGTATCAGGAGGACCTTTAGTGCAGCCTAAGAGGCCTAACAATGGTAGAAATTTATCTATAGCAACCGGACCATAGTCAGGATTCAGAACTTCCACCACTGTTGCGTTAGCCTCGTCTTCTGATTCCACCAGGAGTTCATCCTCACAATATTGGTTAGATCTTATTATGATGAGCTTCCGTATGCATCCAGGAACCACTCTTCCTCAGGACACTGGACACTTACGGTGTCGACGATTTCTCTTTAGATGCTTCACCAGCTGCTGCTGTCGAAGTATTTTTTGAATTCCGTGCATCCCCGATGACGTACACCTTGAGCCCAGTCGAACCGGATGACCCGCCCACACAGGGCTTGTCGAGTCCCGTTTCGATGCCTTTCCCTTCTGTCTCGATTGTGGCAGGGGGATTTTCAGTCTCCTGCAATCCGCCAGACTTTAGTGATGTGGTCGATAGTTTCTCAGGCAACTGTCCAGTTTCAATATTTTGCGTAGGAAACAATTCCTTTAGACTTGTTGAGTTCAGCGAGACAGCCGGAGTTCAGTACGAATACTGCATGTCTCCGGTCACGATCAGCCTCAACCAGTCGGTGGTTGAAAGATTGGGATAACATTAGTCTTCCAAGTATGGATTTAGGATCTGAGTGAATCCTTGGTATCCAAGCATGCTCCATTGGTCGAGAAGGAATATCGTCCTTCTTGACTAAATCTAGCGCTGAACCTGGGCAGATCTCACCAATCTTTTTTAGCATACAACGATACATTTCAATTAAGCGTTGATCCCTGAAGGCAATTAATCTGTATCGGCTCAATACCAGTCTGCACAAACTAGAGGAGAGTCACGAAATTCCGCAAGAACATCGGAGTATACTGATGACAGTCCATTGACTATCCCACCGCAATTATTCCTCGATATGCAGCCCTGTTCTTCTCCCTTGATGAAAACTTCCATCACCAAACTGTCCCTAGTGACATCAGGAAAGGTTCTTGCACACATTGCGTGATACGAATAAAAAAACACATGAAAATCACTTTTCAAAATAGCACTGTTCTTTTTTTTCGATTAGAGCGGTGAACATTTTCTTCTGACAAAAACATAAAGAAATCTGATGTTGTTGTTGTAGATTGAATGGAAGCAACCCCAAATAAAATTGTTTTCACAACTTTAACAAATTGTAGCCAAAAAAATATCAGATTTTGCTCACATTTTAAGTTATGTCATACAAAATAACATCTAGTGTGTGCGGAAAATTTTAATTGTTTCACCAGCGGAATTTGACAGTTATGTTGTGTTTTTATTTTCATACCAAAAGACGTTTTTTATCTGCGCTTATGGTTTTATTTAGTTTTTTTTTCGCAAATAAATAAAATAATAAAAAGAATAGATGAAACATTGAAACCAATAAAACAAAAATGATGCTGACAATAATGTCAAGCGTTGCCACTAAAATTTCTTTTTGCCATATTTCTCACTATAAACAGAATACTTTTTTTTCGCCTGTATTCCGCCAGCGTTTCGCCGACGTTTCTTTTTATACGGAGTTTGACAGCAACATATCGCCTTGTCATATTGAACACCATAGGCACTCCTACTATCCGCAACCTGTGGACGCTCTCGTAGCTCGGTAGCTCTCAGGTGAGCTTCTCGTAATGCCGTTGAACTCCAGGCATTCTTTCCAGCAACTGTTAAACATAATCATAATCAATCTTTTCTCCAACGAATGAATGACTTGGCTAAACATTGAGATTCTCCTCGTTGTTGTTGCTGTAGCCACATTTTGTAGAGGTTGCGGTTGACTGTGCAGCAAGCCGGAGGTGAGCAAGCGTGATCAGGATTGAGTCTGAACGAGCCGAAACAAGTAGCTAGCTAAGTGAAAAGTGCGGTGATGTGATATTGAGATAAGAAGAATAGTAACAGCGTGTACTATTATACCCTGACAACCACAATGCTGGGCACGTTTTTTTTTGAAAAAAAGTAGAATTTTAAATTATAAAACGACTGTAAAAGTCCAAAGCAGACCGTTCGGTATATCTTATTGAAAGAAAAAATGAAGAAAGGCAACTACTTTAAAAGCTAATCGTGAAGAACTAAATTACAAGCTAAATTACCAACTAATCGTAATGAACTAAATTACAACCTAGTCTTAGAGCTAAATTACGAGCTAATCTGAAAATTGAAATACAAGCTAACCTTAAAGATCAGAGTTACAAGCCAAGTTTAAGGACTGAATTACACGTTAAAGTTAAAAGCTGAACTACAAAAGAGAATTACACGCTAACCTTATCTTAAAGCTAAACTACAACCAAATAAGAAACTGAATTACAAGCTAAACTACATTGCGGACTAATGCTAAAGGGAACTGAATTAATAATAAATTAAACATAAATGAATTAAATCAGCAGATCGGTAACCCAAAGGTTGACCTCCTCTGCACAATAGTGGGACTTCAGTAAAGGCAATGGTAGTCCGCAGTGCCTCAGGTGATTACTTTCGACTCCTACCCAATACAACACACGAACTTTTGACAGAAAATCCATAACTAAAATTAGAAAAGGATAAAGAAATTAGTTTACAAAGAAAAAAGCAGGCAGTTCTCCCCCAATATCCATCTTTTATTGGACCCTTCTCGTTAATTTATGGTCCTTGCCCCTCTCCAGGAGAAAGAGTTCTCTCTAGCCAGGTAGGAGTTTTCCAAAGGGATTTTTGTTCCGGCCGAGTAGGTAGAGAGTTAGCATTGGAAATGGCCTAAAAAGAAAAAAGGAATAAGAGTATACTAATTTATACCCTTTTTATTTTTGTAACAAGTAATACTTACATGAAACATTACGATCTGCGGACGGACGGACGAAGAGTAAGCGTCTAATTGGGGCTAAACTTCATTATTGGCGGGAGGAGCCCTGAAATAGTTCCATGGAGATAAACATTTATACGTATTTGTGCGATATGAATGATTTTAAATTAAGCTTTATTTTTGGATGTTAAGGCCAAAAAATGTTTTTTTTATACCCTCCACCTTAGGATGGGGGTATACTAATTTCGTCATTCTGATTGTAACACCTCGAAATATGCGTCTAAGACCCCATAAAGTAAATATATTCTTGATCGTCATGTCATTTTAAGTCGATCTGGCCATGTCCGTCCGTCTGTCCGTCCGTCTGTCTGTCGAAAGCACGCTAACATCCGAAGGATTGGGATGAAATTTTGCACGACGTGTTTTGTTATGATATCCAACAACTGTGCCAAGTATGGTTCAAATCGGTACATAACCTGATATAGCTGCCATATACACCGATCTGGGGTCTTAACTTCTTGAGCCTCTAGAGTGCGCAATTCTTATCCGATTGGAATGAAATTTTGCACGACGTGTTTTGTTATAATATCCAACAACTGTGCCAAGTATGGTTCAAATCGGTCCACAACCGGATATAGCTGCCATATAAACCGATCTTGGGTCTTGACTTCTTGAGCCTCTGGAGGCTGTGCCAAGTATGGTTCAAATCGGTCCATAACCTGATATAGCTGCCATATAAACCGATCTTGGGTCTTGAATTCTTGAGCCTCTAGAGTGCGCAATTCTTATCCGATTGGAATGAAATTCTGCACGACGTGTTTTGTTATTATATCCAACAACTGTGCCGAGTATGGTTCAAATCGGTCCATAACCTGATATAGCTGCCATATACACCGATCTGGGGTCTTAACTTCTTGAGCCTCTAGAGGGCGCAATTCTTATCCGATTGGAATGAAATTTTGCACGACGTGTTTTGTTATGATATCCAACAACTGTGCCAAGTATGGTTCAAATCGGTTCATAACCTGATATAACTGTCATATAAACAGATCTGGGAACTTGACTTCTTGAGCTTCTAGAGGGCGCAATTTCTATCCGATTTGGCTGAAATTTTGCAAGACGTTTTTTATTGTTTCTTTCAACAACTATGTCAAATAAGGTACAAGTCGGTTCACAACCTGATATAGCTGCCATATAAACCGCTCTGGGATCTTGACTTCTTGAGCCTCTAGAGGTCGCAATTATTATCCGATTTGCCTGAAATTTTGTACGACGGATTCTAACATGACCATTAACATACGTGTTTATTATGGTCTGAATCGGTCTATAGCCCGATACAGCTCCCATATAAATCGATCTCTCTATTTTACTTCTTGAGGCCACAAAGGGCGCAATTCTTATACGAATTGGCTGACATTTTACACAGGTCTCCAACATATAATTTAATTGTGGTCCAAACCGGACTATATCTTGATATCGCTCTAATGGCAGAGCAAATCTTTTTTTATATCATTTTTTTGCCTAAAAAGAGATGCCGGGAAAAGAACTCGACAAATGCGATCCATGGTGGAGGGTATATAAGATTCGGCCCGGCCGAACTTAGCACGCTTTTACTTGTTATATTTTAAATATCATTCCTAAATGGAATTGCACAGCGACAAATGGTCAGAACATACATGGAAATCATTGGACAAAGACAAAGACAAAATGGCGGATGGCTCTAGTTAACAGGCCTTTTTCTTTAGCTTGACCTAATATATAGTCTTAGTTTAATTAGCAGCATACTAAAAAACTAATAGCTTGAATTTAGGGTTAGTTTACAGTACCATCCATTACATTAGGTAGCGATAGTCCAAGAATATCTTACCAATGTCCGACTGAAGGGATTGTTTGAGGTCGACGTCACCGGTCTCGGACCCCGGCTAGTGTCCACCAGCCATCTATTCGGTCAAGGTCTGCGTAAGATTTTCCTTTCCCTTAGATAAGAGTTCATCTGAAGCACCCACAAACCTGTAAGGAAGCAATGCAATTTTAGTAGAACTGACATTTGTTAGTTTTATTGAAATATATACCCTACTCTTCATCTTATCGTCCCCTGAAAAACCTTTCTCCAACTAGCCACGCATTTAAAGTATGTCTTTATTTCACATTTCATACAGTTTTATGCTGATCTAAGCATATATACTTTTCATTTTTTTTGTTAATAGGTTGAATTCGTATTCTGATTCTCGGACAGAGGACAGGCTACCGTTTATATTACGAATTGGGTTGGATTTATTTATTTAGTTTTTTTACAATTTATTCTTTTGTATAGTTTACTTTTTGAATTTTGAATTTTTGGAAATTTTAATTTTTCTTTTACTTTTCAACATGTTACCTGTGCATCTTTTTGGGTGGTAAGTTTGTGTGTTGGTTGTCAAGTTCTATTTAGTGAAATTTTCTTATTTTAGAGTCAATGGTATTAACCAGGCAAGGAAGTAGACAACAGACAGAAATGGAGAACGACGTGCTAATTTCCACATCTTCCGGTTGCAGTTGGTACGGCTGTGACCTCTTCTACCTTATTTCCGACCAACGCAGCTGTAACCTCAGCGACAACATCGTCCATGGCGCCATACGTACTAAGTGATGCATACTTGCGTTCAAATGCCTTTAACAACACAGTAGTTTCGCCCGACTTCGATAGCCAGACAGCGAAAAACATTCGCAGAGACTTCCAAAGAGACAACATGGAATCCCGGATTGAATCAGGTTACGATAATGGCATACACGAAATGGTCGCATCCGTGGGCCTAGCTTAAGCGCAATTAATGAGGAACGTAGAGAAAACTAGGCAATTGGTAAATGAATTAAATCATCAACTAGAAAGTGTGAGGCACAGTGTTCCATCCATAGCCGCACCTCAACCTCCTCCAAACCGGTATACCACCTTTGACGGGGCCAGGATCGGCAAATAGGTCAGCTCCCAACAATAATTATATGCATGAGCGCCTAAATCATTATGCGTCGCAACCAGCTGCATCCGCAAATGTCATCCGCAGGTCCAAGAGTGGATATGAGGAAGTGGGAAATAAAGTTCGACGGCAGGGATAAAGCTATGGATGCCGAAGATTTTGTATTCCGAGTAGAGTCGATAAGGCAGGATTATTCGTATCCGTTTGATTTGCTGATTAAAGATTTCCCACAGCTACTTGATGGAATTAGACTGGCACTGGCAGGAGAGAAGAATTGCGCCTGTCCAAAGTTGGGATATTCTGAAAAATGCCTTTTTGGCATGCCTTTTGACAGCAGCCCCAAGAGTCATTTAAAGATTTCTTCAATGCAGTAGCGAAGCTCGGAAATCACCAACAATTTCTGTACTCAGAGTGCGACCTAGTCGAAATAATGAAAGGCAACCTGAAAGTTTCTTTGGCAGCTCTTGTTTTTTCCATACAACTCCATGGCCTGAACCATTTCCGACAGGAGGTAAAACGAGCAGAGAATATGCTGTTCAACCAACAGGCGTACCAGCAAAGACAATTTCGAGCCCCAAGAGTGCATGAGCTGTATTGTGAAGAAACAGACACAGAGCCGGTAAACGAAACAATCAATATTGGAGTAGATGTACTGAAAGACACTTCAAAATACACGTGTTGGAATTACTGGAGGAACGGTCACAGCTACATCGATATTCCGTACCTATAAGTCGAGTGTTTTGCTTTCGATGCTATAAAGAGGGAGTCGTAACGCCCAAGTGTCCAAAGTGTCAGGGAAACTTGACACGGAGCGCGTCTCATACTGCGGAGGCGCGGAGAAGCGGAAACGGACCCCATAGCAGTAGAAGAAGATTCCAGACAAACACCTAGAGTGTTTTGCTTTCGATGCTATAAAGAGGGAGTCGTAACGCCCAAGTGTCCAAAGTGTCAGGGAAACTTGAAACGGAGGGCGTCTCATACAGCGGAGGCGCGGAGAAGCGGAAACGGACCCCATAGCAGTAGAGGAAGATTCCAGACAAACACCTAGCTTTTCAAATTCAACGCCCATGAGAATTCTGGTTAATCCAAAGACTGCTAAGATAAGAAGCAAAAACCATGGCAAAGATTCTGCCGTTTAATGGACAAAGTGATCCCTCCAGCAATGCGCGACCGTGTCTTCGTCTACTTGGATGATCTGCTGATAGCATCACCAAACTTCGATACTCACATGGTACTGCTGGAACGGATGGCCGAATTATTGGGCGAAGCTGGGTTTACCATTAACGTCGCCAAGTCTAAATTCTGCCTCAAAGAGCTGCGTTATTTAGGCTACATTGTTGGTGGAGGGGAGCTCAAGCCGGATCCTAGCAAGCTGGATACTATCATTTAATTCTGATGCCCTAAGACAGCTAAGCTGGATCGCAGTTTTACCGGCGCAACAGGTTGGTATGGGAGATTTATATTAAATTATGCTACCATAGATGCTCCTATCTTTGAAAGGTTGAAGAAAGGCCAACAGTTTGTTTGCACTAATGAGGCGAAAGTGGCTTTCGACAATTTGATAAACGCCTTGGTTGCAAGTCCGATTTTGATCCATTCCTAATTTAGATAAACACTTTTTCGTCCAATGTGATGCCTCCGACTTTGCAATTGGAGCTGTCCTTTTCCAGAAGAATGAAGAAGGAGGAGAGCATCTTATAGCTTACTTTTCCCAGAAGCTGACATCAGCATAAAGGAATTATTTCGTGACAGAGAGGGAATGCTGGACCGTGGTAATGGCGGTGAAGAAGTGTCGCCCATATATTGAACTGATGCCGTTCACCATTATCACGGTCCGTAGCAGCTTGAAGTGGCTGATGTCGCATAAAGACCTGACAGGACGCTTGGCTAGGTGGAGTTTACATCTCCAATCATTCTCTTTCGAGGTAGAGCACAGGCAGAGTTCCAAAAACGTAGTTCCAGACACGTTGTCTAGATATAATATGGAAGAGTTGTCTACGGACATAAATGCATTAATTGACTTAAACTCAGAAGGCTCTAAGTCAGCGGCTTACAATGAGCTTATCGCGTCGGTTTTGGGTAATGCCGATGACTTGCCGGATGTCAAAGCTGTAGACAGGTACGTTTACAAGAGGACCAAACATTCTGACGGCATACCCATCAACGAAGACTTTGCTTGGAAGGAAATTGACTGCAGGAATAATTAAGAAATCTAACTGTCCACCACAGTCGTCGCATGGGGATTTTCATAACACTTTAAGAATTATAAGCGAATATTTTTATTGGCTCAAAATGACCACCCAGGTTAGGGAGTTTGTTCAATGTTGTGAGGTTCGCAAGTCCGGAAGCCAGCCAAATGGGGAAGGAGACCCTAGTGGAGAGACCGTTTCAACGAATCTATGTAGATTTCCTAGGCCCATACTCCTGCTCGAAAGATGAAAAATCTTTTATTTTTATTGTTTTGGACCTTCCAAGCAAATTCGCGCTTTTAGAGGTGATGGCGAAGGCGAGTGCTTCGGAGAGTGTCAATCAGTCCATCCTGGCGGCTGTACGGTCCAATTTGAAGGAAAGCCACCAGGTTTGGAATAAGCATTTGTCTGAAATAGAGTGCTCATTGCGTTTTTCGGTGCACTCATCTATAGGAGTTACGCGCTACCTTGCCTTTTTCGGGATGAATATGATTGGTCATGGCAGTGTGTACGCCCAGGCCAAGAAATTGCAACTATTGAATGATCCCGAAAGTGAAATCATCCTGAAGTCGGTTAAACTGGGCTTGCACAAGGCCTATTAAGGCAATGAGAGGAAATATGATATCCGCAGTAGGATTGTTAAATTTATACCCAGTGTACCGCAAAATCTTTCAGCAAAGTGACTTCAAGAATCAATTTAATGCAAAATTTGGCGTGAATTTCCACAAATGTCGAATAGTGAAACCAGTTGGCAACTGCCTCTATGAGGTGGAAGATTTAAAAGGAAAGCCTTTAGGTATTTACCACATGAAGGACTTGAAACAGTAGAAGGGCTTGGAGAACTCGCTTTCATAATTACGCAATTTTTTGTCCAGTGTTTGGGTTATACAATTCTTAACCCAGAATCCTTTTATTTCGGTGGCGATTCAGGAGGAGTAATAGCTTCGACCATTGTTGTGTCTTTTTAAGCTTTCTACTCTGTTTTTTTTTGGTGGCGTTTAAGAGAAGGATAACCTAATTTCGACTATTTTTTTTGGAAACCATGTTTTTTTGCGTTCAAGATGCAAGTGGGCATTTTAATAATTTTTGACACGAGTCTAAATAAGACTACTTCCACCTCGTGGCTGATATTTATTTTCGGCAGTGATAGAGAAGACAGTTGCTTGGTAATTGGTACAGGGTTATTTCGTACTATCACGATTTGTTGCAACTTTTTTCTGTGGGACTCCAAACCCAGATTTTTCGGCGGTATTTGAACAGAAGAAGAGAACAAAATACCAACTTTGCTATAAACACCTTAGAATCTGCACATTTCAAATACATATGTGTTTTTGCTTTTGAGAGGAGATGCTATATACTAAGATGGCATTGGTCATACGAACGTTTTTTTTATTTACAAAGGTCTGAAGACCTTATGAACTTTAAGATTTTTGCTTTCACAAAATTAAGTATGAAACCGTTGGGAAATAAAATTTTTTTCTTCAATTATCTCATACACTAAAATTTCACATGAATCATTAATAATGAATTTAAGGAATAAGTATTGTAAAAGAAGATGAGTGTCAAAAATAATAGAAATGATCTAACCCTGAATGTTTATTAGACCTGACACATACAATGCGATTTAAATGGGCAATTTTTCCATACTCTAGATTATTGAGCTCAGTCATAAGACATTTTCTTAATTAGAGATTTTTTATTGTGCTATTGCACAAATTTCAAATTTCATCCCAATCCGATGAAAAATGTTCCTTTTATGGGCTTAATACTCTATATCGGGATATTGGTCTATATAGCAACTATATCCAAATATGGTCCGATCTGGACGATATTCAACAAAAAGGCTTAGAGGGGTACCGGAACTCGCTGCGAAATAGGATGAAAAATGGTCCTTTTATAGGCTCATCACACAATATCGGGAGATCGGTATATATGGCAGCTATATCCAAATATGGTGCAATCTGTACCACATTTGATAGGAATGGGTAAGGGTCCACCAGAACACACTGTGCCAATTTTCATTTTTCGAATTCGGGTAATGAATGGATCTTTTATGGCCTCAATACTCTATATCGGGAGATCGAGTGGTCGGTCTAAGGGCAGCTATATCCAAATATAGTCCGATCAGAACCGCACTACCAGAACTCACTGTGCCAAATTTCATCGAAATCGGATGAAAAATTATCAATTTATTGCCTCAAGACTTTAAGTCTAGAGATCGGTCTATATAGCGACTATATATAACTAAAATCCGATTTTATGAGATAAGAAGATCAGGTTTATATACCAAAAATACGAATTTTCGTATTGGGTATTTACCCAATAAATACCCAAGCGTTGGATTTTTACCCGGTAGAAACCCATCTCTACTGATACAACAACACTTATTAAAATTGTATCACAAATTATGGGAATGCCGCAATGAAAATCAGAAAGTATTTTTGCTTCAAAATCTATTATCTACAAAAAGTAGTAGGAAAAATATTAATTTTCACTGTGAAACATGAACTTAATACCCACCTTAAGGAGGCAATGTGTTAAAATAACATTAGTAAGCAGACTTTTATCTAATAGAGCAAGTTTTATATTACACTTACGTGTGCCGCAGGTCATTTGACATCAATTAGGGAGCAAAGAAAGAAAAAAGTTTACAACTGCAATAACGTAGAAATCTCTTGGAGTTTCTGATTTTTAGTTCAACAGCCTTTTCTTGTTTTATCTCCAATAAATTAGGAATATTTTAGGAATTATAAAGCCGTGATGGTATTTATAAGTACATATGACAATAGTTGATGCAGTTTTTTACCGGACATCTTTTCCATCAAAACCGAATTTTCGATCGATTTTAATCAAGTGGGAAGAAGAAATTAGAGACATGATTTAAGAAAAAGGTAGATGGTAACAAGTAAAAGCGTGCTAAGTTCGGCCGGGCCGAATCTTATATACCCTCCACCATGGATCGCATTTGTGAAGTTCTTTTCCCGGCATCTCTTCTTAGGCAAAAAAGGATATAAGGAAAGAGTTGATCTGCTATTAAAACGATATCAAGATATGGTGCGGTTCGGACCACAATTAAATTATATGTTGGAGACCTGTGTAATATTTCCGCCAATTCGTATAAGAATTACGCCCATTGGGGCTCACGAAGTAAAATAGAGAGAACGATTTATATGGGATCTGTATCGGGCTATAGACCGATTCAGACAATAACAAACACGTTTGTTGATGGTCATGAGAGGATCCGTCGTACAAAATTTCAGGCAAGAAGTCAAGAAGTCAAGATCCCAGATCGGTTTATATGGCAGCTATATCAGGTTATGAACCGATTTGAACCTTATTTGACACAGTTTGTTGAAAGTAAAAATAAAATACGTCATGCAAAATTTCAGCCAAATCGGATAGGAATTGCGCCCTCTAGAAGCTCAAGAAGTCAAATCCCCAGATCTGTTTATATGACAGCTATATCAGGTTATGAACCGATTTCAACCATACTTGGCACAGTTGTTGGATATCACAACGAAATACGTCGTGCAAAAATTCATTCAAATCGGAAAAGAATTGTGCCATCTAGAGGCTCAAGAAGTCAAGACCCAAGATCGGTTTATATGGGAGCTATATCAGGTTATGGACCGATTTAAACTATACTTGGCACAGTTGTTGGGTATCATAACAAAACACGTCGTGGATAAGAATTGCGCCCTCTAGAGGCTCAAGAAGTCAAGACCCAAGATCGGTTTATATGGCAGCTATATCAGGTTATGGTTCGATTTGAGCCATACTTGGCACAGTTGTTGAATATCATAGCAAACACGTCGTGCAAAATTTCATTCCAATCGGATAAGAATTGCGCACGCTAGAGGCTCAAGAAGTCAAGACCCAAGATCGGTTTATATGGCAGCTATATCAGGTTATGGTTCGATTTGAGCCATACTTGGCACAGTTGTTGAATATCATAGCAAACACGTCGTGCAAAATTTCATTCCAATCGGATAAGGATTGCGCACGCTAGAGGCTCAAGAAGTCAAGATCCCAGATCGGTTTATATGGCAGCTATATCAGGTAATGAACCGATTTGAAACCTTATTTGACACAGTTGTTGAAAGTAAAAATAAAATACGTCATGCAAAATTTCAGCCAAATCCGATAGGAATTGCGCCCTCTAGAAGCTCAAGAAGTCAAATACCCAGATTTGTTTATATGACAGCTATATCAGGTTATGGACCGATTTCAACCACACTTGGCACAGTTGTTGGATATCATAACGAAATACTTCTTGCAAAAATTCATTCAAATCGGATAAGAATTGTGCCCTCTAGAGGCTCAAGAAGTCAAGACCCAAGATCGGTTCATATCGCAGCTATATCAGGTTATGGACCGATTTAAACCATACTCGGCACAGTTGGTGGGTATCATAACAAAACACGTCGTGCGAAATTCCATTCCAATCGGATAAGAATTGCGGCCTCTAGAGGCTCAAGAAGTCAAGACCCAAGGTCGGTTTATATGGCAGCTATATCAGGTTATGGACCGATTTGAACCATACTTGGCACAGTTGTTGGATATCATAACAAAACACGTCGTGCAAAATTTCATTCTGATCGGATAAGAATTGCGCACGCTAGAAGCTCAAGAAGTCAAGACCCAAGATCGGTTTATATGGCAGCTATATCAAAACATGGACCGATATGGCCCATATACAATACCAACCGACCTACACTAATTAGAAGTATTTGTGCAAAATTTCAAGCGGCTAGCTTTACTCCTTCGGAAGTTAGCGTGCTTTCGACAGACAGACGGACGGACGGACGGACATGGCTAGATCGACATAAAATGTCACGACGATCAAGAATATATATACTTTATGGGTCTCAGACGAATATTTCGAGTAGTTACAAACAGAATGACGAAATTAGTATACCCCCCATCTTATGGTGGAGGGTATAAAAATTGGTCAAAATTTATTTTTTGAAATATTTAACATTTATAGTGGCTTAATGTTTTCAGTTTGTTTGCGTCCAATTTTATGGAAATAAAATATTGGTCTTTTTAGTAGCTATATCTGAAAATAAACCGATATGAACCATATACGACACGCATGTCGAAAAGTCTAACATAAGTCTGTGTTTCAAATTTCAGTGAAATCGGATTATAAATGCGCCTTTTATGGGGCCAAGACTTTAAATCGAGATATCGGTCTATATGGCAGCTATATCCAAATCTGGACCGATTTAGGCTAAGTTGCAGAAAAATGTCGAAAAGTCTTACACAACTCACTGTCCCAAATTCGGGCGAAATCGGACAATAAATGCGTCTTTTATAGGCCCAAAACCTTAAATCGAGAGATCGGTCTATGTGACAGCTATATTCAAATCTGGACCGATCTGGGCCAAATTGAAGAAAGATGTGGAAGGGCCTAAGACTGTCCCAAATTTCAGCAAAATCGGATAATGAATGTGGCTTTTATGGGCCTTAGACCCTAAATGGGAGGATCGGTCTATATGGCAGCTATATCAAAATCTGGTCGAATCTAGGCCAAATTGACGAAGGATGTCGAAGGGCCTAACACAACTCACTGTCCCAAATTTCAGCAAAATCGGATAATAAATGTTGCTTTTATGGGACTAAGACCCTAAATCGGCCGATCGGTCTATATGGGGCTATATCAAGATATAGCCTATCTTGGAACTTAACCTGCTTATGGACAAAAAAAGAATCTGTGCAAAGTTTCAGCTCAATATCTCTATTTTTGAAGGCTGTAGCGTGATTTCAACAGACAGACGGACGGACATGTCTAGATCGTCTTAGATTTTTACGCTGATCAAGAATGTATATACTTTATAGGAACGGAATTGGATATTTCTATGTATTGCAAACGGAATGACAAATTATAGACCGATTTGGACCGTACTTGGCATAGTTGTTGAAAGTCATAAGAGAACACTACATGGAAAATTTCAGCCGAATCGGACAAAAAAATCGGAAATCGGGTTATATGAGATCTATATCAAGTTCTTGGGTTTTGACTTCTTGAGCCTCTAGAGTGCGCAATTCTTATCTGATTGGAATGAAATTTTGCACGACGTGTTTTGTTATCATATCCAATAAATGTGTCAAATAAGATTCAAATCGGTTCATAACCTGATATAGCTGCCATATAAACCGATCGTGGGTCTTGACTTCTTGAGCCTCTAGAGTGCGCAATTCTTATCCGATTGGAATGAAATTTTGCACGACGTGTTTTGCTATGATATCCAACAACTGTGCCAAGTATGGTTCAAATCGGTCCATAACCTGATATACAATAGCTGCCAAATAAACCGATCTTGGGTCTTGACTTCTTGAGCCTCTAGAGTGCGCAATTCTTATCCGATTGGAATGAAATTTTGCACGACGTGTTTTGTTATGATATACAACTACTGTACCAAGTATGGTTCAAATCGGTTAATAACCTGATATAGCTGTCATATAAACCGATCTTGGGTTTTGACTTCTTGTGCCTCTAGAGTGCGCAATTCTTATCCGATTGGAATGAAATTTTGCACGACGTGTTTTGTTATAATATCCAATAAATGTGTCAAATAAGATTCAAATCGGTTCATAACCTGATATAGCTGCCATATAAACCGATCTTGGGTCTTGACTTCTTGAGCCTCTATAGTGCGCAATTCTTATCCGATTGGAATGAAATTTTGCACGATGTATTTTGCTATGATATCCAACAACTGCGCCAAGTATAGTTCAAATCGGTCCATAACCTGATATAGCTGCCATATCAACCGATCTTGGGTCTTGACTTCTTGAGCCTCTAGAGTGCGCAATTCGTATCCGATTGCAATGAAATTTTGCACGACGCGTTTTGTTATGAAATCCAACAACTGTGCCAAGTATGGTTCAAATCGGATTATAACCCTAATATACAATAGCTGCCATATCAACCGATCTTGGGTCTTGACTTCTTGAGCCTCTAGAGTGCGCAATTCTTATCCGATTGGAATGAAATTTTGCACGACGTGTTTTGCTATGATATCCAACAACTGTGCCAAGTATGATTCAAATCGGTTCATAACCCGATATAGCTGACATATAAACCGATCTGGGATCTTGACTTCTTGAGCCTCTAGAGGTCGCAATTATTATCCGATTTGCCTGAAATTATCCTCTCATGACCATTAACATATGTGTTTATTATGATCTGAATCGGTCTATAGTCCGATACAGCTCCCATATAAATCGATCTCTCGATTTATATGGGAGCTGTATCGATTGCGCCCCCAAAGGGTGCAATTCTTATTCGAATTGGCTGACATTTTACACAGGTCTCCAACATGTAATAATATAATAATAGCAGAGCAAATCTTTTCTTATATCCTTTTTTGCCTAAGAAGAGATGCCGGGAGAAGAACTCGGCAAATGCGATCCATGGTGGAGGGTATGTAAGATTCGGCCCGGCCGAACTTAGCACGCTTTTACTTGTTTTTTTCTTAAAACAATTCGGATATGTGTGTGTAAAATAAATTAAAAATCGTGGTAGTGTACAATAATTTAAAAAGTGTGGTGTTTCTTAATATGAAAAAAATGTCTGCAAAAGTTTTATACGAATAAATTGCTATTAATAGCGCTTTTCCTAAACAATTGTGTACATTTTATTTAGATTTGTGATTAATAAAAGATAAAGTTCAGGCTTCCAGAAGAATTATCTATTATTTTTGTCGATTCCGCTTTGTGTTTTTCGTTTTTTGGGTAGAGTTGCCGGAGAGATTAGATGGACGACGACGATTTTTGTCGACATATTGAACTAAACGATATTCGTTATAAGTTACAGAATTGCAGAATTGAGTTCCTGGATCTGGACACTCTACAGAATCAAGCAGCCGAAAGATAGAACACAACAAACTGATACAACAACAACGAGAAATCCAAATGATCGCTTTGTAATAGATGGAAGGCATTGATCCAGCGTGTTAGATGTACGATCGATCCGTGAAGCAAATACATTATCAATATCAATATCATTAGCTTCTTGCAGCAAAGATTCGCAACCGTTATGGTATGGCGAGAAATGTACGATCCGACACTCCACGGAAGTTGTACATTGACAAGCTGCAAACACAATAGATGGCAACGGCATACTCCACTCGACTAACCCAACGGCTTGATGAAAGAACGCATTGCCCCGATTATAAAACGGCACAGTCACAATCCATTGCCCACTCCATGGAAAATGCCCTGAAAACTGTTCATGGGTACCGAGATGCTACTGAAGCCAAGAAGGCGCTATACAGAGCATCCCTGCAATCAGAACCAGATCCAGGGAGAGAAGTATCGGGAGAGAAAGAAGGAGGCGAAACGTCTATTCCACAGAAAGAAAAAGGAAATGAAAATGAGTAAGTGTGCGCGAATTGAGATATACAGAAGTCAGAATGAATTCCGGAAATTCTACCAAAGAACCAAACCGATGGCTTTGGACCGGCACATCCCCCCGCAGCGACAAAGAAGGATATCTGGTAACTGATACAAATGGTATGTGTCCGACGATGGCGGCGAAGAGGATACCGCAGAAGCTATCCCTGATGATGGTATAGAATGTTTACCTTCTAGTCAGAATGAGGACCAAGTAGCTGTGACCCGACTGAAGAACAACAAGGCAGCTGGAGCCGACGGGTTGCCAGCTGAACTATTTAAGACCGGAAGCGACACGCTGATAAGGTGTATGCATCATTTTGTCTGCGCGATCTGGCTTGATACTCATTGATACTCAATGATTGGAACCTTATCATACTGTGTCCCATACACAAGAAAGGAGACGAAACGGATTGTGCCAACTACAGAGGAATAAGTCTCCTCCCCATCGCATAAAATATACTCTCGAGCGTACTGTGTGAAAGATTAAAATGTAAACTCAATGCGCTTATTGGGCCCTATCAATGCGGCCTTAGACCTGGTAAATCCACCATAGACCAGATATTCACACTGGGCCAAATCATGGAAAGACCCGAGAAGGACAAATCAACATCTACAACCACCATAGGATGGGGGTATACTAATCTAGTCATTCCATTTCTAACAACCCGAAATATTCGTCAAAGATCCCAATATTCTTTATCGACCCGACGTTTTGAGTCGATCTAGAAATGTTCGTCCGTCCGTCTGTCGAAACCACGATAGCAGTCGAACGCGTGAACTGTGTCGAACTGTGCCACGTATGGTCCGTATCGGTCTATAACCCAATAAGCTCCCATATAAACCGATCTCCCGATTTGACGCATTTTTCTCCGATTTGGCTGAAATTTTGCATGCGGTGTTCTGTTACGACTTTTAACAACTGTGTTATGTACGTTCCAAATCAGGATATAATGTGATATAGCACC
This sequence comes from Stomoxys calcitrans, assembly GCF_963082655.1. NCBI lineage: Eukaryota > Metazoa > Arthropoda > Insecta > Diptera > Muscidae > Stomoxys > Stomoxys calcitrans. The sequence continues at coordinate 138,362,350 of NC_081552.1, read as the reverse complement.
CATGTAAACCGGTCTCCCGATTTGACTTTGATTTGGCTGAAATTTTGCACGTGGTGTTTCGTTATGATATCCAACAAATGTGTTAAGTATGAATCCGTCTATGATCTGATATAGCTCCCATATAAATCGATCTTCTGATTTGACTTCTTAAGTCATTACAAGCCGCAATTTTTGTCTGATTTGGTGTGTTCTGCTACGACTTCCAACAACTGTGTCAAATACGGTTCAAATTAATCTATAACCTGACATAGCTTCCATGTAAACCGGTCTTTTGATCATTCTTATTCGGTTCCTAGAAGCTTTAATTTTTGCTGGTTTGACAGAAGTTTGGTATGTAGAATAAAACTATGCCCTTCCAATAAAGTTATTTTGTATAAATTTTTAACAGAATCCATGGCGGTGGATTACCAAGATTTGGCCCGGCCGAACTTAGCACGCCTTTACTTGTTGTTGACTACAAAACCATTTTTGATAGCCCAATACTTTCAAAGATATTTCAAGCCATGTCTGCGTTTGGTATCACTGCAAGATTAATAAGGCTCTGCAGGATGACACTTGCTGATATGCTTCTCCTCAGTAGGAACAGAAAAGAATCTCTTCGAACCATTTGATACCAAACGAGGTTTTAGACAAGGAGACAACTTATAGTGTAATGTCTTTAGTATCCTGCTGTAGAAGATGAAACGAGATGCAGATGTGATTAGATATGGCACACTACACCCAAAACAACACACTCGCCTATGGCGACGACATCGATATCATGGGTCGGTCACAGGAAGTAGTAGCTGCAGCTTCTGAAAGAATCGAAAGAGAGTCAATAAAAATGGGTCTGGCAGTAAATGGAGATAAGACGAAATGGATGGTGTCAACTTCCAAAACGCCTTGTACAATCGAGCAGATAAAGAAAATGGAGAAAGTGTGGAACCACAACTTTGAGATAGTTAGTAATTTCATCTACCTCGGCACCGCCGTAATCGAAACGAATGACACCAGTTTTGAGATAAAGCGAAGAATAATACTGACAAACAGATGCTACTTTGGATTAAGTAAGCTGTTTAGAAACGAGGCCACCTCTCACCAGACGATTATTACACAACACAAGACACTGATAATACCCGTGTTGTTATATGGTTCTGAGGCATGGATACTTGTTAAAGCAGTCGCGGCAGTGCTTGGAGTATTTGAGAGAAAGATTCTTCGTAAAATATATCAACCAGTTTGCGTTAATGGAGAATATAGGCGTCGTGTGAACCAGGAGCTGTATGAGCTGTATGACGACGATAACATAGTTACACGTATCAAAATACAACGGATGCGTTGGCTAGGTCATGATGAAGAAACTCCAGCAAATAAGACTTTTGAAGGCAATCACGGTGGGACACGCAAACCGGGACGACCAAAAGCCCGATGGAAAGATCAAGTGGTGGGAGACATCTCGAAACTTGGTGTCAGAGATTATAGAATTAGCGCGGAAGATCGAGGCGCTTGGAACGCTATTCTAAGTTCGGCTAAGGGGACACATTTAATGTCATAGCCAATTTAAGTAAAGATGTTTACACTTGACATCCTCGCGTTAACACCACACCACTTCACGAATTCCATGATCGCCCGGATCTCCGCCTGCAGGACCGTACTATGGACAGGCAGTCGAAAACAGATCTCAGTCCCTGGGTTCTCATTGTAGACCCCCAGGTCCACTCTGACCTCAAGCTTGCATCCATCTTTGTAGCATGATCTCCCAGATAGCAATACCAGAATTCCTACAATCCAAAACTGTGTCTCTGGCAGTAGTGTCTCGCACTCGACCTCGAGTGTCATCCCAGGTATCCAATCGAAAACATATTCTATTCCATCCAGGTTTCCTACTCCTATCCTCTACCCATTCTTCCATCGCCTTAAGTCTCATAGTCGCTGTGACTGTCTTACACTCCAGTCTCCAGTGCCCTAGTGGGTCAAGACAACATGTTCTCTGAACCAGTTGTATTATCTTTACACTTTTTCTCCCTTGCGGTCCATTAAACTACTGAGGCGTAAGTAAGTATTGATCTAATAATAATGGATAAGACATTATGTAATACAAAATTATTAATTGGTCGTTATTAAGAAGATTTAAAAAAATCGGCCGTGCGCAGATCCTGCGAAATTTTCGGTTGAAATTTAATTTCAAAAAAGCCGAATGAACTATAACATTTTTATTTTCTTTCCAATAAAGTTCAAGGAAACCTTTCATATGACTCTCATGAGTAGATTCGAAAACCATTCATGAGACTAAAATATTCATAATATTTGTAATAGTAATCAATAAATACTATGGCAATTTAATTCAAATCCAATAAGTGATAGGTGATACATAAATGAAGGATTGCATGATTGATAAATGCGACATACATATATGTGTTTGTACGAAAGTTCGCTTGCCATTTTATTTAGAACGTATTAAATTGGCGTTGAACACGAATGGCTTCAATTTTGGAGAATTATTTGTAAGAATATTTAAATGCAGCTATGATAATTTTAGTTGGAATGTTGGCTTTGTACAAATCGGTTCGAGTCTATCAATATTTAACAGACAAGCGAACAGCATGAGCAATAACCTTTTTTTCTTAAGTCTTGCTGACATTTTTTCGGTTTATCCGAAAATATTTGAGGAACTTGTATCAACCCGGGTAAAAGTGTCAAACATTTATCTTCCAAGTGATGCGGAATGGCAAGATAAAATGTATTATATGTTATTAGAAGTGCAAAAAACAGTCAATGAAGCTTTAGATAGTGGACAGTAAGTACGTCTTTTATATGTTTTGGTACAAAAATAACTAACACATATGTATAACAACTACAAATGGCCACAATAATTACTTTCAAAAGTCAAAAGAAAGCGAGACCCCTTTCTATTTATTCTTAAATCCATACGTTTTTGTGAAATTTGCAATATGTGGGTCCATAAAACTTCACTCCAAAGCAAATAACATACATAATGAGAGCCGGAGGAGACCTGATGTACGTGAATAGCTCCCTATATAGTCCATTATTATGGACCATTTACCATTTTGAGGGAACATGAACATTAAAGTACTTCGGGATAAATATTTAAAGCGCACAACAAGCCGATTACTGGCTTAGGTGTATGTCCATAGTGGCATGACCCATTCAAAATCAGCACCTCCTTTCAACCTAACCTAACCTAACTTCGAAATATATACTATTACTGATAACGAAATTGTATCTTAATTGGAATTGAAGGTTATGGTTGGCTAAATCTGTATACACAAAATAAATTTATGAATTTTGACTTTCAATGATTTGGTAATCAAACTACTAAATAAGTAAAAAAAGTCATTAAGTTCGCCCGGGCCGAAGTTTGGATACTCTGAACCTCACCACCTCACAGCAAGAAGTCATATTATCCGGTAAGTTAGTGGGTAACCCGAAACAAGATTCTATAACCACTTAAGAGTAAATATATCCCCAATAATACTTTAACATGGGCATGACCTTCCAGATAGCAAATAATGAATTCTTCGTACAAATACTGAAGTGCTTACAATAATAACATACCGAAGTATGGGAAATAATAGCTTCGATTTAATAATACTTATTGCTTTAAAATAATGGCATACCCCCAATAATACTAAATGTTGCAAAATAATGACTTACTTCCAAATGTACTGAATCACCCAAAATAATGACTCCGATTCAGTAATACTTACTTATAAAAATTACGAATTTTAATACAATATAATTAATTGAAATCATTTTATTTTAGTTTTTTTTTTAATACAGTTAATTTCTGTAGGAATTAAAAATACTTAAATGACATCTAAATCCTTCTTTTAAATTACAGAAGCTTAATTTAGGTTAGGATGAAAAGAGGGTCTAGATATTAATCCGTCCGATGCCACTATGGACATACACCTAAGTCAGTAATCGGCTTGTTGTGCGCTCTAAATACAAAAAAGTAACCTCGAAAAAGAAAATCTTAGTTAGGAATTCCGTGCTACTCAAAATCCTTAATTGTTTTCCATACCACTCTCATGACATTATACTCATGTCTGGTATAATGTCCCCACCTAAGTGCCGGTATCTGTTAGACGCGAAAGCCGGGCAATGACAAAGGAAATGCTCCAACGTCTCATCATCTTCCCCGTATGGCCTATACACGGTATCACTTGTCGCACCGATTTTACATAAGTGAGCTCGTAGTCCTATGTGTCCTGTCATGATACCAATAGCTATACTGACCTCCTTCTTACTTCCTTTCAGTAATATCCTCGTCTTCTCACGATCTGAATCCCCCCATAGGATTTTCGCCGTCCTACCGACCGTTTCGCTGTTCCACAGTGTTGCATGCGCGTTCGTCGCCCACACCCTTAACTCGGACAACGCCGACCCGAAAGGTTCCGTGTAACCAAGTTTATTGACGGCAGTCCTCTGGCCTTCACCGCCGAATCATCTGCCCTTTCATTTCCCCTTACTCCGTTATGGGACCCAAACGATCCTGTCTGTCAAAAGCAAGCTAACTTTTGAAGGAGTAGAGCTAGCCGCTTGAAATTTTGCACAAATACTTCTTATAGGTGTAGGTCGGTTGAGATTATAAATGGTTTAAATCGGCCCATAACCTGATATAGCTGCCATATAAACCGATCTTGGGTCTTGACTTCTTGAGCCTCTAGAGGACGCAATTCTCATCCAATTTGACTGAAATTTTGCACATAGTGTTTTGATATAACTTCGAACAACTGTGCGACGTATGGTTCAAATCGGTCCATGTTTTGGTATAGCTGCTATATAAACCGATCTTGGGTTTTGACTTCTTGAGCTGTTAGAAGGCGCAATTCCTATCCGATTTGGCTGTAATTTTGCACGTGGTTTTTTGGTATTACTTCCAACATTTATGCGAAGTATTGTCCAAATCCGTCCACACCCTTATATAGCTGCCATATAAATCGACCTGGGATCTTGAGTTCTTGAGCTTCTAGAGAGCGCAATTCTCATCCGACTAGGCACAAATTTTGTACAACGGCTTCTCCCATGGCCTTCAACATACGTGTGCAATATGGTCTGAATCGATCTATAGCTGAACACAGCTCTCATATAAACAGATCTCCCGATTTTGCTTCTTGAGCCCCGAATCGGCCTATAACTTAATATAGCTCATCCTCCGTCCATATTCATTATTCTTTGTTTGCCTAAAAAGAGATACTGCGCAAAGAACTCGACAGATGCGATCCATGGTGGAGGGTATATAAGATTCGGCCCGGCTGAACTTAGCACGCTCTTACTTGATTAATTTCTTAATCCAAAAAAATATGATCCACTCATTGATAAGAGAGAAGTATAAGCTGTTCTTTAATGGAATATCCATGACAAATTAAGTAATAGTAGTAAGAGTCTAAAAGGGTTCTGAAAATGTAAGCCCCTTAAATGTAGGCGTTATGGTACTTAAATGAAAAGAATTTCAGATTAGATCACGAATACGGAAAAATCTGCCCAGAAAGCAAGCCCGCGAATGGTCAAAAAGGGTCTTGAGAATTTTGAACCATTTCAATCCATATTTGTTTCATATTGGCCCAAAATTATTGATGACGTTTCTAGAACAGGAAAGTTACCGTGGTACCAAAAGGCTAATTTTTTCGGAAAGGGCATATTAAGGGCCCTCTGGGCCACTATCTATGAGTTTGATAGAATAGTACGTAAAACTAATGTCAATACACCAAAAACCACCAACCACCAACTGGAAGATTGGTAGATTGGATGAGGCTGATGGTGACCGAAGACATGCAGTATTCGTTCTCAACTCCGGCTGTCTCGCAGACCTCAACAAGACTGAAGGGGTTGTATCCGACGGATTCAACAAGTTAAAACTGCAGGTCTATAGAAGCGGTGGGGTTTGGGAATCAGGAGACGGCTCAGCAGTTGTTGCTGTAAACCCGACAAGCCCTGTGTGGGTGTGTCATCCGGTTCGACTGGGCTCAAGGTGTGCGGCAGCGGGGAAGCACCGAGTTCAAAAAGTACTTCGACATCAGCATCTAGTGAAGCATCTAAGGAGGAATCGTCCACATCGCAAGTGTCCAGTGTTCCATAGCTTTCTCACCTGCCCCTGGATGCGTACGGAAGCTCATCATGACAAGATCTAACGAATCTTGTGAGAATGAGGTGGAATCAGAAGACGAGGCTAACACAACAGTGGTGGAAGTTCTGAATCCTGACTATGGTCCGGTTTCTACAGATAAATCTCCACCATTGTAAGGCCGCTTCGGCGGTTCTAAATGTCTTCCTGATGGCAGGGGGATTTTACGTGGTTCATATCCGGGAATTCCGGAAGTTAAACTACTCAAGGGTAAGGGAACGGGTAATGGGAGACACAGAGCCTGTATTCTTGCAAGGAGAAGTCTAAATGTTTTTCTTCTTCCGTCGCTAGCACTGAAGATTTAGTAGTAGCCAGCCTTGAAATAAACAAGTCTCAATACTGGCTCGATTTCCTATATATGGCACACTATTCTAAGATGCCGCCTTCAAATCTTAAGTCGCTGGTTGAAGCCGCTTCGAGAAGATACTCATTGTAGGAAGTGATGCTAATGCACATCACTAAATATGGGGAAGTTCGGATGTCAACCAAAGGGGTGAGCTGCTTATCGAATATATTATAAGTTGCAATCTGGAAATTTATAATAAAGGGGATAAGCCGACCTTTATTACCAGGAACAGGCACGAGGTACTAGATATTACCGTTGTATCGGAAGTTATAAGTGGATGAATGGGCAACTGGGAATTGTTGGATGACCACAGCTTCTTAGATCATCGTTATATTAGTTTTAGGCTTGGAGCAAATACTGCAGAAGTGGTCCCTCGGTTAAACAGAAGAAAGACGGATTGGGATAAATTTCGGCACGTCTATCCCTTCTAGTGGAAGGAAGTGTAAACTACGGGGTATATAGACATAGTGGTCAAACGGATGACGAAGGCCCTGAATGCCTCGCTTGTGTCAGCATGTCCTAGTGACAAGCCAAGGGGCAAACAGCGACCGCCACAGTGGACCTCAGAGCTAGTTGGTCAATGGAAGGACTGCTGAAAACTCTTCAACATAGCAAAAGTCACAAGAGCACCACACGATTAAGACATCTATAAGGCTGAGCTAAGAAAATATAAGGGCGAGCTGAGAAAGGCTCAGAAAAAATCCTAGGCAGAATTCTGCGGCTCCGTGGAGGATACATCTGAGGCCTCTAGGCTAAGGAAGATTCTGCCCTCAGAAGTCGGAGAATGTATGGACAATGTCTTGTGAGGAAACACTTGAACTACTCGTTGATACACATTTCCCGGGAAATTCTCCAACGGACAACGTGGCGCCAGAAGACGTTGCCACTGGTATGCATTCGTCGGAGGCCATTAGGGAAATTGTGTCTAAGCCGAAAATCCTTTGGGCGATAAGAAGTTTCGACTCCGTGAAGTCGCCAGGTCCTGATGATGTATCACCGGTTGAATTAGAAGTTGTGTCTGATAGACGGGTTCCCTGGCTTAGGGAGATATACTCTGCTTGTATCAGAATATCATATATACCTGTGGGATAAAGGGACACGTCATTCCGAAAGCAGGAAAATCCTACCATACGAAGGCAAAGATTCTCGTCCTGTTAGTATGTCATCCTTTATGTTGAAGACTCTTGAGAGGTTGATAGAAATATATCTTACAGCAAATATCCCTGGAGATCGCCTATCGCGGCAGCAGCATGCATATAGTAAAGGCAAGTCCACTGAAACATCCCAACAGCCCTTCACGACCTAGTCGGCTACATAGAGGGTTCTCTAGCTGTCAAGGAATATTTAATGGTAGCATTTCTTGACATTGATGGTGCTTTCAATAATGTAAAACCGACGTCAATCATGAAGGAGTTGGAGTTTCTAGGCATCAATTCTACCGTAAGAACGTTTATTAATAACTTACTTGCTAAAAGATGCATTACGGAAGGCTTGGGATTTGTGGATCTAAAAAGATGGCTCAGCAGAGGAACACCTCAAGGAGGTGTACTGTCATCTTTACTTTGGAATATAGCCTTTAACAATATATTGTTGTCTCTGGAAGAAAAAGGTGTAAAAGTGGTCGCGTATGCTGATGACGTGGCAATTGCGGTTAGGGGAAAGTACTACTTTCCCAGTACTTCAGAAAGCTCTACGTGAAACAGCAAAGTGGGTTACTGAACGTGGTCTAGGTGTAGTTCCGTGCAAGACATAAGTAGTTCTTTTCAACAGAAGATACCAGTTGCCTACAGTGGAACCTGTCTCCTTGGGTGGAGAGAATGTTCCATTTACAGAAAGCGCAAAATACCTTGGTGTTTTGTTGGACCAGAAATGTAACTTTAAATCCAACATTTTGGAAAGGGCAAGAGAGGTAATTCTTGTCCTATACACCTGCAAGAGAGCCATTTGCAAAATTTGGGGGTTTGGACCGCGTGTCATGAATTGAATATATACTGCAGTTGTCAGACCTAAAATGCTATATGGTGATGTGGTCTGGTGGACGGCACTTCAAAAGTCCACCTATTGCTCAATACTGAGGACGACACCATCTGATGCACTGAATTTAATTCTACATCTTATGACTCTTGACATTGTTACTACCCAACTTGCAGCGACCACTGCCGCGAGGATAAGTGAGCTTTCTCATTGGTCATGTGGCGGCTACGGACACTGTGTTATCCTTCATACAATATCCGATGTTCCAGACAGTGTGGATTACACCCTAGCTGAGCCGCTTTTTGATAAAAAGTGCCGTACTACTATTCCTGATAAAATCGATTGGAACTACGATATCCCTGGTAACAGAAATTACATAGACTTCTATATGGATGGTTCCAAACTAAACGACCAGCTCAGTTTGATGATGGATGATCACATAGAGGAAGCTGTGCGCATTCCAAAACTATGAGGCCTAATCTAGACTTGAGGAGATCTACTGCTTTGCTGTTGGTTAGAACAGACGTCTCAGTCATGCTGACAGACAGAAGGTTGCCAGCAACGACTATTGTAGAAGCTGTGAGGACATCGAAGAAGAAGAGACTATAGAACACCTTCTGTGTGTGTAGCAGTCAGAAGGACTGCTCCACATTAGGTTCTCATTTCTTTGAGAACCTGTCTGATTTAGCGGTTGTGAACATTCGCAAGTTATTGGGCTTTTTAAAGTGATCTGGATGGTTCACAACAGGAACTAGAAAGCATCATCCTTCTTCTGCTTCTGTGGTATCACAATGGATGAAATCGTCTAAGTGAGTCTGATGGCAGACTGCCACTTAAACCTAACCTTTCCTAACCTCATGTTGTCAGAATGGATGAAGAAGCTCCAACAAAGAAGTCTTTTGAAGGCAAACGAGGTCAAATACTTAGGAGTGATCTTGGATAGGAAACTGAATTGGAAGTGTTATATTCAGAAGCGTACCGAAAAGGCTCATATATGTTGGGCCATAGGCTCGAAAAGGGGCCTGAATCCGAGGATAGTCCACTGGCTCTACACGAGCGTAATTAGACCAATAATTTGTATGCCTCCGTAGTTTGGTAGATTGAGATCGAGAAAAAGTGCAACATAGGGATAATACAACAAATTCAGAGAACATGTTGTCTTGACATAGCTAGATATCCGATCCATTTACATACAGATTAAGTGTGAAGCAGCCACTGGGGCTATGAGACTTAAGGCGATGGGAGAACGGATAGCGGATAGTAGCAGGTCACAACATCGCAGTATAATCGAGGCGACGGTAGGAAACCTGGAAGGAATAGAAAAGGTTTCCGATCGTATACCTGAGACGGCACTTGAGTTTTAAATTAATTTTTTTAGTCAAATTGTTAAGGTTGTTCTATAAATTTTGGCTGGTAGTCAACCACAAAAAACTAAATGTCATATACTTACATTTATGGCATTTTGATCTCTCGTTGTTCTTGTCCCAACATTTTGAATAAAAAGCAAAATGATTTTCTCTTTGCATCAAAATTCGCTACAGATCGAAATTGTCCCGTTTCTTTTGTGCCGCAATTGATGGGCGGAATTCCTTGGCAACCACTTACCTCTTTATGGCTTCTAGATGATGATTTCACGGAAGTTCCAATTAATAGTGGCTCTCAGGTTTGAACGTTTCAGATAATTTTCCATGTAAGATAAATTATAAATTCTGTCAAAATGTACCTGTATCCCAAATTTAAGAGATCTAGCACAATACTTAAGTAATGTACGATTTTGTACGTTAAAGCTTTAAGTAAATCTGTATGGAAGGTACCAAATATTAACAATAGCAGCACTAATCGTACTACTTCTCTCACTTCAGGTACAATTTTAGGACTTTTTTTCGCTCAAACCTTATTTTTCGAGACGCTCTTTAATTGGAGTCCATATTCATTCTCTTAGCCCTTCTCGTTCACGCTGGGCAAACTTTCACTATTTCATACTTTTTGGAACTTTTTACTACTAAAAGTACCAATATCACAAAATTCCGTCTCATCATGCGCCTATAAACCAAGACCAGCAGCTGGGCAATGATCAGCCAATAAGTCACGCTACTCTTTTATATATATAGAAAATACGTTGTTTTTAAGGTAATAATCGAGTTCGAGGTCTTATTACTACTATATTATTAATTTTACCTTAAAAAAACAACGAATTTGCAGAAATAGTTCGAATACATCAAAACACACAATTTCAAAAAATATATAGAAAATAGATTTTATCCTATGAAATTTCACTGTAAGCATAACCTAAAATCGTAATTGCTCACGGTATGAGGTGATCCTGTAATTTGAGTTCATATTTTATAGATCGCAGACACCCTGAGCCAACTTTTATATAAGATTCATACCCAAATCTTAAATATATTTTTTTGTGACCCCTTGACACTTGGGGCCAAAGTTGTGTACCAAAATCTTACTCTACTTTTACATACCTTTCATTTGATACCCATATTGTCCTAAACGTTAAAAATGTATTTTGGGAACAGTTTCTGGGGTAGGGGCGACACCTCTGATACCAGGGGCTAAAGTTGTGTATCATAATCGTACTATACTTTTACGCACCTTTCATTTGATACCCATATTGCCCTAATCGGTAAAGATTTGTTTTGGTGCTGGTGGGGCGACTCCCCCCTCTAGTAGGGCCCAAACTTGTGTGCCAAAATCTTACTCTATATTTACCTACTTTTCATTTGATACCTAATCGGTAAAAAGGTATTTTGGAAGCTGTTTTTGGGGTTGGGGCTATCCGCCTGATGCTACGGGACAAAGTTGGGTATCAAATTCTTACTCTACTTTTACATACGTTTCATTTGATCCAATATTGCCCTAAAACCCTGTTTACACTGCTCTTTAATTTCGGATTTAATGCTCCTGCTGGTTTTACAAAGGGAAAACAGATGATCGAGCCATTAAATAAGGATACAGAAACGAGTGTTGGCCATCCATTCAAGTGGCTGCAGTTCTCTATTTCACGAACAACGCAATTTGTTGTAAAACATTCAATCCGCCAGATGAAATACTCAAACTATGTAATTCCAACAAGTAAAAGCGTGCTAACTTCGGCTTGGCAGAATCTTATATACCCTCCACCATGGATCGCATTTGCCGAGTTCTTTTCCCGGTAACTCTTTTTAGGCAAACAAAGAATAAAACAAACGAATTGCTTAGCTATTGGATCTATATCAAGTGATGGTCCAATTCGGACCAAAATTGAACTGAATGTTGGAGATCATCGTAGAAGTCATTGTGTAAAATTTCAGCCAAATCGGATTTGAATAGCGCCCTTTAGGGGCTAAAGAAGTAAAATAAGGAGGTCCATATTTGACACGTATATTGAAGGTCATGGGAGAAGCCGTTGTACAAAATTTCAGCCAGATCGGATAGTAATTACGCCCTTTGGAGGCTCAAAAAGTCAAGATCCCAGATCGGTTTAAATGGCAGCTATATCAGGTTATGGATCGATTTGAACCATATTTGACACAGTTGTTGAAACACGTCATGCCAAATTTCAGCCAAATCGGATAAGAGTTGCGTCCTCTAGTGACTCAAGAAACCAACAACCAAGATCGGTTTATATGGCAGCTATACCAAACATGGACCGATATGGCCCATTTACAGTTTCAACTAATCTACGCTTATAAGAAGTATTTGTGCGAAATCTGAAGCGGCTAGCTTTACTGCTTCGAAAGTTAGCGTGATTTCGAAAGACAGACGGACGGACGGACATGGCTAGATCGATTTAAAATGTTACGACGATATATGTATATTGATGAAAAGTGTTCGTTTCGACATAAATTGTTTTTCACCTGGGGAAAATTTAAATTTCACGACGCCCAAAAAGAACACAAACATAGTCAGTGCGCAACAAGTCATTTTCTTATGTAAAATAAAGGCCATTGCCAAACTTGCCCTAATTTTCAGAAACGCAAGATCTCCGAGATGGGTGGAGCGATTTAAGCGAAATTTTGTGTGCTCTCATATAGTACCCTAAAAATAAAAATTTGGTATCCAAATTTCGGATGGGGTACCTACCCCTAGGTACCTAAAACCTACCAAACATATGTTTAGACCAATCAAGACAATATGGGACCACCCCAAGCCCCAAAACACCCATAAATCGGACATATTTACCGACCATGGCCATATGGGACTCAAATGAAAGGTATTTGCGGGTAGAATACGAATCTGATATCCAAATGTGGGACCACGTTTCTGGGGGTCCACCCGTTCCCCAAAACACCCCCCAAACTGGACTTATTTAATGACCATGGGAATATGGGGCTTAAATAAAAGGTATTTGAATGTAGAATACGAATCTGATATCCAAATATGGGACCAAGTGTTTGGGGGGCCGCCTCTCACCAAAAACATCCCCCAAAGGGGACAAATTTACGACCATAGCAATATGGGGCTCAAATGAAAGGTCTTTGGGAGTAAAGCACGACTTTGATATCAATATTCGGGAAAAGTGTCTATTGGGCCACGCCACCCCCACAATAAGGAGTTTAAATGAGATTAGAAAACGAATTTGATATCCAATTTTGAGGGCAATGGCAATATGGGGTTCAAATAAATGATATATAGATGCATAAGAATAGAGCATGTTGCTGATATATTTCTGGGCTTAGTGTTTGGGGGACCTCCCCAAAACCCAAAACACCCCTTAATCGGGCATATTTACCGACCATGTCAATGTGGAGCTTAAATGAAAGGTATTGGGGTGTAGAGCAAGAATTGATACCCATTTTCGGGACCAATTTTCTGGGGGTCTACCCCTTTCCCAAAGTACCCCACAAACAGCAATTTTTCACTGACCATCGCAATATGGGGCTGAAATAAAGGTATTTGGGAGTAGAATACGAATTTGATATCCAAATCACATTCGTATTCTACTCCCAATCCGTTACGCCTTTCCCAAAACAAAGGGAAAAAATTTTTCGACCATGCCAATATGTGGCTCAAATGAAAGGTATTTGAGATTAGAAAACGAATTTGAGAACCTATTTTGGGGCCATGTGTTTGGGGGACGCCTCATCCTGCAAACTCCTCTTAAGCCAGTGGCAATATGGAGTTCAAATAAATGGTATTTGAGAGAAGAGCACGATGCTGATATTTTTTCAGGGCCAAGTATCTGGGGGACCACCTGTACCCGAAAACACCACTAAATCAGACATCATGAGAATATCGGGCTGAAATGAAGTATTTTAAGAATGGAGTACACCTTACATCCAAACTTAAATTCGTAGACCAATAAAGATCATATGGGATTCAGATAAAGGCACTTATATTATTAAACTGTTAGTCAAGTTAGCATGGTATTTCACTAAAAGAACTTCGAAAAGAAATATTCCAAGGAAGCTTTTGTTCTATATAAAGTAAAAGAAGGCGCAGCGGAGCGGGCCCCGGTCAGCTAGTTTTTCTATAAATTACATTTAAGTGATTGTTTTTCTAAAAACTGCATTTCAGTGATAAATTTTTGCCCAGCCTACCTCCAAATTATTTATAAAGCCAAAATTTAAATAAAATTTATTGCGTCTGCTCAATGCATTTTGCGACACTACATTTTCAAATTTTTCATTATTATGCTTTTTTGTCACAAACAGAAACAAAAACAAAAGAAAAATCAGAAAATAAAATACAAAATTAAATTTTTTCTATATAAAGATACAACTTGAAAGAAATTTTTTTCTGAAGGCAAAATTTCAATGAAAATGTCTTAAGACAAAATGTTGCTCAGGCCTGTGCATCCTCAAAATTATTTGTTCTAAAAAAAGATTTCGATAAATTTCAATAACATCTTTTTAAACGAAAAAGTTTTTCTCAAGACAATTTTAATAAATATTTGTAAAGACAAAATTTTAACCCATTACGCTTGACCCATGACTCCCTTGTCCAATCTGGATGACACTTCATTTATTCATAATTAAGAGCGTTTATATTGACGTAGTATTTTAATTTAATTTTTTTTTGACGAAAAAAAAATAAATTTATTTTTTAATTCCTAGGCCACATTGTATTTACAACATAAAAAAACATGCTTTTAATATTTTATAACCTTTTAGCGAAGGAAGGTGGATCTAATTAGATTGAGATAAAAAAGCTCCTGCTGACTTATCGCCATAAATTTATTTTTTAAACATTGAAACCATCAAATGCAACAAGACACTGAAATGCATTACAGAAATCTCACTCCTAAAAATGTTGAGAAACAAACCAATTTCTCCCAAAACATGACCTTATATCACGGGATAAATTGTTTTTACCCAGTTTTAGTCGTCCACTTTGCGCCAATACTAATTTCATTAGGATTCTTCTTTCCAAGCTCGAGCTGGAATTATTCTAAGACAGCTCCATTCTTAGATATTTTTCTACCTTTTCGTATTTAATGGGTTAATTATATTTTAAAGAGTGAATCACCCAGATTTACATTTTAAAATAATTATTTTAAATGAAACCATTTCATTTTTCCTTAGCATTTCACAATACAGTTTTTAAGGTAATTGATACGGTGCTCGTAGTGAGTTAGGTAATTGATACGGTGCTCGTAGTGAGTTATCAGTCAATAGCAAGCAGCATCGATTCTAGAAGAAATGTATTTATAGTTTGGTGGGCTTTGACCGTATGGTTGGACACAGTGAAATATTTTTTAAAATCTTTTAAAATTTACATTTTGAATTATTGATTTTCTTACAAAAAAAATCTTTTTGCTATGAAAAGATTGCAATGGAAGGAACTTTATACCCACCATTATCTATGAAAAGAAGTTTTATATTGCACATACTAGGTCATTTGACATCAATTATTTATTTATTTCATCTACTGAGTAAAAATAAGTGGGCAAAAAAAGTTTCCAACTGCAATAACGTGGAAATCGCTTCGTATTTCTGATTTCTAGTTCTATCACCTTTTCTTATTTTATCTCCAACAAATTAGGATAACTTTAGAACTTATAAAGCCATAATGCAAATTATATCCATATACGGCAATAGTTGGATGCAATTTAAACCGGACATATTTTCCTTCAAAATTGAATTTTCGACAGATTTTAATAAAGTTCGGAGGAGAATCCACCTTAATGAAGATGGTCTCACTCGTACAGCTAAAAAAAACCGGCCAGTGTGACGATATTTAAATGTCAGTTCTGTGTTTACATTCTGAGCACACTTACCCTTTTTTTGCACGTTCTCTTTGTTTGAGTTTCCCTTTTTCTCATTTAACTGGCACACGTACGCAAACGAGGGCAAGTTTCTTTGGATGTGTTGAGAACAATGTCAATTTAAAATGACGTCTTGATGCCGAGATGGCGGATTGCACCATATGATTTGTGGTTGTTAAACAAATGAGACCACCTTCAATTGTTTCGCCATGGGAGGAGAAATAAAATGCATCATTTAAGCAGAACGTAGATGGCTCGTAAAAATTTATCAAAATTTACTTTTTTTATTATGTATTTAACATTTATTGTTCCTTAATTTTTTAATTTATTTGCGTAAAGTTTTATGGAAATAAAAGTAATTTAAAACCAATTGACTGACACAAACAATAACCTGTTGAAATCATAAAGCTAGTTTGAGATCTAATTAAAATGAGTGCAAAAGAACAAATTTCATCAAAATACTGAAGCTGATTCGTCGAAACTATCAACATAAAACTTAGATATTCGCAAAGATAAGCACATTTTGAAGGCTTTGAAAGATTAGGATGGGCCTGAAAATATTGTGTTGGCAAGCCGTATAAAATTCAGCTCTGACTTCAACCACATGTCACCGCCGATGGGCCAATTTCTGCACCCAGTAACGACGATAGTTATCAAAAAAAAGTTTGTGGTATCTTTACCAATTTCTCAGTAACAGAAAAAATTTGGCAGCTTTCAATTTTGAAAAAATGTGGGGTGGCCGCACCTCCCAAAATAAAATCCTGACTACGTCCCTGGGATGGGGGTATACTAATTTCGTCATTCTGTTCGTAACTCCTCGAAATATTCATCTAAGACCATAAATATATATATATTCTTGATCGTCATGACATTTTAAGTCGATCTAGCAATGTACGTCCGTCCGTCTGTCGGAAGCACGCTAACTTTCGAATCAGTAAAGCTAGCCGCTTGAAATTTTGCAGAAATACTCCTCATATATCGGTCCACGTTTTGATATAGCTGCTATATAAATCAATCTTGGATCTTAACTTCTTGTGCCACTAGAGGCCACAATTCTTACCCGATTTTCGCATGGGGTGTTTTATTATGACTTCCAACAACTGTGCTGAGTATGGTTTAAATAGGTCCATAACCTGATATAGCTGCCAAATAAACCGATCTTGAATCTTGACTTCTTGAGCCACTAGCGGGCGCAATTTTTATCCGATTTGGCTGAAATTGCGCATGACATGTTTTGTTATGACTTCTAGCAACTGTGCCAAATATGGTTCAAATCGATCCATAACTTGATATAGCTGCCATTTAAACCGATCTGGGACCTTGACTTCTTTGGCCTCCAGAGGGCGTAATAATGATCAGATTTGGCTGAAATTTCGTACAACGGCCATGATCTTCAACATACGTGTCGAATATGGACTGAATCGCTCTATAGCCTGATAAAGCTCCTCTATAAACCGACCTCCCTATTTTACTTCTTCAGCCCCCAAAGGGCGCTATTCTTATTCGATTTGGCTCAAATTTTAAACAATGACTTCTACTACGGTCTCCAACATTCAGTTCAATTATGGTCCGAAATGGACCAACACTTGATATAGCTCCAATAGCATAGCAATTCTTTTGTTTTATCCTTTGTTTGCCTAAAAAGGAATATCGGGAAAAGAACTCCACAAATGTGATCTATGGTGGAGGGTATATAAGATTCGGCCCGGCCGAACTTAGAACACTTTTAATTGTTTTAAGTTCATTAGGGGGTGAAATAATCAATAACGGTTTAGTATTAAAACCAATAAGGGTCTGGTGCTAAAGCCAATAACAGATTGGTATTAAAACCAATACCAGTTCGTTAATAAGGCTAGTACCAAACGGTACTAATCATTCTATGTTTCATTCGTACCATCCAGTATTGTTTTTGTACCATACGGTGTTGTTTTGCTCTCAATACCGTATGGTACTGAAATGAGCATGTTTGGCACCAACTTTTCTCTGGGTGTACGGTAGTTGGAAAGAAAATCAGATCTGCCGAAGAGCATAACACTGCTAAAATATTGAAGAAGAAAAAGAGCTCCCCACTTTCAAGTACTCTGGGATGACCTCATATTGAGCCATTAAGCGGGACACTGGGCACGGACACGGACAGTGGGCCGACGACGAGACAATCGCCGTCTCTCTCAATATTGGGAAAACTAAGATAAGAAAAGATCCTAATACTAAAACATCAGGCAATGTAGGGGCGAAAGACCCAACACAGCCTCATGAACAGAGACCCGAGCACGGAACCATCATCGACTTTCTCGAGATTAGCAAGACTAGGATATGGAAAGATCCTAATATTAAAGCATGGGCAGTGCAGAGAGAGAGAGAGAGAACTCAATGCCGCCAAATGCACAGGGAGCAGACGATGAGACCATGACCTACTCCCGAGAAGCCCTTTTATCAAGATTTGGAAGATAAGTATACACAAAGATACTAATATTGGAACATCAGTATCTTTATCTGCCTTTCGCCTCTCCGACATCGCCACCCACGTCCGTGCTGCAACGGCTGGTAAGGAAAGCAAAACAGACAGGAAACGAGGTACTAAAAGGGTGCGATGCGAACTCTCACCACATTTCGTGGGGTAGTACCAACACTAATAAGCGGAGCCAAGCCCTGGCAGAGTTCTTGAATATTAACGACCTAATAACACTTAATATTGGTAACACCGCTACCTTTGTTAATAGGATTAGGGAGAAGGTATTAGATGTGACGATATGTTCGGAAAATCTGATCGATGAGGTTCAGAATTGGAGGGTCTCCATGGAACACTCTTTCTCTGACCATCGCTACATTAGGTTTAGAATAGCACTGCCAGCGCCGAATCCGATAAGCTTCCGGAATAAGTTAAAAACCAACTGGACAAAATTCAGAAGGCTACTCAGAAGAAGACTTGGGTAAGATAATTTATATTGTCCAAGCATAGAAGACATTGACAAAAATGTCAACAGGATTACGACTGCACTGGTGGAGTCCATCGAAGACAGTTGTCCTCTTCGGGAAAGGAAATCAGCCCAAGAAAAACCCTGGATGACCGGGGAGATTCGCCAGATTGGGAAAGAGGTTCGCAGACTTTATAACAGAGCACGTCGTAAAAAGGCGGAAGTTTATTGGGATGTGTATTACACACGGCTCAAAGAATACAATAAGATTACCTGAGCGGCAAATAGCGTTAATGATGTCGCCAAGATAAAAAAGTTTCTCTCAAAATCCCATGTCCAAACTGAAGTGGACGACATGGGAGTGAGAGCAGAGACAACGGAGGACATGTTGAGGCTTTTGATTAAAACCCATTTTCCACAGGATACGAAGGGACTCAAGGAGACACCAGAATCTTGGAATAACGACGTTGATCGAAGGTTTCTAATAACGGAATTTATGGTGAAGAAATCCTTAAGGAGCTTCAAACCATTTAAGTCACCCGGACCTGATGGAATATTTCCGGCGCTACTACAGAAAGAGGCAGACTATCTGGCGCCTCGTCTGGCCAAAATTTTCACAGCATGCATTGGACTTTCACACTGCGGACCGACACACTGATCCAATCCTTAGAACAGTACCGGGTGGACCCGGTCCTTAGAGACTGGATAAACCATATGCTAAGGAACAGGTGGATAAATTGTGTGTCGCATGGCATAAATATAAGGGAGAAAGTGGCACAGGGCAGACCACAGGGTGTAATTTTATCGCCACTCCTATGGGTGACCACCATAAATGACCTATTACGGATGCTGACTGAGGAGGGATTTCATTCCGTCTGCTATGCAGACGATGTTATAATACTTCTAAGGGGTAAGGATCCGAACGAGCTATGCAGAAGGGCCGAAAGGGTCTTGCATATGTATGTCATATGACTGGGCAAGACCTCAATGTTAACCCAGAGAAAACTGACATATGCCCGTTCACGAGGAAGACGAAGGTGGGCCAATTTAACGCATCACGTTTCATCAATAAGACGATTTCGATATCTGACAAGGTCAAACACTTAGGTGTGATCTTGGATAGGAAACTGAATTGGAAGTGTCACATTCAGGAGCGTACTATGTTGACGGGGCGTAGGCTCGAAATGAGGCCTGAATCCTAGGATAGTCCACTGGCTCTACAGGAGCGTGATTAGACAAATGATTACTTACGCCTCAGTAGTTTGGTGGACTGCTATGGAGGAAAAGTGCAACATAAGGACCATACAGCAGGTTCAGAGAACATGTTGTATTGGCATAGGCGGAGCGATGAGGACCGCGCTAGGGCACTGGAGAATATTCTACATATTTGACCCATTGAGTGGGCCTGGGGGTTTACATTGAAAACCCGGGGACTGACATCTGTTTTAGACTGCCTGACCATAATACGGTCCTGCAGGCGGAGATCCGGACGATCACGGAATGCGTGAAGTGGTGTGGTGATAACGCGAGGACGTCGAGTCTGAACATCTTTACCGACAGTAAAATTGCCATAAGTGCAATAACAACCAGGACGGTAAGGTCACGAACAGTCTTGCAGTGTAAGAAGGAGATTAACGCCTTCTCTGAGGATGGCAAACTCTGCATCGTTTGGGTGCCGCGCCATAACGGAGTAAGGGAAAGTGAAAGGGCAGATGAGTTGGCGGTGAAGGCCAGAGGACTGCCGTCAATAAACATGGATAACACGAAGCCTTTCGGGTCGACGCAGACCGAGTTAAGGGAGTGGGCGACGAATGTGCATGCAACATTGTGGAACAGCCAAACGGTCGGTAGGACGGCGAAAATCCTATGGGGGAATCCAGATCGTGAAAAGACGAGGCTATTACTGAAAGGAAGCAAGAAAGAGGTCAGTATAGCTATTGGTATCATAACGGGACACATAGGACTGCTATCTCACTTATGTAAAATCGGTGCGGCAAGTGATAGCATATGTAGGGCATGCGGGGAAGATGATGAGTTGTTGGAGCATTTCCTTTGTCATTGCCCGGCTTTCGCGTCCAACAGATACCGGTACTTAGGTGGAGACACAATATCAGACATGAACCAACTTAGGGGAGTGGTATTGAAAACAATTAAGGATTTTATAAGTAGCACGAAATTCCTAACTGAAAATTTTCTTTTTAGATGTTACTTTATAGTTTCTAGAGCGCACAACAAGCCGATTACTGGCTTAGGTGCATGTCCATAGTGGCATGGGACGGTTTAATATCTGCACCCTATTTTCAACCTAACCTAACCTAACAGTTATTGATTATTCCACCCCTAAATTAACCAAAAAACCACTGAAAATAATTTTAATCTAATTTTGTTTCGATTATTTATGTCAATAATTACAAAAAGTAGTGTTACACCGTGACCAACCTCAATTATTTGTATTCAGCAATTGATTGTATATACAGTGACTGCCGGAAGTGGTTGTCATATGAATACACCAACGCAGCGTTGTTTTCCACACAATGGACTATCATGTTTTTGATGTATTTTGTTCTAAGAATTTGTACAATTTCCATTTTCACCGATTTCGAATATTTTAACAGGTTTTTTATTTATTTGTTTTAATTTATTTATTATTTATTTATTTTAAAATAGCTAAAATATTTTAAGCGCAAAGCTCAACAAAACTTCTGACGCGATGTCAAGATTACGAATGTGACGCCGTAAATTCTTAATAGCCTCCTTTGCCTGGTATTAAATTGATACCGTATGGTATTAAAAATCTTCTGCCAATGACGCGAACAAAATAATACCAGGCGGTATTGGCAAAGTACTCTCAGTTTTCTATCAGTGCACTGGTACTCGGCCGAGGGCCTGCGTTATTTGTCATACGTCATAAAAATTTAAATTATGTATTTTCCCCAGAGTTGTCAACGTTGGATGCATCAGTGATGAGACAGGGAGACACTGCCACTCACGTCGGTTGGTGAGGAAAGCAAAACATGAAATGAGGTACTAATAGGGTGCGATGAGAACCCTCACCACATTTCGTGGGGTAGTACCAACACTTATAATCGGGGCAAAGCCCTGGCAGACTTCTTGAATACTTATACCCTAATAACACTTAATATGAGACGATCGATGAGGTTCAGTATTGGAGGGTCTTCATGGAGCATTTTTTCTCAGACAGTCGCTACATTAGGCTTGGAATATCATGGCCGGCGCCGAATGCGATAAGCATCCGTACTAAGTTGAAAACCTACTGGCCAAAATTTGGAATACTACTCAGAAGAAGACTTGGGCAAGATAATTTAGATTGTCCAAGCATAGAAGTCCTTGATGACAATGTTAACAGGATTACAACTGCACTGGTGGAGTCTTTCGAAGATAGTTGTCCTCTTCGGGAAAGGAAATCAGCCCAAGAAAAACAAGGGTGACAAGGGAGATTCGCAACATTGGTCCGCTGACTTTTGAACAGAATACGTCGTAAAAAATCGGAAGTGTATTGGGATGTGTATTACACACGGCTCAAGGACTACAATAAGATTTGGTTAGGTTAGGTCAAGATGAAAAAGTTTCTCTCAGAAACCCATGTTCAAACTGAAACGTTAGTAGACGACATGTTAGTGAGATCAGAAACAACGGAGGACATGTTGGGGCTTTTGATAAAAACGCATTTTGCCCAGGATACGGAGGGACTCACGGAGCCACCTGAGTCTTGGAATAATGTGGTTGATCGGAGGTTTATTATAACGGAATTTATGGTCAAGGAATCCTTGAGGAGCTTCAAACCATTTAAGTCACCCGGACCCGATGGAATATTCCGGCGTTACCACAAGAGGAGACAGACTATCTGGCGTCCCACCTGGCCAATATTTTCACAGCGTGTGTGGGACTTGCAAATACTGCGAAATCATGGCAGGAGGGAAGGGTGGTGTTTATACCCAAGCCCGGCAAGGCGCGTTATGCGACACCAAAGGCCTATAAGCCTTACGTCTTATCTACTCAAAACTATGGAGCACATCGTGGATACCATGATAATGAGTAAGCCATCCAGCGAACTGCTTAAATACAAACAGTATGCCTATGTCTATGGAAGGTCGGTGGAGACTACCCTTCACTAGATTGTGCATAAAATAGAAGAATCCTTCGATGCCATGACGTACACATTGGGGTTTTGCATTGACATCGAGGGGGCGTTTAATTTTGTGCGGACCGACACATTGATTCAATCCTTAGACCTTTACCGGGTGGAACGGGTCCTTAGAGACTGGATAAACCATATGCTAAAGAACTGGTGGATAAATTGCGGCATCCATGACATAAATATAAGGGAGAAAGTGACACAGGGCACGCCATAAGGGGGCATTTTATCGCGAATTCTTGAGTGACCACCATAAATAACCTGTTACGGATCAGGAGGGATTTGAACCCGTCTGCTATGAAGACGATGTTATAATACTTCTTAGGGGTAAGGATCGGAACGAGCTATGTAAAAGGGCCGAAAGGGTCTCGCATATGGTATTAAACTGGGCTAGACCCTGAGGTCGTAATGTTAAATCAGAGAAGACTGAAACACGCCTGTTTACAAGGAAGACGAAGGTGGGCCAATTTGACGCACCACGCTTCCTCAATAAGACGATTTCGATATCTGACAAGGTCAAATACTTAGGTGTGATCTTGGACAGGAAACTGAATTGGAAGTGTCACATTCAGGAGCGTACTGAGAAGGCTCACAGATGTTGGGCACTATGTAGACGCTCCGTAGGCTCGAAATGGGGCCTGAGTCCTAGGATAATCCACTGGCTCTACAGGAGCGTGATTAGACCAATACTAACTTACGCCTTAGTAGTTTGGTGGACGATTTCGATATCTGACAAGGTCAAATACTTAGGAGTGATCTTGGATAGGAAACTGAATTGAAAGTGTCACATTTAGGAGCATACTGAGAAGGCTCATGGATGTTGGGCACTGTGTAGACGGGCCGTAGACTCGAAATGGAGCCAGAATCCGAGGATATTCCTCTGTATTTACAGGAGCGTGATAAGATCAATACTTACTTACGCCTCAATAGATTGGTGCACTGCTATGGAGAAAAAGTACAACGGAGGGCCATACAACAAGTTCAGAGAACATGATGTCTTGTCATAGGCGGAGGGATGAGGACCACGCCTACTAGGGCACTGGAGACTAGAGTTGGCCTGGGAGAATCCAGGGACTGAGACCTGTTTTACACTGCCTGATAATAATACGGGCCTGCAGGCGGAGATCCGGGCGATCACTGAATGCGTGAGGTGGTGTGATACTAACGCGAGGACATCGAGTGTGAACATCTTTATGGACAGTAAAATGGCCATAAGGGCAATAACAAAAAAGATGCTAAAGCCAGGAACAGCGAAACAGTCGGTAGGACGGCGAAAATCCTATGGGGTGATCTGGATAGTGAGAGGATGAGGCAATTAGAAAAGGAAGTAAGAAGGAGGTCAGTATAGCTATTGGTGTCATAACGAGATACATAGGACTACGACCTCGGTGCGGCAAGTGATAACATGTGTAAGGCATGTGGGGAAGATGGTGAGACGTTGGAGCATTTCCTATGGCATTGCCCGGCTTTCGCGGCTTAAATACATCGGTACTTAGGTGGGGACACGATACCAGACATGAACCAACCTAGGGAAGTGATATAGAAAACAATTATGTATTTTGTAAGTAGCACGGAATTCCTAAAAAAAATTTTAGCCTTTTACCTTTTTCGTAATGATGCCTTCTTACCGTTGAACCATCCAGATCGCCTTAAACAGCCCAACAACTTGGAAATATTCACATCACGACAGGTTCTCATAGAAATAAAAACCTTAAGTGGGCCTCCTTCTGACTGCTACTGCGGGACACACACAGAAAGTGTTCTATAGTCTCTTCTTCTCCGATGTCTTCACAGCTTCTGAAAAAGTCGTATCTGGCAACCTCCAGTCTGTCATCATGTTTTCCAATTAGACAGTGACCTGTCATGACGGACACAATGACTGAGATGTCTGTTCTAGCCAATGACAGATAGTTTTGGAATGCTCACAGCCCCCTCTTTGTGACCATCTATTATTCGTTGTCCTTCGGGCCTGGTCCTGAAAACTAAGCTTACATGTCGCTAGAGGCATACCCAAAGAATCCAGTATCCCTGGAATGTGTAGGGTAGTTCCTAGTCTCGCAAGCTCGTCCGCTTTAAAATTCCCTGGGATATCTCAGTGGCCCGGCACCCAGAGAGAGCGAGATCTGCGACAGTCGAGGACGGTTTTTGTGTTCAGAAATATGTTCTCCAGAGATTTAATGTCTGTCTGAGAAGATATTTAATCGTCTTAATGACATTATATCTTAGTCATTCCACCACTTCCTTAATTGCAAGGATCTCCACTTGATACACACTGCAGTGGTAGAATAACCTTTTCGATATGACCGATATGACGATATGGTCTTTAGAATAAGCCCAAACCCCACCTAGTCGTCTAGTTTGGAACCATCCGTATAGAAGTCTATGTAACTTCTATTACCAGGGATATCGTAGTTTCGATCGGTTCTATCAGGAGTTCTGGTACAGAACTTTTTATCAAAAAGCGACTCACTGCGTGGAACATCGGACTTTGTATAAAGGATAACACAATGTCCGTAACCGCCACTAATCAAAGAGAAAGCTCTCTTAGCCTCACGGCAGTAGTCGCAGCAATTTGTCTAGCCATAATGTCCAAAGGCATTAGATGTAGCTTTAAACTCAGTGTATCAGACGGTGTCGTCCTCAGTGTGGCTGTAGTGCACAAACAAGCCATCCTTTGGATCCGGTTGACTATTGAACATTTGGTGGACATTTGAAGCGCCGTCCACCAGACCACAACACAATATAGCTTTATGGGTCTGTCAACTGCAGTATATATCCAATGCACGCCGCGCGGTCTAAACCCCCAACTGTTGCCAATGACCGTTTTGCTGGTGCATAGGGCAGGAGTTGCTTTTCTTGCCCTTTCCAAAATGTTGGATTAGAAGTAGAAGGGTGCCACTGAAAGTAGCTTGTATTTCCTACTGAAAAGAACTACTTCTGTCTTGCACGGATTTACGCATAGACCACTTTCGGTAGCCCACTTCGTTGTTGAACGTAGAGCTTCCTGAAGTATATCGTTCTGCACTCAACCAAATTTGTTATTCAAAACAGCAAAAATTTTTGCTAAAACAGCAGTTTGTGTCTGCTGAAAATGAGAAAGCAGACCTTACTGTTGTTTCAGCAAACATAGGGCGGCTGTTTTAGCAAACATTTCTTACTGCTATTTCAACTAACAAAATCTACTGCTTTTGAATACACCATAAATTGCATGGTACTTTTCATGGTTGCCTGTTACTTGTTTTTAGTTTTCTTCGAAATTTTGTTGGAAGAGATCATTTCAATTTGTGGAATATTTTTGTAAAGACCCATCTTTTGATATACATTTGGCTGAGCCAGCACCCATTTTAGTTATTGCTCTGCAAATGTGAACATGACTGACATGGCGTTTTGTATTAAAATTTAAAGAAAAACATTATGGAAAGTATACATTCAGTGGTGATTATAAACATCTAATGATACATTTGCATTTGTGTTTTATTTTTTCTTCTAACATCCCCTTAAAAATTAAGCAGCAGTCATTTTCAGCAATAGACATTTCAGCAATAACTCTGCTGCTCTGAAATTACAGTACTACTGCTGTAATAGAAGAACTACTGCTACAATAGTAGCAAAATTAACTACTAATATTCAGCAGACAGTGTTTGCTATTTTCAGGGGAAACTTTCCCTAATCGCAATTGCCACGTCATCAGCATACGCTTCCACTTTTACACATTTTTCTTCCAGAGACTCTAATATATTGTTAATGGCTATATTCCAAAGTAGAGGAGACATAACGCCTCCATGAGGTGTTCCTCTGCTGACCTATCATTTTAGATCCATAGATCCCACGCTTGCCGTAATGAATCTTGTAGTAAGTACGCAGAAAAAATATAGGGCCGAATTTCACCAATTAAACATGGTAATGACTTACAAAAATCGTCTCAAAAAAGGTATTAATGACTTTAATTATTTTGAATATAGAAATTTGATATTTTTCTGTATCACGGCAAGTGATTGGTAAACAAGGCATACATTGAACATAGCTTTAATTGTACGAATTAAATTGTTATTTAGTAGTATAAATTGTGTTTTGACAAAGATTAAATTGAATTCCCGTTCACGCATATGTAATTCGAAACGAAATTAAATATATTTCTAGCTTCAAAACAAAAAAATATCAAGAAAATTAGAAGTGTGTTTTTTACCTTATTTTATTAAGTTTTATTTTAAAGTTTAACAAATTTAATGTGAACAATTTTGACCTCAAATGATGTAATAAACAACAGATGTAAGTAACAACAGTGAACAAATAGGATGGATAAATGCCAAACGCAACAAATTGGAGGACATTTTAGAATGTAATCGTGGTATTTATAAATTCAAATTATCAATACATATTATCTCATTTTAATATTTTATTATCCATATGTAGATTATATTGACTTAGGCGCTGAGAATGGAAGATAATATATGTGGATAAGGAATTAGTGGTATTCGACGCAAAATGCTTAAATTGGTAATTATTACGATTAATTTTAAAGATGTAAATAAATTATATTGTTTGTAATACTCTTTACAGACGGTGTCGCCGACAAGAAGAAGTCTGGGCCCATTACAAAAATATATAATTATTTTTTAGCAATATTTTTCATGTTTTCTAAGCAATTTAATCATTACTAAAATTACTTTAATTGGCTATGAAAGAACATTTGTTCCACGAGCGCTCATTCTAAAATCTCTGCTACCAAGTTTCGATGTGTCTTCCACCACTTGATCTCTCCATCGGGCTTTTCGTCGCCCCGGTTTGCATGTACCACCCAGATTTATTAGGTTGGCATAACATAAGACTTCCACTAATAGGGGGAGAGACTCCCTACAGGGTACCCCAAAGACTACACGTCTAGATTCGGAAATGTATCGTTGTGCGCTAAAAAAGGTTGGTGAGATCTGGCCAGGTGCAGCATTAGATTTAGTCAAAAAGGAAGATATTCCTTCTCGACCAATGGTGCATGCTTAGATACCAAGGATTCCCTCAGATCCAGTATCGATACTTGGAAGACAAGGGTATCTTTCAATCAGCCACTTGAATATTGGTAGATTGGATGAGGCTGATGGTGACCAGAGACATGAAACTGAAGGTATATAGAAGCGGTGAGGTCGGGAAATCAGGAGACGACTCAGCAGTTTTTGCTGAACACTTGCCTGAGGAACTATCGACCACATCGCTAATGTCTGGCGGATTGCAAGAGACTGAAAATCCCCGTGCCACAATTGAGATAGCTGGCTATGGCATCGAGACGGGATCCCCTGTGTGGGTGGGTCAACGAGTTGGACTGGGCTCAAGGTGAGTTCCAGCGAAGAAGCATGGAACTCAAAAAGTACTTCGACAGCAGCAGCTAGTGAAGCGTCTAAAAAGGAATCTCCACACCGCAAGTGTCTAGTGTCCTGAGGAAGAGTGGTACCACAGCTTTCTCACCTGCCCTGGATGCGTACCGAAGCTCATCATGACATGAACTAACGAATCTTGTGAGGATGAACTCCTGGTGGAATCAGAAGACGAGGCTAACACAACAGTAGTGGAAGTTCTGAATCCTGACTATGGTCCGGCTTCTACAGATGAATCTCTACCATTGTAAGGCCACTTCTGCGGCACTAAAGGTCCTCCTGATGGCTGGAGATTTGACGTGGTCCTTATCCAGGAACCATGGGTGTGTTGAGTAATGGTTCGTGGACTAAGAATTCCGGGATTTAAACTACTTAAGGGTACGGAGTATGGGAGACACAGAGCCTGTATTCTTGCAAGGAGTAGTCTAAATGTTTTTCTTTATCCGTCGCTAGCACTGAAGATTAAGTAGAAGCTAGACTTGAAATAAACATGTCTCATTACTGGCTGGCTTCCCTGTATATGGCACACGATTCAGAGATGTCGCTTTCAAACCTTAAGTCGCTGGTTGAACCCGCTTCAGTAGGGAAGAAGAGCCTTATTGTAGGAAGTGATCACCGGATATGGGGAAGTTCGATTGTCAATGAAAGGGGTGAGGTGCTTATCGAATATATTATAAGTTACATCTAGCGATTTGAAATAAAGGGGATAAACCTACCTTTATTACCTGAAACAGGCACGAGATAGTAGATTTTACCTTTGTATCGGAAGATATAAGTGGACGAATATGCGAGTGGGATGTGTAGGATGACCACAGCTTCTCTGATCATCCTTATATTAGTTTCAGCCTTGGAGAAAATACTGCAGAAATGGTCCCTCGGCTAAACAGAAAAAAGCCGTATTGGTATAAATATCGGCACAAAATCTGTACGTCTATCCCTTCTAGACCAGAAAAGGAAGTGGAAACTGCGGAGTATATAGACACATGTTGGGGCTTTTGATAAAAACGCATTTTGCCCAGGATACGGAGGGACTCACGGAGCCACCTGAGTCTTGGAATAATGTGGTTGATCGGAGGTTTATTATAACGGAATTTATGGTCAAGGAATCCTTGAGGAGCTTCAAACCATTTAAGTCACCCGGACCCGATGGAATATTCCGGCGTTACCACAAGAGGAGACAGACTATCTGGCGTCCCACCTGGCCAATATTTTCACAGCGTGTGTGGGACTTGCAAATACTGCGAAATCATGGCAGGAGGGAAGGGTGGTGTTTATACCCAAGCCCGGCAAGGCGCGTTATGCGACACCAAAGGCCTATAAGCCTTACGTCTTATCTACTCAAAACTATGGAGCACATCGTGGATACCATGATAATGAGTAAGCCATCCAGCGAACTGCTTAAATACAAACAGTATGCCTATGTCTATGGAAGGTCGGTGGAGACTACCCTTCACTAGATTGTGCATAAAATAGAAGAATCCTTCGATGCCATGACGTACACATTGGGGTTTTGCATTGACATCGAGGGGGCGTTTAATTTTGTGCGGACCGACACATTGATTCAATCCTTAGACCTTTACCGGGTGGAACGGGTCCTTAGAGACTGGATAAACCATATGCTAAAGAACTGGTGGATAAATTGCGGCATCCATGACATAAATATAAGGGAGAAAGTGACACAGGGCACGCCATAAGGGGGCATTTTATCGCGAATTCTTGAGTGACCACCATAAATAACCTGTTACGGATCAGGAGGGATTTGAACCCGTCTGCTATGAAGACGATGTTATAATACTTCTTAGGGGTAAGGATCGGAACGAGCTATGTAAAAGGGCCGAAAGGGTCTCGCATATGGTATTAAACTGGGCTAGACCCTGAGGTCGTAATGTTAAATCAGAGAAGACTGAAACACGCCTGTTTACAAGGAAGACGAAGGTGGGCCAATTTGACGCACCACGCTTCCTCAATAAGACGATTTCGATATCTGACAAGGTCAAATACTTAGGTGTGATCTTGGACAGGAAACTGAATTGGAAGTGTCACATTCAGGAGCGTACTGAGAAGGCTCACAGATGTTGGGCACTATGTAGACGCTCCGTAGGCTCGAAATGGGGCCTGAGTCCTAGGATAATCCACTGGCTCTACAGGAGCGTGATTAGACCAATACTAACTTACGCCTTAGTAGTTTGGTGGACGATTTCGATATCTGACAAGGTCAAATACTTAGGAGTGATCTTGGATAGGAAACTGAATTGAAAGTGTCACATTTAGGAGCATACTGAGAAGGCTCATGGATGTTGGGCACTGTGTAGACGGGCCGTAGGCTCGAAATGGAGCCAGAATCCGAGGATATTCCTCTGTATTTACAGGAGCGTGATAAGATCAATACTTACTTACGCCTCAATAGATTGGTGCACTGCTATGGAGAAAAAGTACAACGGAGGGCCATACAACAAGTTCAGAGAACATGATGTCTTGTCATAGGCGGAGGGATGAGGACCACGCCTACTAGGGCACTGGAGACTAGAGTTGGCCTGGGAGAACCCAGGGACTGAGACCTGTTTTACACTGCCTGATAATAATACGGGCCTGCAGGCGGAGATCCGGGCGATCACTGAATGCGTGAGGTGGTGTGATACTAACGCGAGGACATCGAGTGTGAACATCTTTATGGACAGTAAAATGGCCATAAGGGCAATAACAAAAAAGATGCTAAAGCCAGGAACAGCGAAACAGTCGGTAGGACGGCGAAAATCCTATGGGGTGATCTGGATAGTGAGAGGATGAGGCAATTAGAAAAGGAAGTAAGAAGGAGGTCAGTATAGCTATTGGTGTCATAACGAGATACATAGGACTACGACCTCGGTGCGGCAAGTGATAACATGTGTAAGGCATGTGGGGAAGATGGTGAGACGTTGGAGCATTTCCTATGGCATTGCCCGGCTTTCGCGGCTTAAATACATCGGTACTTAGGTGGGGACACGATACCAGACATGAACCAACCTAGGGAAGTGATATAGGAAACAATTATGTATTTTGTAAGTAGCACG
Source organism: Stomoxys calcitrans (assembly GCF_963082655.1). NCBI lineage: Eukaryota > Metazoa > Arthropoda > Insecta > Diptera > Muscidae > Stomoxys > Stomoxys calcitrans. The sequence continues at coordinate 138,331,218 of NC_081552.1, read as the reverse complement.
GAATTCCTAAAAAAAATTTTAGCCTTTTACCTTTTTCGTAATGATGCCTTCTTACCGTTGAACCATCCAGATCGCCTTAAACAGCCCAACAACTTGGAAATATTCACATCACGACAGGTTCTCATAGAAATAAAAACCTTAAGTGGGCCTCCTTCTGACTGCTACTGCGGGACACACACAGAAAGTGTTCTATAGTCTCTTCTTCTCCGATGTCTTCACAGCTTCTGAAAAAGTCGTATCTGGCAACCTCCAGTCTGTCATCATGTTTTCCAATTAGACAGTGACCTGTCATGACGGACACAATGACTGAGATGTCTGTTCTAGCCAATGACAGATAGTTTTGGAATGCTCACAGCCCCCTCTTTGTGACCATCTATTATTCGTTGTCCTTCGGGCCTGGTCCTGAAAACTAAGCTTACATGTCGCTAGAGGCATACCCAAAGAATCCAGTATCCCTGGAATGTGTAGGGTAGTTCCTAGTCTCGCAAGCTCGTCCGCTTTAAAATTCCCTGGGATATCTCAGTGGCCCGGCACCCAGAGAGAGCGAGATCTGCGACAGTCGAGGACGGTTTTTGTGTTCAGAAATATGTTCTCCAGAGATTTAATGTCTGTCTGAGAAGATATTTAATCGTCTTAATGACATTATATCTTAGTCATTCCACCACTTCCTTAATTGCAAGGATCTCCACTTGATACACACTGCAGTGGTAGAATAACCTTTTCGATATGACCGATATGACGATATGGTCTTTAGAATAAGCCCAAACCCCACCTAGTCGTCTAGTTTGGAACCATCCGTATAGAAGTCTATGTAACTTCTATTACCAGGGATATCGTAGTTTCGATCGGTTCTATCAGGAGTTCTGGTACAGAACTTTTTATCAAAAAGCGACTCACTGCGTGGAACATCGGACTTTGTATAAAGGATAACACAATGTCCGTAACCGCCACTAATCAAAGAGAAAGCTCTCTTAGCCTCACGGCAGTAGTCGCAGCAATTTGTCTAGCCATAATGTCCAAAGGCATTAGATGTAGCTTTAAACTCAGTGTATCAGACGGTGTCGTCCTCAGTGTGGCTGTAGTGCACAAACAAGCCATCCTTTGGATCCGGTTGACTATTGAACATTTGGTGGACATTTGAAGCGCCGTCCACCAGACCACAACACAATATAGCTTTATGGGTCTGTCAACTGCAGTATATATCCAATGCACGCCGCGCGGTCTAAACCCCCAACTGTTGCCAATGACCGTTTTGCTGGTGCATAGGGCAGGAGTTGCTTTTCTTGCCCTTTCCAAAATGTTGGATTAGAAGTAGAAGGGTGCCACTGAAAGTAGCTTGTATTTCCTACTGAAAAGAACTACTTCTGTCTTGCACGGATTTACGCATAGACCACTTTCGGTAGCCCACTTCGTTGTTGAACGTAGAGCTTCCTGAAGTATATCGTTCTGCACTCAACCAAATTTGTTATTCAAAACAGCAAAAATTTTTGCTAAAACAGCAGTTTGTGTCTGCTGAAAATGAGAAAGCAGACCTTACTGTTGTTTCAGCAAACATAGGGCGGCTGTTTTAGCAAACATTTCTTACTGCTATTTCAACTAACAAAATCTACTGCTTTTGAATACACCATAAATTGCATGGTACTTTTCATGGTTGCCTGTTACTTGTTTTTAGTTTTCTTCGAAATTTTGTTGGAAGAGATCATTTCAATTTGTGGAATATTTTTGTAAAGACCCATCTTTTGATATACATTTGGCTGAGCCAGCACCCATTTTAGTTATTGCTCTGCAAATGTGAACATGACTGACATGGCGTTTTGTATTAAAATTTAAAGAAAAACATTATGGAAAGTATACATTCAGTGGTGATTATAAACATCTAATGATACATTTGCATTTGTGTTTTATTTTTTCTTCTAACATCCCCTTAAAAATTAAGCAGCAGTCATTTTCAGCAATAGACATTTCAGCAATAACTCTGCTGCTCTGAAATTACAGTACTACTGCTGTAATAGAAGAACTACTGCTACAATAGTAGCAAAATTAACTACTAATATTCAGCAGACAGTGTTTGCTATTTTCAGGGGAAACTTTCCCTAATCGCAATTGCCACGTCATCAGCATACGCTTCCACTTTTACACATTTTTCTTCCAGAGACTCTAATATATTGTTAATGGCTATATTCCAAAGTAGAGGAGACATAACGCCTCCATGAGGTGTTCCTCTGCTGACCTATCATTTTAGATCCATAGATCCCACGCTTGCCGTAATGAATCTTGTAGTAAGTACGCAGAAAAAATATAGGGCCGAATTTCACCAATTAAACATGGTAATGACTTACAAAAATCGTCTCAAAAAAGGTATTAATGACTTTTATTATTTTGAATATAGAAATTTGATATTTTTCTGTATCACGGCAAGTGATTGGTAAACAAGGCATACATTGAACATAGCTTTAATTGTACGAATTAAATTGTTATTTAGTAGTATAAATTGTGTTTTGACAAAGATTAAATTGAATTCCCGTTCACGCATATGTAATTCGAAACGAAATTAAATATATTTCTAGCTTCAAAACAAATAAATATCAAGAAAATTAGAAGTGTGTTTTTTACCTTATTTTATTAAGTTTTATTTTAAAGTTTAACAAATTTAATGTGAACAATTTTGACCTCAAATGATGTAATAAACAACAGATGTAAGTAACAACAGTGAACAAATAGGATGGATAAATGCCAAACGCAACAAATTGGAGGACATTTTAGAATGTAATCGTGGTATTTATAAATTCAAATTATCAATACATATTATCTCATTTTAATATTTTATTATCCATATGTAGATTATATTGACTTAGGCGCTGAGAATGGAAGATAATATATGTGGATAAGGAATTAGTGGTATTCGACGCAAAATGCTTAAATTGGTAATTATTACGATTAATTTTAAAGATGTAAATAAATTATATTGTTTGTAATACTCTTTACAGACGGTGTCGCCGACAAGAAGAAGTCTGGGCCCATTACAAAAATATATAATTATTTTTTAGCAATATTTTTCATGTTTTCTAAGCAATTTAATCATTACTAAAATTACTTTAATTGGCTATGAAAGAACATTTGTTCCACGAGCGCTCATTCTAAAATCTCTGCTACCAAGTTTCGATGTGTCTTCCACCACTTGATCTCTCCATCGGGCTTTTCGTCGCCCCGGTTTGCATGTACCACCCAGATTTATTAGGTTGGCATAACATAAGACTTCCACTAATAGGGGGAGAGACTCCCTACAGGGTACCCCAAAGACTACACGTCTAGATTCGGAAATGTATCGTTGTGCGCTAAAAAAGGTTGGTGAGATCTGGCCAGGTGCAGCATTAGATTTAGTCAAAAAGGAAGATATTCCTTCTCGACCAATGGTGCATGCTTAGATACCAAGGATTCCCTCAGATCCAGTATCGATACTTGGAAGACAAGGGTATCTTTCAATCAGCCACTTGAATATTGGTAGATTGGATGAGGCTGATGGTGACCAGAGACATGAAACTGAAGGTATATAGAAGCGGTGAGGTCGGGAAATCAGGAGACGACTCAGCAGTTTTTGCTGAACACTTGCCTGAGGAACTATCGACCACATCGCTAATGTCTGGCGGATTGCAAGAGACTGAAAATCCCCGTGCCACAATTGAGATAGCTGGCTATGGCATCGAGACGGGATCCCCTGTGTGGGTGGGTCAACGAGTTGGACTGGGCTCAAGGTGAGTTCCAGCGAAGAAGCATGGAACTCAAAAAGTACTTCGACAGCAGCAGCTAGTGAAGCGTCTAAAAAGGAATCTCCACACCGCAAGTGTCTAGTGTCCTGAGAAAGAGTGGTACCACAGCTTTCTCACCTGCCCTGGATGCGTACCGAAGCTCATCATGACATGAACTAACGAATCTTGTGAGGATGAACTCCTGGTGGAATCAGAAGACGAGGCTAACACAACAGTAGTGGAAGTTCTGAATCCTGACTATGGTCCGGCTTCTACAGATGAATCTCTACCATTGTAAGGCCACTTCTGCGGCACTAAAGGTCCTCCTGATGGCTGGAGATTTGACGTGGTCCTTATCCAGGAACCATGGGTGTGTTGAGTAATGGTTCGTGGACTAAGAATTCCGGGATTTAAACTACTTAAGGGTACGGAGTATGGGAGACACAGAGCCTGTATTCTTGCAAGGAGTAGTCTAAATGTTTTTCTTTATCCGTCGCTAGCACTGAAGATTAAGTAGAAGCTAGACTTGAAATAAACATGTCTCATTACTGGCTGGCTTCCCTGTATATGGCACACGATTCAGAGATGTCGCTTTCAAACCTTAAGTCGCTGGTTGAACCCGCTTCAGTAGGGAAGAAGAGCCTTATTGTAGGAAGTGATCACCGGATATGGGGAAGTTCGATTGTCAATGAA